>NC_138734.1:22923762-23382762 GCF_965113295.1 Leuciscus leuciscus | reverse complement strand
TTGGTGTTTAAACAGGCATTCAGTGCTAATAATAACAAAACAACAACGAAAGCACTGGGGGGTTTTGTTTCCAAAGACATTCAGCCCTCCGTTATTGACGATGTGGGATTTCAGCATATGATTAAGACGCTTGAGCTGCGATACGAAATCCCTTTGCATGCCCACTTCAGCAGCAAGTTTATTCCTGAACTGTATGATGAAACACAGGGCAAAATTGAGAAAGAATTGGCAAACACTCAATACGTAGCTCTGACAACTGATAGTTGGACCTCCAGGGCAAATGAATGCTACTTGACAGTGATAGTACATTACATTTTGGATTGGAAAATGGAAAGCTCTGTGTTACAAACATGCCCCCTTTTTGAAAGCCACACACAAGTTGTCATTTGATTGATGCACTGATGAGTGCAGTGACAGAGTGGAAGTTGGAGACCTAACATCACCATTTCAGTCACCACAGATAATGCACAGGACATGGCGAATGCCATCAAAGAAGCAGCTGGACTAGGGACAAAATTGTTATGTTTTGATACATTCTTAACCTTGCAGCCAAGAAGGCAGTAGCACTTAAACAGATAAGCCATCTGCTGAGTAAGATTAGAAAAGTAGTAAAAAAATTCCATAGAAGCATGACAGCAGCTCATGCCCTGAAAGTCAAGCAGGAGGTGCTAGATAATACCTGTTCACAAACTAATACATGAAACCCCAACTTCTGGAGCAGCAGCCTGCCATCTACTCTGCCCTGATGGACAAAAAATGTTAAGAAGAATGTAAATAATATAATATAATATAATATAATATAATATAATATAATATAATATAATATAATATAATATAATATAATATAATATAATATAATATCTCCTGGAAAAAAAGTAGTAGTTAAGTTGTTGAGTATAAGTTATAAGTTGTTAAGAATAACAATTAAACCATTTTTTATGGTTGGGGATATTTGGGGATATTTAATTTAATTAATCAATCAACAATACTATTGATCAGCATTACCAAACGTGGACGTTTTCACTAGAAACAAACATTGATGTATTATTTTAATTTAAATACTGTGAAGCTGCTTTGATACAATCTGTATTGTGAAAAGCACTATATAAATAAACTTGACTTTATTTTGTGTAAAATGCATTCTATTGGCAAGTGATGTAACCGGGGTAACACCAACTATCGCAACAGGCCTAGTACACACTGCGATTTTGTTGCATCCTAGGCTAATCCATCCTCTGATCCTAGGCTAAAATCTGAAGTTTTTAAACGTTAGTTTGACATGTTCACCAACAGCCGATTAATGACCGCTGCGATAAAATTTTACCTTTGACGTTAGAGATTTCTTTGTAGCCACCTATTCAATCCCTTGTGTAATGCAGCTCACTGTCACTGAATGTGTCATTGATTGATGATGTAAAACTCCAGATGAGTTTTCTTTCGTACAGTCTGACAGTATTGACAACTGAGATCTTACAGTGTGACATGGCTTAAAGCGAGAATCATGTTCGTACAGTCTGACAAGCTACAATCGTAAAGGACTATTATAAATCGTATAGTGTGCACCCAGCTTAATCCTCTTCTCATCGACTTCCATTTAGTCGACAATTAGGGGGCAGCTCAACATACAAGGCATAAGATTGCATCGAAACAGATGCAGATCCACATGCATGAGAACAAGTATCATCATGTTGCTAAACTTGCAAAAAAATACCTGTGTGCCTCTGTGTGACATCAGTGATAAGTGGAGTGGAGACATCGTTTCTAAAAGCAGATCTTGACTTGCAACAGAAAATGAAAAAAAATGGAAAAAAAAGATCTACTTGCACAGAAACATGAAGATAGTGGCCTAGAATATAAAAGAGTGACCCAGTGTTCTGAGCTTCCAAATATTTTATGTTGATTTTGAAATGCACTGTATGTTGATACATTTAGCATAATAATGTAAAGTACTCTTAAGTTAAAATTAGATTTTTTTGAAGGGGTGAAAAACTGCTTGTGTTTAAATTTTTTTAAGGATGCCTGTTGTGACCAAAGTGTTAGGTGTTTGTTACCAATAAATAAGAATTTTCTCTTTGAATTTGTACTTTTTTCCCCTAAACATAGCACATACCACACCATACCACAACCATGACCCTAAAACCGTGATACAAACCGAACCGTGAGTAATTTGAACCGTTACACCCATAGTTAGAATAGGTTGGTTTCAAACACATCAATAGTGTTCTCTTTCGAATGTGAACTCGCACTGCATCCTAGAATGCTAATGGGTAAATGCCTCAGCGTGACCGGTGTCTGAAGGACGTGTGTAAGGTTGGGTATCGTTTGGGTTTTTTACGATACCGGTGCCAAAACGATACTTTTAAAACTGTATGCCTAAATGCCTAAACTGATAAAAAATTTATAAAATAAAAAAAGAGCCACAAAACAATGGTGGATGACATTAAAGAATGGCTTTTTTATTGAAAAAAAATTATTATTTTTTTTCAATTGAACAATATAAAGTTTAAAGTGTACTTAAATATATAAATCTAAGTAAATACAAAACAATGAATTTATATAACAAATCCACACTACAACCTAAGCCACCTAACCCAACTATAATAATTTAACAGACACTAAATAACAGTTACATTACAAATAACACAAAAGTAGTCTGTATTATTGGTATGCTATGCACCAGCTTCAAATTTGAGCAATTCTTTTGCAGAAATATGACTACATTTGTCTTCTCTGGCAAAAAAAAAAAAAAAAAAAAAAAGACACATCTCCTGACTTATTGCATGTCCTGCACAGGAGAAAACCCTATCTGATGGTGTTGATGAGGCACCATGTTCTTGTATGTTGTTGTTCCGACTTGCGTTCACGTAATTTTCTGGCATCATGTAAATGCAGTATAATTTAACTAGCGATCATGTGCAGTGATGATGCTTCTTAAGTCCGTTTCGGGTCCGACATCCGGGTTAGCGGTAGCATAAGCCATCAGGCAAGTGTTATTTAAATAAACTCCTGATGTACTTACAAACTTTCCAATGCCTAGTTTTATGAGTACAGAACCTATTTGTACTACTGTAGAAGTTTTGTACCATTCCAGGCATTATTAGTGGGATAATTTACGAGATACAACCTTGGATCCATTAGCGCCTGCACTAGGCCATTCGGCTGATATCTCTAAATAAGCTCTAACTTGGCTCGAGGTCATGGTGCAAAGGACCCTAGGTTGAAATTACTCCAAAACATCCCTTTAATTCTTTAATGCATGATGCTTTAAATTCCCCCTGTAGCCAATAATTGTATCTCTTGAAACTCATCTCTGATCACCGAAATGACATTAAAAAGTGTTTTTTTTTTTTTTTGCAAAAAATTTCTTCTTGCCTTAAAATAGCTTAAATGTAACTCTACACTCTGGCTTCATTCACCATCTCAGAGTCAGACAGCTGCCTTCTAACAATCATCAGAAACGCTTTGAACAACTCAGAACGTCAGTGGATAAAGGCATATGGTTCAGCATAACATCTTAATATACATCATACAGACGCTATTTTGCTCAATCTACCCGATTTTTCATATCAACAGAAAACTATACCGGGATAACCTGGCTTCTCTCGCAACTCCAAACAGTTAAAATGACAAATAAATGCATACTCAGAGAACGCTCCACAAGAAATGTTTGATTATATCATCTGGAAGCTCAAAATTGATCAATGCACATTTTAAATAGCTTATTGTACACGCAAGTTAAATGCCCTTCTGCGCTGCTGCATTGTATGGCACACACATACAGACAGGAGCTCTCTCATCACGTGCAGATTGCGCGCACACAGAATCATTCAATAGTGCAGAAATGAATTGTCAACACTTTTCTGTGATTTATCAACAAAATAGCTTATAAACTGAAAAGTTCTAACTAAAACCCACAGCTTCACAACTGACTGAGAGACGCTGCCACAATGCATTCATATAAATGTAATCTTTACTGTGCTACTTTATCTGTATCTGATTTAGAACGAGCAGAAATCTGTGAAAAATATAATGACCCAAAGAAAGCACATTTTAATTTAGCAGTTGATCAGGTGATGCAATGAACATTTCTGATCACATAGGTGTGATCGTATGCGTCAAAGGGTCAAGTGGCACCGAAATCTGTGTTCTGATTCGGTCTGGTACATTCTGGTCATATAGGGGGTTTCGGTACCCAACCCTAGTCGCCGGCCAATACAATTGTCGCATTTAGACACTGGTCATGCTGAAGCATTCCCCATTAGCGTCCTAGGACGCAGAGACTCGTTCTCATTCTCAGAGAACCAAGATTACACTTGTTACCAGAGACGTTTTGCTTTATCGTTTTCCAGCAAAAGCATGTTTATAAATGTATATCCGTCATGTAGTTTATGGTTTCAGCTCACGAAGAAATGGTTCTGACCATATTTCAAAAATGTTAAATATAGATGTATAATTTCCAGCTACATTTCCAGCTAACTAAAAAATATTTGTTGTATATAAAATATAAAAAGAAAAAAAGTATAAAATAATTTATAGTATAAAGTATTATACAGTATTATGGAGTAACAAGCTGTTGTTGTTGTGATCAGTACCTCCTCCTGTCTCCTGTGGGGCTCCAGCAGATCTCCAGGCTCTGAGCCGGTGGTGCTCCTCCTCACTCTGCGTCTCCTCACCACAGGGCTGGCCTTCATCTCATCCTCCTCATCCTCACTGCTGCTGGTACCGCCGTCTTGCTGCACAGGCTGATCCACTGGGAAAACTGTGTACAGATAAAAACACACACAACCCAGAGGAATTAATATCTATTGTTCTTAAATGAAGCCAATTATAATTACCATTGAGTGGTGTGGCATAATGGAATGACTTTTTTTTTTTTTATATTACGTCTAATGTACTGTTGATTAAAATGCTTAATTAGGTATGGACTTGGTATTTTTGTGGACTTAAATAGACTTGAACTTGGTCCCCAAAAATATTTATGATTCTGAAGCTGAAAATCCAGAATGATGTTAGACACATGCTTGCACTCTCTGTCACTAATTAGTAATTACATATAAATAATGCCCTTTTTTTACTGTTAAAATCAGATATTTGGCATTATCAGGACCAACCAATATTCCCCCCTTGCATTATTATACATTGGGCCCTATTTTAACGATCTAAGCGCATGGTCTAAAGTTCACTTAGGGCGCCAGGCGCATGGTCTAAAAGGGTTGTCCTTATTCTCTTTATGAGTAATGGGTGTGTTTTGGGATTTACATGCGTTAAACCGTCTCATCTCCCATTCCCTTTAAATGCCAGTTGCGCTCGCGCCATGGCAGATTCGCTATTTACATGACAGAATTTGATAGTGGAAAGACCGAAGCCGTCTCCAGAGCGCAAACGGAACTGCTCGTGTGCAAGGTAAAAGTGCGCAAGCAGACCATCTATGGGACAAGCCGGATTCCACCATATCTTTTTGTACACAATAATAATCTTTTACATTGTAATCCTTTTAATTTTAATATTTGGCATGTTTGTGTGCTGATGTGCGTCCCAGTGTGTGTAATAAGCAGAGTGTACGCGTGTTGTGGACCCGCCTATAGGCGCACATTACTAACGCGCTCATTAAATAACAAATTTTTAAAAATATTGCGCCATTGACTTTAGACCAGGTTTCAGTTGTTCAATGGCGCAGTCTATTTCTGTTGCCTCAAAATAGCAACGCGCCAACAATGCGCCAGAACACACCTCGTTTTCAGACCAGCACACCCATGGGCGCACAAATGCGCGCAAATGCATTTGCTATTTAAACAACATGGCACAGGACGTGAAAATGATAACTGTGTCGGGCTGAAACTAGCAAAAAACACTTGCGTCGCGCTTGGCGCTGCATTGCGCCAGGTGTCAGATAGGGCCCATTATATTCAACGTTATATATACTGGTTTAATGTAGTACTGCCACTGAAAATTTTCTCACGCAGTTCTCTCGCGCTTTCAATGTAGGCATTCACACAATAATTGCACTAAAATTATTCGAATAAACCATCTAAAACACTTTGAATACCGTACAGTTCCGAATTCAAGATGGTGTTTTTTTTTTCTTGGAAATACATCTGAAAAAATGGGGTCGTCTTATATTCAGGGTCTAGATTTTTACGTCAATAATACACTCGCAACAATAGGGAGCGCCAACTAAAATGAGTATGTCCCCCAGGACTGATAAACAACAGGGGATACATCAAACAACTCTCATTAAGCAGCCAAGAAATATGTTGCGTCAAAATGTATAGTTAGAAGATGGTGAGCCCAAAAAGACAGTCATAAAAATGCTAACAGCTAAAGAAAAGCTTACTGCGGTCCTAAAAACAGTCGCTTCAAAGAAATTGACAGGCAAGTGTGTCAGTACATAGCCGAAAAAAGAAATGAGGGGCTGCCCATAACCAGAGCTGTCATCCAACTGAAGGCACAGGCTGAACATACCCACCAGCGAGGCCCCTCATTTCTTATTTCGGCTGCATACTGATACACTTGCCTGTCAGTTTCTTCGAAGCGGCCGCTTTGATGCGGCGTAAGAAGGATGCGGTGTAATGGATTAGCATTACGAGTCTTGCCCAGCGCTTGCCCTCCAACTTCAGGGAGAAACTGATGTCTTTTCAGTGCTATGTGATCAGCCTAAGGAAAAAACATTCATATCCCCTGGATCAGATAGGTAATTCGTATCAAACACCTTTGTTTCTGACATGCCAACATATGTCACTGTACATAAAAAAGCTGAATAATCAGTCATTGTGAAATCTACTAGAAATTAGAACTACAGGTTATTTTTATGGTATGTTTATTTTTAAAAGTGATATAATTGGTATATTTAACCAGGATTTACCATACTTTCAATATAAAAATTAAAATATGAAAAATAAAATCATTTTCTATATAAAAGACAAGATCTGGTCCCCAAAAAGCCTTTTTCCAAAAGGTACATTTTGAAAAGGTGGGGTTGTCTTATATTCTGAACAATATGGTAATAATACTACTAAAACTAACTGTGATATGGTGCTTTAAATTATGTTTGTGCTTTCACTTTACCTCTAACTAACAGCTAGTTGGTCATACTAGTTCTTAAGACACAGTCTTAACATAATGGCTATGTTTATGCAACTGGCCCCAGGGCGTATGCTCTTCAGATGATCAGTGCAATCAATCACAGTTCTAATCGCAAAGCATGTCAAAATGACTATTCTCAAACTTTAAAGGGTTAGTTAATCGAAAAATACTGTTCTCCATTTACTCACTCTCATGTTGTTATCACGTGTCGCCCACACATTTGAATGTCTGTGTTTACTACAGTATGCACGTTGTAAATCTGTTCATCATATAAAGCCATTGTGTCCTTCAGAAGACTTTGATTTGGATTAGGCCGCTCGATAGATGCCTTACTGACCCTTTTAGATCTTTCAAGATTAAGGGGAATGGACTTTAATAATAGTTAATTATAAAAAAAAAAAATCTTCATTTGTGTTTTGAAGATGAGCAAAAACCTGATAATTACAGTAATCTGAGTTTTGGATAAAACTAACTCTATATTGCGAATCATATGATTTACATCACCGGTACATATTGTCGCATTTTGATATTGCGATATCGCGATTTAACAATGTATCATTACAACACTATCATCCAGTAATGAAACAAGTGAAGTATTTATGAGTGAGTCATTGAATCGTTCATTCAAACTGATTCATTAAACATTTTAAATAATGCAGCAATTAACATTTGTCATGGATGGATGGATGGATGGATAGATTTGGTCCAACACTGGCTGTAATGAAAACACTCATAACGTAGTAGAAATGTGTAGACTTGTTACTTAATCAAAACTCTAAATACCTTTTAAACATAAAATTTGATGGTCAGTAAACGGACTATAGACATTGTGCCATATCAGGCAAATTCATCATAATGACTCACTAAAGGACCTTTAATACAGGTTATGTGGTGAGGTTTTACCTACTTTTTAGGGACCAAATAACAAAACCTGACCAACACACAAATTTGTATGAAAATAATGCCAAGTGCAGAACAGCGAATCCTGTAGCTTATTTTTGTACACACGGCAAACACATGCTTGCAAGAACACATCTCGCATGCCATGATGCAGTGCAGGAAAAGTTAACAAACCTGTTTACACTACAGTAACAAGCTAATCGACTAAACAAGCACATGACTTGTGCTCCAAAAATACAGCTGCAGGCCTAAAGCTGTTGTGAATGTCTCCTTTGTATTTGTTGTTATGCTTAAACAGCTATTGCATCAATATTTAGAGAAATAATTCATACAGAAGAAGGAAATGATTTAAGCATACTGGAAACACACCTAAAGGAACCAAGATTCAATAAATACTGATGAATATTAACAACATCTCTCCACAACAACACAATTTGAGGACTCATTCAGGTCTGGAGCACAAATAACCTAGAATACTCTCTAACACTTGATGGCTGCTCTGTCAAGTTTTCGTCTTCAGTTGCTCTTTGATACCAATCTTTCATTTGAAAGCCACATTTCTAGCATCTGTAAAACTGCATTTTTTCCCATCTTAAAAATATATCTAAATTATGACACATGCTCCCAATGACACATGCAGAAAAGTTAGTTCATGTGTTCATGACCTCAAGGCTAGATTATTGCAATGCTATTATGGGTGGTTGCCCTGCACTTAATAAACATACTACAGCTGGTCCAAAATGCAGCAGCTCGAGTTCTTACCAGAACCAGGAAGTATGACCATATTAGCCCAGTTCTGTCAACACTGCATTGGCTCCCTATTACATACATTTACATTTTTTGTTAATTACTCACAAGCACTAAATGGTTTAGCTCCTCAGTACTTGAGTGAGCTCTTAATGCATTATAGTCATTCACGTCTATTGCGATCTCAAAATTCTGGCCAGTTGATAAACACTTCCTATAACACCCGGTGTACTTGTTACATCGTAAGAGGAATGGTATCTAAGCTAAAATCAGTCTGTCTGTCTTATCCTTATCCCGAGGTCCATATGTAAATCAGATGGTGGACCTGCACCTAGACACGACCAACACACAGCCCAAAACACATTCTTTGCAAAATCTATTTATTAATTGATGATCTTTACAACGTAACTGAATCAACGCTGAAGTGACTTCAGCTGAACAACAGCCGAAATGCATATTCCTGTCATCACTGTAAAGCTGCTTTGAAACAATCTGTATTGTATAAAGCGTTATATAAATAAAGATGACTTGAGTTGACAAATTCTGACAACTAATTAGCTCACAGTCTAGTCAACTCAAGACATGAAATTGGGACATATGACAGCACACAGCAATGTGGGTCAAACAAACACATTACTGTGGCTTTTTCCACACACTTTACACGTGTTATCTGTTCTCGCAGCTATTGGCTGGGCGTTTCATCAGCCAAGTTAATGTGGCTGAACCTATTTTTGCCACATCACTTAACTCACTCACAAACACACTCGCTGTCCTCAGAGCTTTATCAGCATGCTGATCACAACATGCTCACACTCCCATGGCAGAGCACCTGAGAGAGAGAGAGAGCTGTGAAGCTGGCTGCCATATTCCCACAGTGTCCTGGAAAATCCCCATCCACTCCAATGCCAGTCTGCTGCCACTCAGGAGAGAGAGGAACATTTCAACAAGGCGAATGACATGAAAACAGTTTTAAAAAAAAGTGTGGATCATATTTAACCAGAAAATATTTATATATAGTATATACAAAAAGAGCCTGTTTTAGGATCATTACGAAATGTTGCATTATGACGTTATTTTCATTAAAATTAGGAATTATAATTATATTATTAATAATTAAGAAATTAAGTATTACATTACTTTTATTATTAAGAAGTATATATAGAAATGAATTTATGCAAAAAAAATTAACATTTAAATTTATGCATTTCAAAATATAATTTCTGATTTTACCTTTTTTGGTAACACTTTACAATAAGGTTTCATTTGTTAACATTAGTTAACGTATTAACTAACATTAACTAACAATGTGCAATACATTAGTTACTGTATTTGTTAACCGTAGTTAATAAAAATGCAGTTATTCATTGTTTGTTCATGTTAGTTCACAGTGCATTAACTAATGTTAACAAATACAACTTTTGATTTTAATAATGTATTAGTAAATGTTGAAATTTACAAACAAAGCTGTAATTAATCCCAACAAAGATTAATAAATGCTGTAGAAGTGCAGTTCATTACTAGTTTATGTTAACTAGTGTAGTTAACCAACCAGTGTTCCCGACTTTTTTATTATTTATTTCACAGGAAAGCTATAGTTGTTAAGGTCTAAGCTGTTCCTAATCATCTCTAAGAGAAGTAATGAAATATGTTGCACATGTTGCTTGCCAATAAATAAAGAGTAGTCAATTCATGATATATTCTTATCTCTTAAAAGGTGCTGTACGTAATTTTTTTGACTGAACTAAAGCATAAATCTACCATACTATGTTAGTAGATATTTAGGAAAAAATGTTGTTCACCTACTTGTTTCTAAGAAAAACAAAGACAGTTATTCTACTTTGAAATGTGTGTTCTGTGTTGGAATGTCTGTTTTTTGTAGGCTATGTGTTTGTGATTTGTTAGGTCTGTGTTATCTTATCCACTGCTAATTTACTAGTATTTCAACACCCCGGATTGCACAGAGTATCATAGCCATGGAAGTCAGCAAACGGACTGGGTCAAAGATCGCAGATTATACCAACTAAAAAGCCTTGCCGTCCATATAAAAAGCACTATGACCATAGGCATATTAAAACGGGAAAAATCTACTCAAACTTACAGTTAGAGCTGCACAATTAATCTTTAAAAGATTGTGATCTCGATTCAAACACATTGAAATGCAATGTAAGTCGCTTTGGATAAAAGCATCTGCCAAATGCATAAATGTAAACACCCATGTGATTTCATTCCTAAATGACAACGATTTGCCTGTCTTTTAAACTTTTGACAAAAATTGTAACAAAACCTGTTTAAAATAAGTATTATCACAAAAGTACTGAGATAAAAGTTTATAGTTCATATATAAACACTGATGTCTATAGTAGCGATCAAAATAGAGCAAATCCCCTTTTGAAAGTATCTTGCCACTTCAAATAACAATTGTATTGATTACATTGTTACGCCACTAGGTGGCGACAAGTGACTGTTAAAAAATGTATTTGCCATTGAATCATTTAAGGAATGGTTCGGTGTAATTTCAAACTAAGGTCGTTTGCACCATGATCTCGAGCCAAACACCCCTGGAAAGTTTGTGAGTACATCAGGAGTTTATTTAAATAACACTTGCCTGATGGCTTATGCTACCGCTAACCCGGACGTCGAGGTCACTTCCGTGATTTGTGAAAAGCCCGTAAAAGTCCTGGCAGAAAGCGATGCATAAGGATGTAGTGAAACGACTTTTTGACAACTTAGTGTTAACTAATAATTGTTGCAAACTGGTACTACCAACAAAATATTAGTGCATTCCTGGAACTGGGCGTCGTTACACTACATTAGGGCTGTGACAGTGGCAGTTTTTTTACAGTGGGTTGTTTTGAAATAATAAAACAAATATGTTTACTTGAGCAAAAAAGTGTTTATTTGAGCAATTCCGTCAAAGAAACAACACACTAAAGCCTGTAAAGCATTGAAATAAATATCAGTAAATACTGGTAACTTAAAGAATATAATAAAGTCGAAAAAAAACAAAAAACTTTAGTTTAATATTTCCACACAAAGACGCGTGATATAGCCTACTGCTCTGTGCTTTGTGGGACACGAGCAGGAAAGAGACCATCGATCTCTTTTCTGATATATTAATGTTTTCTACTTGTTGTAAAAGGTATGAAGAGCGAATTTTATCTTCCACAAGGGCAAGGCATTTAGGCTATGTTTGATATTGCGCTGCCAGAGAAAGCGAAACTAAAATCACCTGCGCGTGTGAAACGCGCTTTACAAATAAACTTGACGTGCCTTACCATTTACCATATGTTAAAAAGAATTTGACGTACAAGTAAAAATGTAGGGTATCTGTCCTACAGAGTTTTTTCTACTTTACTACAGTAAAGAATACGAAAATAATAGGCCTAATTAAAAGCGAACAAAGGAAGAAACGTTTATAATCCCCTTCGTAAATGGGTGAGACGCGATTGGAGATATGGGAAAAGAAACAAGAGATTCCATGCAGGGATGAGTCACGATTTTTGAATATTCGATTAGTTGATTTAATTATAGAATGTCTAATAGGTTGTGCGATTATTCTCTAAAATAAAATCTCCATGTTCTGGTGCTAATGTGGTGGTGACGCGATCATGTAACCAGAGGGTGACGCTGCCAATAACGCACATAACAGCTGTCACAAAGAACCGGCAAAAGAACCAGAATTCAAAGCCGACAAGGCTTAAATTTATGGGCTAACGCACAACTCTCTCACTCGTCATGAATCCAAACTTTTCCATGGCTGCGATGTAACATTTAATGGCTAACCTATTATTTATTTTGTAAACAAAGCTTTGTGCTTCACTCGTGTCATAATATTCATGTAAAACAGCATTCACATACGAAAAATATTTTTTGGCGGACCACCGCCGGTGCTACTCAGCAACCGCGGTGGTGCGGTTGTCAAGTTTACCGGCACATCCCTACACTATATCCTTATTAGATTCTGGGGGGGGTGTTTGGCTCGAGGTCATGGTGCAAAGGACCCTAGGTTGAAATTTCTCCGAACCATCTCTTTAATTCGTAAAGTCAGTTATAAAGATAATTCCACTGCTAATTACGGCATTGCAGTGGCATTGATATGCATGTAAACAAGTATTCCAACATGAATTGAAGGCAACGTTTTCCACTCACTTGTCTCTGACTCTCTAAAAGTATACTGGCTGCTCGATGAGCTTCCGAGATAGAACTCATCACTTCCTGCTTCCTTTGCCTCCTTGGCAACAGGCTCCGCCTCACAAGAGTCTGGCAGGGTTAGGATGTCAGAGTTCTCACTGGAGGAGCAAAGAATCACATGTTCTTCCCCACCCACATCATCTCCGGCCTGCAAGAAAACATAAATTCTTTAAGCTGGCTTACTTTGTGCAGAACAATAACACATGCCAAGAGGTAATTTGGGGTTTTAATCTCACCTTTTGGGCAGGTGCCACCTCCGTTGTCGTCTCCTCTCTCAGTGTGAGGTCTAAAGAAGTCTCTCCCAAACTCTCCTCACCCCGCTCGTCTGAAAACCTAACATCTACAGAGACAGGCATGATCTTCACTTGCAGTAATAGCAACAGAACATGTCTTACAAAAATTGGGCTCTACAGGCACTGTAACTCAACAAATGTCTAGAGACCCCAAGGCACAGATTCCATTGTCTATCGAGACAGAAGGATGCCAATGGAGTAGTGATGTCACAAGCTGATCATAAGATTTGCTTTTAACTGATCAGTATCGGCTATCTCAAGCCCGATCTTTTATTTTACATCCGCTGTCATGCAGGTGTCTTGCAGTAGGTGGTGGTATGCACTTCAAGTGGGTTTGCCAATCCCCATTAAGAGGAAAAGAAAAAGCTCAAATGTGCATGCCTGATGTTCAAGTGCCGTCTGTTCTAGGGCTTCACACACACACATTCAGGCTTCCGTGTTTGAAGTGCATGTTTGTAACGAATCACTCGAAAGTAAATTATTTACTGTATATTTTTATCTGCCGTCTGACTGTCTGAGACGTTGTTGTCATAAAGCGTTGCTGTGGGTTGCGTCTCTCTTTGGACTTGCATTCTGACACCACAAACGTCATGCTTTCTAACTTTAAAATCCACTTTTTTTTATTTTGTTGCAATTATTCTGCTTATTGTACATACAAAATACAAGAGGTTTATATTAGTAGTCCCATATTCATAATTGTGACCAAACACAATCTTATTATAATTTACATACATAGGCCTATAAATATAATTACTGATAGATAAGCATTTTTTACATTTGAGCCCCTGCCCCTAAGAAACTCTCTGCATGGCCCTGTATACATTGGATTATTTTTAATAACTAAAAATTGCAACAAGGCAAGCACTAGGAAACCGCAAGTATCGGATAGGGACTCTGTATTGGTAGCTACTCAATATTCAATGACTCGAATCTCAGGCACCAAAATTTTATTGGGCCATTCCTATAAATAGTTTTGTGTTTATTCATTTTGAATGACACAAAGGGTGACATCCTCACCGTCACGTATGTCCGGAGCACGGCTAACTGCTCTATCCTCACACTCTCCAGCGTTATCCGGCCCCAGCGTCTCAATGTCCGAACCCTGTAACATACACACACAAACACACACACACAAACACACACAAACACACACACACGCACACACACACGCACGCATGCACACACCAAGGTTATCACTATGGCTTAACGTTAAAAGCGTCAAACTTTTAAAAATAGAGTTGTTGCTTAGTAAACAAAATAAAAAAGCAGCTGTACTGGCTTCTAAAAGAGGAAAATAAAAGACAGAAGCAGCGATATAAGTGATATAAGTGAAAAACACAATGTTTGTATTATTTTGAATATAATTTGTAATTTAAATGAATTAATTACACATAAAATGTAATTTGTATATACATCATTTGCATTTACAAAATGTATATGTGTGTGCGTATATATATATATATATATATATAAACTTTTGTAATTTGTATATATATATTAACTTGTACACTGAATAGCCTAATGAATAGGCCTACTGAAAAATGAAGAAATGTCAAAAATGAATACTGTTAAGTTATAAAAAGTTATATATGCCAATTATATAGCCTATGTATCAACCAAAAACCAAAAGAGCATCTAATGAGTATCATCAATAAGAAAATGTGGAAATTTAAATAATGCCACAATAATGATAATGGTCCTAAAAATAGTCTATTTTTTTCTTATGCAAAAAATTATTTAATATTTCTATCTTTAGATTTTAGAGCAAAATATGGCCTGTATGTGTTCTTGACAGGCTCTGTTTAATTGACCTAGTAGAGGATCATAAAAGGAGACCTCCCCAAAAGCATTTATACTCAGATTAGAGGTAAACCTGATGGGTAGCGAATAGCGATCCAAGCAATAAAACATTAATCACCTCATTACTAATGACTGTCCATCCACAGGACGACTCAGTGTCACTGGAGCTTTCAGACATCTCTCAACCAGCTAGAAAACAAATGTAAACACAACTTATGTTGTTGTCCTCTGTAATGATGTCTAGCTGAATGCTCATTTACGGGATAGAAATGTCAGGTTGACCCTGTCACTGGTAAATGATTATTCTGCATTTGCAGAAGCCATGTGAATAGAGATCTCCATAAACAAGAAGAATTGCAGATACAAATAAAGAAGCTTTTTTTTTCATTAAATATCTGACAGTAAACTGAAATCTGATGCATTCTGGTTTAACTTCATGCAAAATGTTTTTGAACCCTTAAGGCACTGAATTTTCAAGACTAGTAGAGATGCTAGAATTAATGAAAACAGCATGCAGGTTGAAGGTAGGTAAATAATGTGAGAATTCATTTTGGGTTGAACTATGTCTTTAAAAACCACAGATCTGAGTCAAAACTATCATCTGGTTGTTTCACTGGTTTGTTTTTCAGAAAGAGCCACCAAAAATAGCAGTCTGGTTTGTTAACCATCCAAAAAAGCAGAACAGAGCCATTGCACATATATGACATCATCCAAACAAAACTACTACTGCAAAAAGCATCTGATCCATGATATTTAGGTGCTTTTTTTTGTATTATAGATCAGGGGTTTTCAAACTGGGGTCAAGGACCCCCAATATGGCCAAGGGAGTACGAAAGGGGTTAAACATTCAGAGAAAAACAGTGTAAAAAAATTGAAGAGTAAAAGAATAATAAACATAAGATTAGGCTACATTATCTAGACAAATGTTGATTAAATAAAATAAAAATGTATTTAAATAAAATGTGATAATTTGATTAAAATAATTCAAATGTGATTTAAATAAATAATAAATCTAACAGTAACGTTACAGTACTATAGTGAGTAGAAAAATAATGAGGATTTGAGGATGGAGTTTCCTCATACTTGGGGTCCGTGGAATCTAAAAGATTGAATTTAAAAAAACCTTCCTCTGTTATAGATTGATAAGAAGTAAGTTAAATGGGTGGTGCATGATGCAGAAAACTGTTGTTTGATTCTGTGAAGTATGACAATATGATTAAACCCGTACAAAATATTTAAACATGACAACAGTGAGAGGATTATTTCAGAGTGCATCTTATTTCAGAACAATTCAGGTAGGCTAAATCAAATAAAATCGAGGCAGGAGACTGATATAATCTAAAGTTAGCCTTGCAATATATTTGCATCTAAAAAAGACCAAAACGATTTGTCTCACTACGTGAATTGAACTGCTGTAGTTTAGATGAGCAGATAAAATGACAAACACTGGCTCAAATATACAAAATATGAATGAGTCTCTTTAATCTGTCAGTCCTGCTATAGCTTTATGGTGACTTTAAACTGCATTAGGTGTCTTATTAGCTGTCCTTACCGGTTTTAAAGGTAAATTGCCGCGGGAGAAGGGAAGAAGGCAAATGTCCTCTGTGCAAATCTAGCATTAAACGTCACGCCTCTCCAACCGAGCCAAAGCATCAACATCAGACCATACGAACAACAACACTGTGGCGGCTGCCAAGAGGAAGATGGATGGGAGTTGTAGTTTTACATAACCATCTCCTCACTGGTGTCTTAACATTTTAGAACTCTAAAAACAACATTTCCCATGACCCCCTCTAGAGGCGGCAGCACAGGGCTAACGTGTCATGTGAGTGCATTTTTTGAAGCGTTTCTGTTTGCGTGGCTGCTGCTTAGCTTAATCCGATTTACATTGATTCCAGAGTTTAAATTTAATTTCAGGACAAATCTAGTTAATCGTGGGATGAATTTTTTTTTATTTATGCGCACGCGCCGTTGACGTAACCGGTAATTGCCATGGAGACGAATCTACAACACTAGTCTTCCACTCTAGCATATATATGAAGGTATTTTTTGGAGCAAAACAACTGAGCACCTGTACAGTGGCATTTGTGGTTGTAGAGAATAACCACACATGTGTATCAATAAATTTGAACTCACAGAGAAAACTCTTTTAGGTGTTGCAAACTTGTAGATTTTTTTCTCTCTCCAAACGAGATTATAATGTTAGGTAGCCTATAATGCAGAGTCCAAAGATGAGACTGCAAGTTTTAAAGTTAAGACACTCACACACACATATATGACAATGTCGCTGGACACTTTTATTTATTTTATTTACTTATTTTTCGGTTTTACATTGTTGTCTCCCATTGATTTATAATAGCCTCCTATGGATTTATGTAAATAAATGTCTAAGGAGTTATCAGGGTTTGACATTATTTATTTGTATTGTGTTAATATGTCAGCATTATTTAAATAAATATTTATTTTGTATTAAACCGCATTGCTTGTTCATTTATTTTATTCAAGATATGCTGTGGTAAATTTGAACATGGATTTTTATTCTTATTTCACATGTATACACAGACGTTTTATGGAACATTAAACGGACAGTATGGAATTTTTCGCCACTAGGGGTCGCTAACCTATTTACAATAACAAAGGCGTAGTTTGATGACGCAACATTTGCTAAGAATTATGGATCTTGTCGTCAACGTCAAGCCGACCGATCTAATCTATGGATCTAATAATGTTTATGGATGACTGAATACATCGATGCTTTTATCATGACTGTGATATGAAGCAATTCGGGATTGCTAAGAGACAGCTATCAGCTATCATATAAGGAATATGGACATTTCATTCTACCGAACTAACGTTGCACGCGGGTGCAGAATTACTACTCACAGTCACAGGTCAGTTTATTAGACAAATTAAATTTGTGAGGTAACGCAGCGCTGTTTCACTTGGTCTAACATTACACTATCACACTAAACTACATTTGAATGTGTTGAAATGTGTTAGTTTGTCTGTATGAGACTAGCAGTAAGCTAGATCAACATTAGAATAACATACAGATCATATTCTAACATTTCATCATGTTGAGCTATATAACATTGATTAGTGTTATGTAAATGTGCTCACCTGTTTAATAAAGTACGTAGAAGCGGTCGAAGTCTCGGACGTGGAGCTCTCGTTTATATACTGTCTATTAGTAGGGAGGTTAAGTGACTTTTGACTTCAAGTCATGATGCAAAGGTCCCCTTTGGTATGGAAGTACCTTAGGCCCATAGAAATAAATTTATCCTAAGACACAAGTGAGATCACATTTTGTATCTTATATACGCACATTTTTAAAAAATGGCCACCGACCATACTTGAGAGGCCCATATCTTTGCTTCTGTTATATCTATAATGACACATTTGGTATCAACAATTATGTTGTCTTTACCATGACAATTGGAGGTGAAGTATGCAATTTTTTTATCAAAAAAACGCATGCCAAACACATGTATGATATGGATGGGGGAGGTGAAGTAGCCTCTGTGATGCTGGCATAATATGCAGCCCATGAGATCCATTCTCCGGCTTCAAGGTTCTCTTTCACGAGAATGTTTCTGACTCTCTCGAACCACTGGTAGCCTTCTTCAATTACATTGATGAGAGGACGGGAGGCTGGATGAGGATGACTGTTGGTTTTCAGGGCAGGAACATACAAGACCTCATCTAGGCCAGGAGCCAGGTCCACTCCTCAGGATGTTTTTTGCTACCTTTTTTTCACTATTATTTCCTATTATCTTATACCTTGGGCCATCACAAGTTGATCACGATCACCCCCAACTCGGCCCGTTTGGTCTCAGGGGCCAAAAAACACAATTTTTGGGAAAAGCTTTTGGCGGAATGATGTAATTGTGAATATAAGGTACTGCAGCTACATAAATGGCCATATAACCCTACAATTTTGCATGGTGTATCCTGACAAATACGGGCAGCAGCAGATGTGACGATGGGATGTACGTCTCCATTCCCTGCCTCAGGGAACGAGGGTTACCATATGTAATTGAGACGTTCCCTTATCGGTCGGTCACTCTCGACGTATGTCGTAACCGACTGATAGGAATCCCTACCAAAGCGCCACAGCTGCTACACCCATCCAGTGCCCGGTGTAAGCCTGTACCCCTTCTTGCCTGGATGGACGATAGAAAAGGGCTTACACAGAGCGTATCTGTCACTGTTGTTCCGTGATAACCCATACAGCGAGATTATTGGATAACACTGGGAAACCGTGCCCTTTCTATGGAAGGGGAACGATGCGGAAGCCACTTTCTTCGAGGGAGTTATGTGAAAAAATACATATGGACTAGCCCGAAGGTTGTACTGCAATATTGGGTAACTTAGCCCAAGGGAAAGACACAGGGCTTCGATTAAGAGCAGCCGTGGAAGTATACACATATGGAATCCCCATAGGGTCACACATATGGAACCCAGCCTAACACCTGATCTCTGAAGGGAGTGGTGGGAACCTTGGGCACATAGCCAGGCCGGGGTCTCAGTACAACATGGTTGTCACCCGGCCCGAACTATGCCCATGCAGAAGTGATGGTGTTAAGTACCTCTGGGGGTAAGTCACCTAGAACCAGAGATGGAGTTTCCAGAGGTCCGGACGCGAGTGCCATAGGGTGCCCCGTCTCTGAGTCAGAAGGTCCTCCCTCAGAGAAATGGGCCAGGGAGGGACTGTCACAAGGAGCATAAGTTCAGGGAACCAGGTCCGGTTGGGGCAATAGGAGGCCACCAGAAGGACCTGCTCCTCGTCCTCCCTGATTTTGCACAGGGTCTGTGCAAGTAGACTCACTGGGGGGAACACATATTTGAGGAGGCGCCGGGGCCAGCTGTGTGCCAGTGCATCCGTGCTGAGTGTTCCCTCAGTCAGGGAGTAAAACATCTGGTAGTGGGAGGTCTCTGAGGAGGCAAACAGGTCTGAGCCTCCACCTGAGCCTCCCCGAACTCTCTCCAGATCAGCTGAACTGCCTGGGGGGTGGAGTCACCATTCTCCCGGGAACACAGCTCATGATAGCTCGTTGCCCACACGGTTGAGCACACCGGGGACATACATGGCTCGAAGTGACCTCGGATGCTTCTGACTCCAGAGGAGTTGTGACACGAGTTGTGACATGCAACGGGAGCGTAGACCACCTTGTCAGTTGATGTACGCAACGGTTGCAGTGTTGTCCGTACGGACCAGCACATCTCTGCCCTGTAGCGGCCACTTTAAGTGGCTCAGAGCGAGACATACTGCTGGCAACTCGAGGCAGTTGATGTGCCAATGCAGTTGAGGGCCCGTCCACACCCCTGACACTGCATGCCCGTTGTACGTGGCACCCCAGCCGGTGGCAGAGGCGTCTGTGAACACCACAGCATGCCTGGAAACCTGTTCCAAGGGGACTCCTGCCCGCAGGAATGAGGGGTCTGACCACGGGCTGAAGGTCTGGCGGCACGCCGGTGTGATTGTCACCCGGTGAGTGCCGTGATACCACACCCATCTCGGGACTCGGCCATGAAGCCAGTGCTGAAACGTGCTAGATCCTCTGCATGGGGGGCGATGTATGTCCCCGAGTTTGCTCTTCTCCCAGTTGACCAGAAGACCCAACTGGCTGAGGTGCCTGAGCACGAGGTCCCTGTGTTCGCATAACTGATCTCGAGAGTGTGCTAATATGAGCCAGTCGTCGAAATAGTTGAGGATGCGCACGCCCTGTTCTCTCATGGGAACAAGGGCCCCCTCCGTAGAGCCTAGTCAGGCATGCACGATGATAAACAGCATTAATAGCAACCATATCACCAGCAGCTAGTTCAGCCAATAGATGCCTGTCACCCACCACCTGAGCACATTCTTTCACTTTTCTATCCAAGCCAAGGGTGGCAGCCCTCCTCAGTTCCTTTTTTTGCCCACTTCACCACAGAAGAGACACGGTTTATCGAATGGTTCACATGATGTTGAGGGTCTGGGTAAAGCGAGTGTGGTGGACTTGTCACTCATGCGCTGTGTTTTTACTGGGCTCACAGACTCTTCATGCTTTTTTCTTTTTCTTGCTCTCTCAACTTTTTGTTTATCAATCGCATTTCTGCAGCTTTTGTGCCACACCATAGGATTTTGAATCATCAGCTGAACTACATCCTGACTACCACCACTAATGTCCACTATAAACTCAGGCAGATCCCCTAATGCCTTCAGCTCCTGGATGTTATCTAAAGCTTCTTTGTAACATGATTTCAATCTTTCAGGATTGTTTCTCAGTTTGAATGATGAAGAGGGATCTAATGTTTTTTCAATCTTTAGGGCGGACTGACATAGGAAGCATAAACTCCAGTCACGGCATTCCATTATGGCTAATCTGAAAAAAGAAATGAAGTTGCTTTAACATCATAAGATAGATAATATGAGCATTAACAAGCATTCGCAAAAGTAAAAAATCTATCAAATAATGAAGCTAACTAACTAGCTAGCAACATGTAGGCTATGTGCTTGCTTCAACAAAAATGACGGTAACTAGTTACTAGCTAGTTATGATGAAGCTAAATAGTTACTAGCTAGCTAGTTATTAGTTATCTACTGTAACACATTTTTCTATTTAATGAGAAAGTCATACGAACCTCAAAGTGTTAACCTGTCACCTCTGACCTTCAACAGCTGTCACAGCTCCTGGTGCAGATGGGATGTGTTGTTGCAGGAACTGATTTGCTATAGGCTACTCCTGACTGGTCGAAATCTCATGCTACTTAGGACAAATGTAATATACAGAAGTAGCTGCACTGCTTAAATATAAAATTAAAGTTTTTGAAGGAAAAGATAAGTAAAGTCACTCTGATGACACAATTTTTATGTGAAATGTGCATATTTACCACCAATTGTCATGGTATGGGGACATTTTTTTGTTTTTTTTTAAACTTGAAACCAATTTTATTGGATTCCTTGACCCCAAAAATGTACACTTCGACACCAAATTTGTCATTATAGCGATAACAGAAGCAAAGATATGGGCTCTAGAGTATTTTCGGCGCATTGGCGGCCATTTTTGAAAAAAACTGTTTATTTCTGATACAAAGTGTGATCTCACTTGTGTCTTAGGATACATTTATTTGTATTACCCTAAGGTACTTCCATACCAAAGGGGACCTTTGCATCATGACTTGAAGTCAAAGGCCTATTTTTTGGGCTTAACCTCCCTACTATATGGGAGCTCTAGGCATCTCGAAAACACCGCGCTGATATTGATTCTCGTTTTAGTTCTCCTTTTGTATCCAAAGTCTGCTTGCCATGGTCCATAATGTTTGAACGAAACAACAACAGCATGCAAATAGACATTGCGAACTACCGTCAGTCGCTTTGGTTACTATCAGAGGGCTCTGGTTCATAGCTCTGGTTGCCATGGCAGTACGAGCGGAAACCAGGGACAACGCGGATATGACGCCATTGACGGCGACAAAACGGAAATAAAGAAACGGGACGTTTCTCGAATTAAATTACAAATTTCTCCTGGTTTGAAAGTTGTTGGAAACAGTCGGGATGTACACAACTAAAAAATATATATAACATAGATATAGTGATTTTTGCTATTTTTAAAGCAAAAAAGTTACATATTGTGGCTTTAAGTCGTGAATATTTACCTTTAAGTCATGGAAAAGTCATGGAAATTTAATGGTAAAAATGTGTACAAACCCTGCTAAAATAACAGCAATTTGAATCTATTGAGTAGGCTACTCCTGCCCTGAGAGCAGCGCATAATACACTAAAATAACAGCGATTTGAATCTATTGAGTACTCCTGCCCTGAGAGCAGCGCGTAATACACTAAAATAACAGCGATTTGAATCTATTGAGTACTCCTGCCCTGAGAGCAGCGCGTAATACACTAAAATAACAGCGATTTGAATCTGAGTAATCCTGCCCTGAGAGCAGCGCGTAATACACTAAAATAACAGTAATTTGAATCTATTGAGTACTCCTGCCCTGAGAGCAGCGCGTAATACACTAAAATAACAGCGATTTGAATCTATTGAGTAATCCTGCCCTGAGAGCAGCGCGTAATACAATAAAATAACAGTGATTTGAATCTATTGAGTTGCCTACTCCTGCCCTGAGAGCAGCGCTAGGGCAGGAGATGTATCATTTTGACCATTGACATATCGCGGAGATTTGAACAAGTTCTGTTCTCGCATCAATTTAACAGACAGCGAGGAAACTTAGCATTATAAAAGCATGTTTTACACCAGTTACCCCATAATCAGATTTGTTGTGGTCAAATGATGAAACAGTCGAATCAAAATGCATACAATACGATATTTAGACGATGATTATTAGTTCTGTGCATTTTAATGTTCGCTAAACCACTTTAAACTTCTTAATTTTAAAGCTCCCAGCTCCAAAGCAACGCCATAGCAACCAAACTTGAGTACCCTAGCAACCGTTTTGCAAGACCTATATCTCTGTATCAGAACATCTTATAGAGATGAGGTTTGGCTCTTTTGACTCATGCTAGCAAACAGCACTTTCAACATGCTACACATGCTAGCAGTGCATAGCTACATGCTAATAGCGATTAGTTAAGTAAGAACTCTATAAAAACTCCATAGTAACCATCTGTGACAACTACCAACCACCTAGTAACACCATATCAACCGCTCTGAATACCATAGCAACCACCCAGAACACCCTAGCAACCACCTAGCAACCACCCAGAACACCCTAGCAACCACCCAAAAGACCCTAGCAACCACCCAGAATACCCTAGCAACCACCCAAAACACCCTAGCAACCACCCAGAACACCCTAGCAACCACCTAGCAACCGCCTAGCAACCACCCAGAATACCCTAGCAACCACCCAAAACACCCTAGCAACCGCCTAGCAACCACCCAAAATACCCTAGCAACACCATAGCAACCACACAAAACATCCTAGTAACCACCCATAACACCCTAGCAACCACCCAAAACACCCTAGCAACCGCCTAGCAACCATCCAAAAGACCCTAGCAACCACCCAAAATATCATAGCAACCACCCAAAACACCCTAGCAACCATCCAAAAGACCCTAGCAACCACCCAAAATACCCTAGCAACACCATAGAAACCACCCAGAACACTCTAGTAACCACCCACAATACCCTAGCAACACCCTAGCAACCACCCAAAACATCCTAGTAACCACCCATAACACCCTAGCAACCGCCTAGCAACCACCCAGAACACCCTAGCAACCACCCAAAACACCCTAGCAACTGCCTAGCAACCACCCAAAAGACCCTAGCAACCACCCAAAATATCCTAGCAACCACCCAAAACACCCTAGCAACCGCCAATAATACCCTAGCAACACCATAGCAACCACCCATAACATCCTAGAAACCGCCTAGCAAAAACTTTCCGGTCCAAACTTTCTCAAGCCAACTTGAAGTTTGTCTCGACGAACTTTCGCATCTAGTTATCTTTGTAAACGTTAGAGGATGTTGAATATTAACAAAAAACTAGATGGTAAAGTTCGTAGACAAACTTTAAGTTGGCTTGAAAAAGCCTAGCCAGAAAGTTTGAAAAAGTTTTAAACTGTTCTAGCATGGTTTACCATGATTTTCCATGATTTACCATGTTTCTAGTATGGTTTACCACATTGCTAGCATGATTTACCATGTTTTAACATGACCATGGATGGTTGGATGGATAGATCAAGATTAGTTAGAAAGAAAGATTATAAATAGAAAGAAAGATTATAAATAGAAAGAAAGAAAGAAAGAAAGAAAGAAAGAAAGAAAGAAAGAAATATGGATTAGTTAGAAAGAAAGAAAGATAGATTAGTGGTTCCCAACCTTTTTTTGTCTGAGACTGTCACAGTGTGAGACTGTTTTGTGTTATTGTATTGTATTAGTGTTGTTCCCTGAGTTGCCACCAGATGTCTCTTCCCCTCACTGTCATATGTATCATGAACTGCATTTCCCATACTCCTGTCTGTTAATCATTGATCATTTGTCACCAGCTGTTTCCCATTAACCTGCATATATAAGCTGTGTCTTTGTGTGTGTCTTTTGCTGGTTCATTGTTTGATGTCACTGGTTGTTCTGTTGCCTTCTCTGTGTCACCTGTTTGGATTATCATTTTGTGTACGGCTGTGAGTTTATGTTTTTATTAAACACTGTTAACCTGCAAATCCTTCTCCTCATTTGATACCGTGACAGAATGAACCAGCCATTAAGGAAGGAGCGGGTTATCAGCCACAGGAGTTATCTGTAGCCGGAGTTATTTTTGTATCACTGCTATGGATCTGACACAGGAGAGCAACTTGGAGCGGGTGAGAGAGGCACTGAGTACCAGGGTGGCGGATTTGCAACAACAGCTCCTGTTATTGCAGAGTGGTTCCGTGTTGCCCACACCATCCTTTTCCCCAACCCCACGGAGTTGAGTGGTCAGCCGGAGCCTAGCACGGACTTCCCTGAGAGATACGCTGGTGAGCCTAAGTTATGTGAAGACTTTATTAATCAGTGTTCTCTGCATCTAGATATGCATCACAGGACTTTCGAAACTGAGGAATCGAAAGTAGCGTTCGTGCTACTGCTGCTGACCGGTCCAGCAGCCACATGGGGAACAGAGGTGTGGGAGAGACGGGACCCATGCTGTGCCTCTTTCAAGGCACTTACCGGGGAGATGATTCGGGTCTTTTCCAAGACTAAGGTGAATTCTTCTCGGAGGTCAGGGAGGAGACCCCGTCCAAGCAATTTTTTGAGGGGAGGTAGTGCGCACCGGTCGTTGTGTGTTGGGACTCTGGGCCTGCGGGAATACACACCCGAGTCATATCACAAGATGGTTGCCACACCTGAGCCTCTTCACAAGATGGCTGCCACACCCGAGCCAATTATGGATGTAGCGAGTGCTAGAGACATGATTGTTTCACTCTTTCCCGAGCGTCGGCCACGAGAGAGGGAGATGGAGAGGAGACCCAAGCCTATTCACAAGATGGCTGCCGCACCAGAGCCACTTCACAAGATGGCTGCTGCACCAGAGCCACTTCACAGGATGGCTGCCTCACCTTTCTCTCCTATCCATGCCAGAACCCAGCGTCTGAGGTCTAGTCTGGCAGAGACTCCATTAGGGTCAGTGCGGAGGGCTGGCCTTCCAACCCCGATGCCGGTTTTCACGAGGGCCACTGCCAAGCCTGCACCCGCCCTCAAAATGGCCGCCGCCAAGCCAGCAGCAGTACCCAAGATGGCTGTCACTATGCCTGCGCCTATTTTTGAGACTGCTGGGGTTATACCTGCCCCTACACTCCAGATGGCTGTTGTCTCAGCGTCACCTGTTCTAAGGAGGGCTATCATCATGCCTGCACCTGTTCTCAGGAAGGCACCAGAGGTATGTTCATTGGACTCAGTATTTCCTGTGTTTACCATGGCTCTGTGGTGTGTGTGGTCTGCTTTCTGCTCTTCTGTTCAGCAAGATGTCTCTCAAGCCCATGAACCTGAATCGGCCGTTAAGTCTGAATCGGAGTCTCTTGAACTTCCTGTCACGGCTGAGAGGTCTGAGCCTGAGTCTCTTGCACTTCCTGTCACGACGGAGAGGTCTGAACCTGAGTCTACTGTACTTCCTGTCACGGCTGAGGAAGATGAACCTGAGTCTCTTGCACTTTCTGTCACGGCAGAGAGGTCTGAACCTGAGTCTACTGCACTTCCTGTCACAGCTGAGAGGTCTGAACATGAGTCTACTGCACTTCCTGTCACGACTGAAAGTCTCTCCGTCCTGCCCAAGATGGATGACTCCGAGGTCTCTGAACTCTCTGCCCGGCCAAAGATGGACGTCCCCGAGCTCCTTGAACTCTCTGCCTGGCCCAAGATGGCCGACCCCAAGCTAGTTGAACTGTCTGCCCTAGCTAACCTGGCCCATAGGGCCTCTTGTGCTTTTTTGCCCAGGTTCTTGTTACCGCCAGCACCACCATGGGTTGCAGCTCGGCTCTGGTGTCTGGAGATGCCTGCAGCACCACCCTGGTCTCCAGCGCCGTTCTGGTCTCTGGTCCCACCTGCGGCCCCGCCCTGGCTCCCTGCACCGCCTGCGGCCCCGCCCTGGCTCCCTGCACCGCCTGCGGCCCCGCCCTGGCTCCCTGCACCGCCTGCGGCCCCGCCCTGGCTCCCTGCACCGCCTGCGGCCCCGCCCTGGCTCCCTGCACCGCCTGCGGCCCCGCCCTGGCTCCCTGCACCGCCTGCGGCCCCGCCCTGGCTCCCTGCACCGCCTGCGGCCCCGCCCTGCACCGCCTGCGGCCCCGCCCTGGCTCCCTGCACCGCCTGCGGCCCCGCCCTGGCTCCCTGCACCGCCTGCGGCCCCGCCCTGGCTCCCTGCACCGCCTGCGGCCCCGCCCTGGCTCCCTGCACCGCCTGCGGCCCCGCCCTGGCTCCCTGCACCGCCTGCGGCCCCGCCCTGGCTCCCTGCACCGCCTGCGGCCCCGCCCTGGCTCCCTGCACCGCCTGCGGCCCCGCCCTGGGGTTCTAGACCCTCCATCCCTCCCCCAGATCCACCTCCGTTCCTCCACCCACCTGAACTTTTGTGCTTGGTCTTATGGAGTGTCTGGAAGCCACTCCTTTTAGGGGGGAGTACTGTCACAGTGTGAGACTGTTTTGTGTTATTGTATTGTATTAGTGTTGTTCCCTGAGTTGCCACCAGATGTCTCTTCCCCTCACTGTCATATGTATCATGAACTGCATTTCCCATACTCCTGTCTGTTAATCATTGATCATTTGTCACCAGCTGTTTCCCATTAACCTGCATATATAAGCTGTGTCTTTGTGTGTGTCTTTTGCTGGTTCATTGTTTGATGTCACTGGTTATTCTGTTGCCTTCTCTGTGTCACCTGTTTGGATTATCATTTTGTGTACGGCTGTGAGTTTATGTTTTTATTAAACACTGTTAACCTGCAAATCCTTCTCCTCATTTGATACCGTGACAGAGACCCCCTTTTTCCCTCTTGTAAGCTTGCAGCAAGGATGACAAAATATGTTGTTTTCAAACAAACGGTATGTTTACTATAAACATATGTTTATGCACAAATAATAGCCTATAATATTGAAAATACAATAACAAAAACATTAGTAGGCCCTTTGTAATTTAAAAATGTAAGCCTAGGAGTAGCCTATAAATTTGCCCTATTTTAAATGCAATAACAAAAATATCAGTATTCACACTTGTGTGTAGGTAAAAAAAGAATGAATATAGGCTATTACTAAATGACTTCTGTCTGGGGCCTCAATACTTGCATGGTATTTGTGAGGCTTTATCAATGTGAGGCTTTATTTTTTAGGCTTTTGGCGCTATAGCGAGCGATAACAAACATGCGTTTATTAACAGAATAATGCGTCTTTCGGAAGAACATTGTAGCCGGAACTACTTCTCTCTCTGTGTGCGTCTCATGGTGCGTCTATGACGAGTCACGCAGGTACTGGGCTACTCCGCAGCGGCAGCGATCCGAACCAGGGTAAAATAGTCCCAATGTAATCACTTAGTATAGGTGTACCATAGTGAGTCAGGATAAGACAAAAACACGGTTTGGAAAATGGATTCATGATGAACTCGCTCATATAAATTTTGAACAGAAAAAAGTTAAGGACTTTTATTTAATACAAATTGCTCAAAACTTTTCAAAATATGACGCGACCCCCCACAGAACTCGCTGAGGCCCCCTTGTGGGCCGCGACCCCCCTGTTGGGAACCGATGGATTAGTTAGACAGAAATATCAGTTTGAAAGAAAGAAAGAAAGATTAGAAAGACAGAAAGATTAGTTTGAAAAAAGAAATAAATAAAGAAAGATTAGTTAGAAATAAATAAAAATTTGTTTGAAAAAAGAAAGAAAAAGAAAAAAGAAAGAAAGAAAAGTAAAAAAGAAAGAAAGAAAAGTAAAAAAGAAAGAAAATGTTAGGAGAAAAGAAAGAACAGTAAGAAAGATAGAATAGTTAGAAAGAAAGAAAGAAAGAAAGAAAGAAAGAAAGAGATTAGGTAGAAAGAAAGAAAGAAAGAAAGAAAGAAAGAAAGAAAGATTGGTTAGAAAGAAAGAAAGATTAGCTAGAAAGAAAGAAAAAAAAGATTAGTCAGAAAGAAAGAAAGATTAGTTAGAAAGAAAGAAAGATTAGTTAGAGAGAATGAAAGAAAGATTAGTTAGAAAGAAAGATAGATTAGTTAGAAAGAAGGAATGAATGAAAGAAAGATTAGTTAGAAAGAAAGATAGATTAGTTAGAAAGAAAGAAAGATAGATTAGTTAGAAAGAAAAGGAGATTTGTTAAAAAGAAAGAAAGATGGATTAGTTAGAAAGAAATATATATTAGTTAGAAAGAAAGAAAAAAGATTAGTTAGAAAGAAAGATGGCTTAGTTAGAAAGAAAGAAAGAAAGAAAGAAAGATTAGTTAGTAAGAATGAAAAAGATAGATAGATAGATAGATAGATAGATAGATAGATAGATAAGTTAGAAAGAAAGAAGGATTAGCTAGAAAGAAACATTAGATAGATAGATAGATAGATAGATAGATAGATAGATAGATAGATAGATAGATAGATAAGTTTATTAGTACATAGAATAGTAGTTTAATTGAGTCTAGGGCTTCAGGGAGTTTAGATTTGAGTTTTGGGCTGGTACACTAATGGGCCACCGTAGTCTTGGCTCAATTTTAACAGTCTGCAATGAAAGTCTATGGAATTTTTATGATTTTTAATATTAATTTTTAAGAAAACTGAAACTCAAATCAGTCTGAAAAGATATAGCACACTAAGTCAGAACAGTCTGAAGGTCTGACCCGAGTTTGGTGGTCGTAGCTTTAACGGTCTAGGAGGAGATACACTCTAAAATTTGGCTCAGAAGAAGAAGAATAATAACTAGAAAAAAAGTTTGAGACAAACTTTAAGTTGGCTTGAGAAAGCCGGACCAGATAGTTTGAAAGAAATAAAAGTAGTTAGGAGTTTGAAGTAGTTTGAAGTTTAAAGTAGTTAAAATTTTGATTGATAAATTAGTTATAAAGAAAGAAAAAATATTAGTTAGAAAGAAAAAGATAGATTAGTTAGAAAGAAAGATTAGTTAGAAAGATAGATTAAAAGAAAGATTAGTTAGAAAGAAAGAATGAAAGAAAGAATGAAAGAATGAAAGAAAGACTGATAGTTGGAAGGAAAGAAAGAAAGAAAGAAAGAAAGAAAGAAAGAAAGAAAGAAAGAAAGAAAGGACTTGTGGATTACAAAGAAAGAAACAAAGTTGAAAAAGAAAGAAAGAAAGAAAGAAAGACTGATTAGTTGGAAGGAAGAAAGGAAGAATGGTGGATTAGTTAGAAAGAAAGAAAGAAAGAAGATAGATTAGTTAAAAAAAGAAAGAAAGATTGATTAGTTAAAAAGAAAGAATGATAGATAGATTAGTTAAAAAGAAAGAAAGAAAGAAAGATAGATAAGTTAGTTAGAAAGATAGATAGATTAGTTAAAAATAAATAAATAAATATAGATTAGTAGAGAAGTTAGTTTGAAAGATAGATAGATTAAAAAGAAAGAAAGATAGATAAGTTAGTTAGAAAGATAGATAGATTAGTTAAAAAGAAAGAAAGAAATATAGATTAGTAGAGAAGTTAGTTTGAAAGATAGATTAAAAAGAAAGATAGATAAGTTAGTTTGAAAGATAGATAGATTAAAAAGAAAGAAAGATAGATAAGTTAGTTTGAAAGATAGATAGATTAAAAAGAAAGAAAGATAGATAAGTTAGTTTGAAAGATAGATCAATTAAAAAGAAAGAAAGATAGATAAGTTAGTTAGAAGGATAGATTAGTTAAAAAGAAAGAAATATAGATTAGTAGAGAAGTTAGTTTGAAAGATAGATAGATTAGTATGAAAGATAGATAGATTAAAAAGAAAGAAAGATAGATATATAGATTAGTAGAGAAGTTAGTTTGAAAGATAGATAGATTAGTATGAAAGATAGATTAAAAAGAAAGAAAGATAGATAAGTTAGTTAGAAAGATAGATAGATTAGTTAAAAAGAAATAAATAAATATAGATTAGTAGAGAAGTTAGTTTGAAAGATAGATAGATTAAAAAGAAAGAAAGATAGATAAGTTAGTTAGAAAGATAGATAGATTAGTTAAAAAGAAAGAAAGAAATATAGATTAGTAGAGAAGTTAGTTTGAAAGATAGATTAAAAAGAAAGATAGATAAGTTAGTTTGAAAGATAGATAGATTAAAAAGAAAGAAAGATAGATAAGTTAGTTAGAAAGATAGATAGATTAGTTAAAAAGAAAGAAATATAGATTAGTAGAGAAGTTAGTTTGAAAGATAGATTAAAAAGAAAGATAGATAAGTTAGTTTGAAAGATAGATAGATTAAAAAGAAAGAAAGATAGATAAGTTAGTTTGAAAGATAGATAGATTAAAAAGAAAGATAGATAAGTTAGTTTGAAAGATAGATCAATTAAAAAGAAAGAAAGATAGATAAGTTAGTTACACTGTAAAAAATAAAAAGTTGAGTAAACTTAAAAAAGTAAAGCAACCAGCTGCAAAGCATTTTTGAGTTTACTCAACTTCAGTGGTCGAAGTTCATCCAACTACCAGTCCAACTCAAAGAAATGAGTTAGCACAACTACTGAGGTCCTGAAGTTGAGTAAACTCAAAAAAGCTTTGCAGCTGGTTGCTTTACTTTTTTAAGTTGATTAAATTTTTAACTTTTTTTAGTTGATTAAATTTTTAACTTTTTTAAGTTGATTCAATTTTTTACTTTTTTAAGTTGATTAAACTTTTTTACTTTTTTAAGTTAATTCAACTTTTTCAAATATCTCATCCAGATACTTGTATAGCCTTCACATTAAGAATCCAAATGCAGGGAGTAAACCACACTGTAAATACAACACAATACAAAAGACATTGCTATCATTACAGAACTTATTTATTGACAAATATTCTGCAAAACAACACATTTTCTATTTGCATTAGGTACACATATTTTAAGGTGATGAAGTTCTATTCCACTCTTCAAGATTAATAAAAATAAAAAATAAATGCACAAAATTAGAGTACAAACTGGAATAAATAAATGCTCAACCTTACAATTATCCATATGGATTGCAGCTACTTGGACAATCTTTTGAAGGACTATGCAAAATAAATCAGCCTTGCGGAGCACTTTAGGTCAAGATAAATAAACGGTTTTTTTTCTAAACAAACTAAACAAATTTTTTCTTAACCACCAGTTACTACTGGTGTATTTTAATACTTTAGGATAGTCCATTGGGGCCATAAATCAAGCCAAAGAGGAGAGTAACAACTGTGGCAAAGGTCTTGCACATTATCTGGCCCAATCTGCTCTTATAGTACTACAGAGAGGCACCTTATATTTGGGTTTGAGTGGCAACATCATCTTCAACGATAGTTAAGATCCTCATCTTCTCCCCTTGTGAATGTCTTCTGGCTCTGTGTCCTGCAGTAGAAAATAAATCAGCATAAAATTAGGGTCATTTTTATTTGATTTTATTGAATTATGTTAGACCAGAGTGTCCCTAAAGGTCTGCTCATGTAACTTCACTTGAAACACGGTCATGTTTAACCTTATGATTGTGCACTGTATTGTTTTAACAGGTTAGATATCAGAGGGAATGTCTCCAGACAGTGTTGTGAAACAGTAATTTTCGACTGTCTTTGCTTTGATAAAATAACAACTTGTTGAATTTGTGCTATCAGGTGAAGTCAAACTGATCACTGAGAAAGTTTCAACTACGATTATTTAATAAAGTATTTTTTACCATGACTTTGTCTGTTGATGATAAGTTTTGTATATCACACAAAACCTATCTCTTAACAGCATCTGGTAAATAGGTGAAATATATCAGGTGTGAGTGTATATGCTGATGATCTTCTTACCAGGCAAGTCTTCAGAATGTTTCCAGACTTTTCCCTCATAAACAAAGGCAGACCTTTAAGAGTTGTAGACTTTCTTTGAGGAAGCACATTGGAGTTTCTGTGTCTGAAAGACAGAAAAACAAATATGGAACAAGTTATATACAAAGAGAAGCATGGGAATTACCTTGAAAAAGAGATGGCACCATTTAGCCTTTAACCAGAGAGATATGATCAAATAATTACTTGATGATCAAGTTGGTCTAGGAGGATCTTCATCTCATCTCCATACGCTCCACCACTTGCTTTGTACGACTAGATGTGTATTCATTTAACCAAGAGAAAAAGGTGCTCTTCGGATCAGTTTGTGTGATCCTGTAATACTCAGCAGAGAGCAGAGACCCTAAAAAACAGAATTAAGTGTAGACCAACACAAGTAAATTCAGTTCAACTCACCTGATCTTTTCAAAAATAAAGGCCACTGTTTTAGCACATCCAAGGATCTTGTCACTGTACTGATGTTCTTTAGTCTAAAAAGGACAAATACAACAGAACAAAGATACATAATTTTATTAAACAAAACAACAACAACAAAAATCAGTTACAGTAAGTTAATTTAACATGTAGTAAAAATAATAAAGAAATTGAATAATCAAATGTGAAAAAGAATCAATGCATAGTTTTCACTGTATTTATTAAATATGACAGATATTAAAGATACAAAAGTTATTATAAGAGCAGTGAGCTATTTTGTCTTTTGTAGCCTAATATTTGTTTAAGGATACACAATATTTGTATCTTATTCACTTTAAAACATACTGCACACATACTACCCATTCTATTATTTAATATGCAAAGTTAACATACATATTTTTAACATAACACATTCGTTTTGCATATATAGGCCAATATTATTAAATTTTTCCTCTAAATTGTATTGTATTTAATTATATTGCACTGTAGAATGACTGAGCCTCAACCTAAGCATGTACAAACTGTAACTGAAATTTGTATACGTGACAAATAAACTTGAAATTAAATTGAACGGACTGCGGTCACTTTAAGAGCTCATGGATCTAATACTGAAACATCTAGGTTTCACCAAATTGGTTATGTTCATTTAAGACATTGCCGACCGTGTTTACTTGAATACTTTTTTTATTTTGTTTTTTTGTTATTGACATAATTGTATGTGTATGTCACTATTAAATCGCAATACGCCACGAAAGATAGCTGAATTCGCACTCAGATTCTGTCCGAGTCCGAGAGAAGCAGCATTCTGTCTCTCAATCAACGCAAGCACCGCATTTAAGTCTTTATTCACGACTTACTGAGCTTAACATTTTTAACATATTTTAAACACCATGCACGTCCTTGTCCTTCTTTTCTCATTCAAGCATGTTTCCTCACTCTAACGTTAGTCTGGGTAACTTAACGTTAGCACGCTACGTGGATAATCTCTAACAATAGAAACTTATCGTCACCACAAAATATATCTTTTAACATAATACTATATTTTATCAACATATGTGTGCAATTTATAGCCTATTTTCATGTATAAAGCTTAAAGAAAACTTACCTCAATCAGATGAAATCCAGTCCCTTCGATAGTTGAGGGGTTGAAGGAGGAAACCCCGAGAGTAACGTACAGCGAGACAGACTGCGCATGCGCGATGACGGGAAGTTAAACGTTCGAACTATGAAATCAAAATATTAAGTTTTCTCAACTTAATTGTTTGTGTTCATTGGACAAAATAGTAGTACACTTGCAGTTAAATAGTTTTCATAAGTAAAGTCAACATTGCAGTCAAAAATTTGCCCACTCAACTTAAAATTTTAAACTGAGTTAACATTTTGCAAGTTGGATTTTTTACAGTGTAGAAGGATAGATAGATTAGTTAAAAAGAAAGAAAGAAATATAGATTAGTAGAGAAGTTAGTTTGAAAGATAGATTAGTATGAAAGATAGATAGATTAAGAAGAAAGAAAGATAGATAAGTTAGAAAGATAGATAGATTAGTTAAAAAGAAAGAAAGAAATATAGATTAGTAAAGAAGTTAGTTTGAAAGATAGATTAAAATGAAAGAAAGATAGATAAGTTAGTTAGAAAGATAGATAGAATAGTTAAAAAGAAAGAAAGAAAGATAGATTAGTAGAGAAGTTAGTTAGAAAGATAGATAGATTAGTTAAAAAGAAAGATAGATTAGTAGAGAAGTTAGTTTGAAAGATAGATAGATTAGTAAGAAAGAAAGATAGATTAGTAGAGAAGTTAGTTTGAAAGATAGATAGATTAGTAAGAAAGAAAGATAGATTAGTAGAGAAGTTGGATGGATGGATGGATGGATGGATGGATAGATAGATAGAAAGAGTTTGAAGATAGATAGATAGATAGATAGATAGATAGATAGATAGATAGATAGATAGATAGATAGAAAAAGTTTGAAGATGGATGGATGGTGGGATGGATGGATGGATGGATAGATGGATGGATAGATAGATAGATAGATAGATAGATAGATAGATAGATAGATAGAAAAAGTTTGAAGATAGATAGATAGATAGATAGATAGATAGATAGAAAAAGTTTGAAGATAGATAGATAGATAGATAGATAGATAGATAGATAGATAGATAGAAAAAGTTTGAAGATGGATGGATGGATGGATGGATGGATGGATGGATGGATGGATGGATAGAGTTTGAAGATAGATAGATAGATAGATAGATAGATAGATAGATAGAGTTTGAAGATAGATAGATAGAGTTTGAAGATAGATAGATAGAGTTTGAAGATAGATAGATAGATAGATAGATAGATAGATAGATAGAAAAAGTTTGAAGATAGATAGATAGAGTTTGAAGATAGATAGATAGATAGATAGAGTTTGAAGATAGATAGATAGAGTTTGAAGATAGATAGATAGATAGATAGATAGATAGATAGATAGATAGATAGATAGAAAAAGTTTGAAGATGATAGATAGATAGATAGATAGATAGATAGATAGATAGAATAGTAGTTTAATTGAGTCTATGGCTTCAGAGAGTTTAGATTTGCATTTTTAGTTTGTGCACTAATGAGCCACCGTAGCCTTGGCTCAATTTGAACAGTCTGCAATGTAAGTCTATGGGATTTTTATGATTTTTAATATTAATTTTTAAGAAAACTGAAAGTCAAATCAGTCTGAAAAGATATAGCACACCAAGTCAGAACAGTCTGAAGGTCTGACCCGAGTTTGGTGGTCGTAGCTTTAACGGTCTAGGAGGAGTTAGAGTCAGAAATTTTGGCTAAGAAGAAAAAGAAGAAGAATTAGTTAGAAAGAAAGAAAGAAAGAAAGAGAAAGAAAGAAAGAAAGAAAGAACAAAGATTAATTAATTAGAAAGAAAGAAAGAAAGAAAGAAAGAAAGAACAAAGATTCATTAATTAATTAGAAAGAAAGAAAGAAAGAAAGAAAAGATTAGCTAGAAAGAAAGAAAGAAAGAAAGAAAGAAAAGAAAGATTAGTTAAAAAGAAAGAAAAAAGAAAGATTAGTTTGAAAGAAAGAAAAAGAAAAAAGAAAGATTAGTTAGAAAGAAAGAAAGAAAGAAAGAAAGAAAGAAAGAAAGAAAAAAGATTAATTAGTTAGAAAGAAAGAGAAAGAAAGAAAGAAAGAAAGAAAGAAAGAAAGAACAAAGATTAATTAGTTAGAAAGAAAGAAAGAAAGAAAGAAAGAAAGAAAGAAAGAAAGAAAGAAAGAAAAGAAAGATTAGTTAGAAAGAAAGAAAAAGAAAAAAGAAAGATTAGTTAGAAAGAAAGAAAAAGAAAAAAGAAAGAAAGAAAGAAAGAAAGAAAGAAAGAAAGAAAGAAAGAAAAGATTAGTTAGAAAGAAAGAAAGAAAGAAAGAAGATTAGTTAGAAAGAAAGAAAGAAAGAAGATTAGTTAGAAAGAAAGAAAGAAAGAAAGAAAGAAAGAAAGAAAGAAAGAAAGAAAGAAAGAAAGAAAAGAAAGAAAGATTAGTTAGAAAGAAAGAAAAAGAAAAAAGAAAGATTAGTTTGAAAGAAAGAAAAAGAAAAAAGAAAGATTAGTTAGAAAGAAAAAAGATTAATTAGTTAGAAAGAAAGAAAGAAAAAAGATTAATTAGTTAGAAAGAAAGAAAGAAAGAAAGAAAGAAAGAAAGAAAGAAAGAAAGAAAGAGAAAGAAAGAAAGAAAGAAAGAAAGAACAAAGATTAATTAGTTAGAAAGAATGAAAGAAAGAAAGAAAGAAAGAAAGAAAGAAAGAAAGAAAAGATTAGTTAGAAAGAAAGAAAGAAAGAAAGAAAGAAAGAAAGAAAGAAAGAAAGAAAGAAAAGAAAGATTAGTTAGAAAGAAAGAAAAAGAAAAAAGAAAGATTAGTTAGAAAGAAAGAAAAAGAAAAAAGAAAGAAAGAAAGAAAGAAAGAAAGAAAGAAAGAAAGAAAGAAAGAAAGAACAAAGATTAATTAGTTAGAAAGAAAGAATGAAAGAAAGTAAGAAAGAAAGAAAGAAAGAAAGAAAGAAAGAACAAAGATTAATTAGTTAGAAAGAAAGAATGAAAGAAAGTAAGAAAGAAAGAAAGAAAGAAAGAAAGAAAGAAAAGATTAGTTAGAAAGAAAGAAAGAAAGAAAGAAAGAAAAGAAAGATTAGTTAGAAAGAAAGAAAAAGAAAAAAGAAAGATTAGTTAGAAAGAAAGAAAAAGAAAAAAGAAAGAAAGAAAGAAAGAAAGAAAGAAAGAAAGAAAAGATTAGCTAGAAAGAAAGAAAGAAAGAAAGAAGATTAGTTAGAAAGAAAGAAAGAAAGAAAGAAAGAAAGAAAGAAAAGAAAGATTAGTTAGAAAGAAAGAAAAAGAAAAAGTTAGAAAGAAAGAAAGAAAGAAAGAAAGAAAGAAAGAAAGAAAGAAAGAAAGAAAGAAAGAAAAAAGATTAATTAGTTAGAAAGAAAGAATGAAAGAAAGTAAGAAAGAAAGAAAGAAAGAAAGAAAGAAAAGATTAGTTAGAAAGAAAGAAAGAAAGAAAGAAAGAAAGAAAGAAAGAAAGAAAAGAAAGATTAGTTAGAAAGAAAGAAAAAGAAAAAAGAAAGATTAGTTTGAAAGAAAGAAAAAGAAAAACGAAAGATTAGTTAGAAAGAAAGAAAGAAAGAAAGAAAGAAAAAAGATTAATTAGTTAGAAAGAAAGAAGGAAAGAGAAAGAAAGAAAGAAAGAAAGAACAAAGATTAATTAGTTAGAAAGAAAGAAAGAAAGAAAGAAAGAAAGAAAGAAAGAAAGAAAGAAAAGATTAGTTAGAAAGAAAGAAAGAAAGAAGATTAGTTAGAAAGAAAGAAAGAGAGAAAGAAAGAAGATTAGTTAGAAAGAAAGAATGAAAGAAAGAAAGAAAGAAAGAAAGAAAGAAAGAAAGAAAGAAAGACAGACAGAAAGACAGAAAGAAAGCAAGAAAGAAAGAAAGAAAGAAAGCAAGAAAGAAAGAAAGAGAGAAAGATTGATTAGTTAGAAAGAAAGAGAGATAGATTAGTTAGAAAGATAGATAGATTAGTTAGAAATAAAGAAAGATAGATTAGTTAGAAATAAAGAAAGATAGATTAGTTAGTTAGAAAGATAGATAGATTAGTTAGAAAGAAAGAAAGATAGATAAGTTAGTTAGAAAGATAGATATATTAGTTAGAAAGGAAGAAAGATCGATAAGTTAGTTAGAAAGAAAGAAAGAAAGAAAGAAAGAAAGAAAGAAAGATTATTTAGTTAGTTAGAAAGATAGATAGATTAGTAAGAAATAAATAAAGATAGATAAATTAGTTAGAAAGATAGATAGATTAGTAAGAAACAAAGAAAGATAAGTTAGTTAGAAAGATAGATAGATTAGTAAGAAAGAAAGATAGATAAGTTAGTTAAAAAGATAGATAGATTAGTTAAATTGATTCGTTAGAAAGTATTAGTTAGAAAGAAAGATTAGTTAGAAAGAAAGAAAGAAAGAAAGATTAGTTAGAAAGAAAGAAAGAAGGATTGGTTAGAAAGAAAGAAAGATTAGTTAGAAAGAAAGAAAGAAAGAAAGAAAGAGGGAAAGACTGATTAGTTATAAAGAAAGAGATAGATTAGTTTGAAAGATAGATAGATTAGTAAGAAATAAAGGAAGATAGATTAGTTAGTTAGTTAGTTAGTTAGAAAGATAGACAGATTAGTTAGAAAGAAAGATAGATAAGTTAGTTAGAAAGATAGATAGATTAGTTAGAAAGAAAGAAAGAAAGAAAGAAAGAAAGAGATTACTTAGTTAGAAAGATAGATATATTAGTTAGAAAGAAAGATAGATAAGTTAGTTAGAAAGATAGATAGATTAGTAAGAAAGATAGATAGATAAGTTAGTTAAAAAGATAGATTAGTTAAGAAAGAAAGATACGTTAGTTAGAAAGATAGATAGATTAGTTAGAAATATAGAAAGATTAGTTAAAAAAAAAGAAAGATGGATTAGTAAGAAAGAAAGATAGATAAGTTAGTTAGAAAGATAGATAGATTAGTAAGAAAGAAAAATAGTTAGTTAGAAAGATAGATAGATTAGTAAGAAAGAAAGAAAAAAGATAGATAAGTTAGTTAGAAAGATATATAGATTAGTTAGAAAGAAATATAAGTTAGTTAGAAAGATAGATTAGTTAGAATGAAAGAAAGATAGATAAGTTAGTTAGAAAGATAGAAAGATTAGTAAGAAAGAAAGAAAGAAAGAAAGAAAGATAGGTTAGTTAGAAAGATAGATTAGTTAGAAAGAAAGAAAGATAGATAAGTTAGTTAGAAAGATAGATAGATTAGTAAGAAAGAAAGAAAGAAAGAAAGAAAGATAGATCGATAAGTTAGTTAGAAAGATAGATAGATTAGTTAGAAAGAAAGACAGATTGATAGATAGATAGATAGATAGATAGATAGAAAACGTTTGAAGATAGATAGATAGATAGATAGATATGGTTTGAAGATAGATAGATAGATAGATAGATAGATAGATAAGGTTTGAAGATAGATAGATAGATAGATGGATAGATAAGGTTTGAAGATAGATAGATAGATAGATAGATAGATAGATGGATGGATGGATGGATGGATGGATGGATGGATGGATGGATGGATAGATAGATAGATAGATAGATTGATAGATAGATAGATAGATAGATAGATATAGAATGGTAGTTTAATTGAGTCTAGGGCTTCAGAGAATTTAGATTTGAGATTTTGGCTTGTACACTAATGGGCTACCGTAGTCTTGGCTCAATTTGAGCAGTCTGCAATGAAAGTCTATGGGATTTTTATGATTTTGAATATTAATTTTTAAGAAAACCGTAAGTCAAACCAGTCTGAAAAGATATAGCACACCAAGTCAGAACAGTATGAAGGTCTGACCCGAGTTTGGAGTATGTAGCTTGAACGGTCTAGGAGGAGTTAGTGTCCCAAAATTTGCGGTCAGAAAAAGAAGTAAGAAGAAGAATAATAATAAGTTTAAATAGGATTTCAGTAAGTTGGCTTTCTCAAGCCAACTTAACTAGAATGTACATTTCCTGAAGAAAATGTGAAGTGGTGCTTGCAGTGGCAAAACTCGCCACTGGGCAGATGCTAACACAATTAACATGTTGTAATACCATGATATACCACGTTTTAGCATTATTTACCACGATTTACCATGTTTCTAAGATGATTTACTACGATTTACCACATTCCAGCATGATTTACTATGATTAACATGTTGTTAAAATGATGGTAGCATGATTAGCATGTTGGTAGCATGATGCTAGCATGATTAGCATGTTGCTAGCATGCTTTTAACAAGATGTTAGCATTATTAGCATTTTGCTAGCATGTTTTTAGCTAGATGCTAACATGATTAGCATGTTGCTAGCATTATGCTAGCTTGATTAGCATGTTTCTAGCATGATGCTAGCTTGATTAGCATGTTGCTAGCATTATGCTAGCTTGATTAGAATGTTGCTAGCTTGATTAGCATGTTGGTTGCATAATGCTAGCATTATTAGCATGTTGCTAGCTTGATTAGCATGATGCTAGCATTATGCTAGCTTGATTAGCATGTTGCTAGCATGATGCTAGCTTGATTAGCATGTTGGTAGCTTGATGCTAGCATGATTAGCATGTTGCTAGCATGTTTTTAGCTAGATGCTAACATGTTTAGCATGTTGCTAGCCTTATGCTAGCTTGATTAGCATGTTGGTAGCATAATGCTAGCATTATTAGCATGTTGCTAGCTTGATTAGCATGATTCTAGCATGATGCTAGCTTGATTAGCATTTTGCTAGCATGATGCTAGCATGATTAGTATTTTGCTAGCATGTTTTTAGCAAGATGCTGTTGCCAGGTGGTTGCTAGGGTGTTCTGGGTGGTTGCTAGGCAGTTGCTAGGCAGTTGCTAAGGTGTTCTGGTTGGTTGCTAGGCAGTTGCTAGGGTATTATTAGTGGTTGCTAGGCAGTTGCTAGGGTGTTCTTGGTGGTTGCTAGGGCGTTGCTAGGTGGTTGCTAGGGTGTTCTGGGTGGTTGCTATGGTGTTGCTAGGCAGTTGCTATGGTATTCTGGGTGGATGCTAGGGCATTGCTAGGAAGTTGCTAGGGTGTTCTGGGTGGTTGCTAGGCAGTTGCTAGGTGCTCTGGGTGGTTGCTAGGCAATTGCTAGGTGTTCTGGGCGGTTGCTAGGGTATTTTTGGTGGTTACTAGAGCATTTCTATGTTGCTAGGGTGTTCAGGGTGGTTGCTAAGGTATTTTTGGTAGTTGCTATGGTGTTACTAGGTGGTTAGTAGTTGTCAAAGATGGTTACTATGAAGTTTTTATAGAGTTCTTAAAATCTTTAATTCGTGCCTATGGCCGAATAGGCACAAGCATGGAGCAATATCGCAAGGCTACGAGTGTGATATTGCTTAAAAAAAAAAAAAGGGTTTTATTGGTTTAGGGTGGTTGCTAGGGAGCTCTTAGTGGTTGCTAGGGTGCTGTAACTGGTTGCTAGGGTGTGGCTATGAGGATTTTAGGCCATTACTTATTGGTTGCTTGATAATATACATCCTCTGAGGGAGAGAGAGAAGGAGAGATGCAGGGGTGTCAGGCCCTTTGTGTCTGTGTGTGTGAAAACGTCGGTTTGGATTTGAATTTTTTTAGAATGCCCAATGTTAAGTCAATGGGACTTTTTTGGCCACTTTTTCGCCCGCTGTGCGAACATCGTACACCCGATCGCTTAGAAAAGTCATAGCACACCTCTCCTCAATGAGCTGGTCGATTTGACACCTCAATCAGGGGTCTGTGACAAACGGTGCGGGGCAAGTTACGCGCCAAACTTTGTGTATAATAAGTATTAACAATAACAATAGTGTTGCTTTAAAAAAGCACCACTAACTAGATGGTAAAGTTCGTAGACAAACTTTAAGTTGGCTTGAAAAAGCCTAGCCAGAAAGTTTGAAAAAGTTTTAAACTGTTCTAGCATGGTTTACCATGATTTTCCATGATTTACCATGTTTCTAGTATGGTTTACCACATTGCTAGCATGATTTACCATGTTTTAACATGACCATGGATGGTTGGATGGATAGATCAAGATTAGTTAGAAAGAAAGATTATAGAAAGAAAGAAAGAAAGAAAGAAAGAAAGATAGATTAGTTAGACAGAAAGATCAGTTTGAAAGAAAGAAAGAAAGATTAGAAAGACAGAAAGATTAGTTTGAAAAAAGAAATAAAGAAAGAAAGATTAGTTAGAAATAAATAAAGATTAGTTTGAAAAAAGAAAGAAAAAGAAAAAAGAAAGAAAGAAAAGTAAAAAAGAAAGAAAATGTTAGGAGAAAAGAAAGAACAGTAAGAAAGATAGAATAGTTAGAAAGAAAGAAAAAAGAAAGAAAGATAGATTGGTTAAAAAGAAAGAAAGATTAGCTAGAAAGAAAGAAAAAAAAGATTAGTCAGAAAGAAAGAAAGATTAGTTAGAAAGAAAGAAAGATTAGTTAGAGAGAATGAAAGAAAGATTAGTTAGAAGGAAAATAAGAAAGATAGAAAGATTAGTTAGAAAGAAAGAAAGATACATAGATTAGTTAGAAAGAAAGAAAGAAAGAAAGAAAGATTAGTTAGAAGGAAGGAAAGAAAGAAAGAAAGAAAGAAAGAAAGAAAGAAAGAAAGAAAGAGAAAGACAAAGACTGATTAGTTAGAAAGAAAGAAAGATTGAGTAGAAAGAAAGAAAGACAGATAGATAGATTAGTTAGAAAGAAAGGTAGATTAGTTAGAAAGAAAGATAAATTAGTTAGAAAGATAGATTAGTAAGAAAGAAAGAAAGATAGATAGATTAGTAAGAAAGAAAGAAAGATTAGCAAGAAAGAAAGAAAGATTAGGTAGAAGGAAAGAAAGAGAAAGAAAGATAGATTAGTTAGAAAGAAAGAAAGATAGATTAGTTAGAAAGAGAGAAAGATAGATTAGTTAGAAAGATAAATTAGTTAGAAAGAAAGAAAGAAAGATTAGTTAGAAAGAAAGATAGATTAGTTAGAAGGAAAGAAAGAGAAAGAAAGAAAGAAAGATAGATTAGTTAGAAAGAACGAAAGATAGATTAGTTAGAAAGAAAGAAAGATTAGTTAGAGAGAATGAAAGAAAGATTAGTTAGAAGGAAAATAAGAAAGAAAGATTAGTTAGAAAGAAAGAAATATATATAGATTAGTAAGAAAGAAAGAAAGAAAGAAAGAAAGAAAGAAAAAGACTGATTGATTAGTTAGAATGAGAGAAAGAGAAAGACAAAGACTGATTAGTTAGAAAGAAAGAAAGAAAGATTGAGTAGAAAGAAAGAAAGAAAGAAAGAAAGAAAGAAAGAAAGACAGATAGATAGATTAGTTAGAAAGAAAGGTAGATTAGTTAGAAAGAAAGATACATTTGTTAGAAAGATAGATTAGTAAGAAAGAAAGAAAGATAGATAGATTAGTAAGAAAGAAAGAAAGATTAGCAAGAAAGAAAGAAAGAAAGATTAGGTAGAAGGAAAGAAAGAGAAAGAAAGATAGATTAGTTAGAAAGAAAGAAAGAAAGATAGATTAGTTAGAAAGAGAGAAAGATAGATTAGTTAGAAAGATAAATTAGTTAGAAAGAAAGATAGATTAGTTAGAAAGAAAGAAAGAAAGAAAGAAAGAAAGAAAGATTAGTTAGAAAGAAATATAGATTAGTTAGAAGGAAAGAAAGAAAGAGAAAGAAAGAAAGAAAGAGAAAGAAAGAAAGAAAGAAAGATTATTTAGAAAGAACGAAAGATAGATTAGTTAGAAAGAAAAATAGATTAGTTAGAAGGAAAGAAAGAAAGATAGATAGATTAGTTAGAAAGAAAGAAAGATTAGTTAGAAGGAAGGAAAGAAAGAAAGATAGATTAGTAAGAAAGAAAGAGATTAGTTAGAAAGAAAGAAAGAAAGAAAGAAAGAAAGAGAAAGAAAGAGATTAATTAGAAAGAAAGACAGATAGTTAGAAGGAAAGAAAGATAGATAGATTAGTTAGAACGAAAGAAAGAAAGAAAGAAAGAAAGAAAGAAAGAAAGAAAGATTAGTTAGAAGGAAAGAAAAAGATTAGGTAGAAAGAAAGAAAGAAAGAAAGAAAGAAAGAAAGAAAGAAAGAAAGAAAGAAAGAAAGAAAGAAAGGGTTGTGTAGAAAGTAAGAAAAATTTTGTAAAAAAAAAAGAAAAGAAAAATAGATTAGTTAGAATGAAAGAAAGACTGATTAGTTAGAAAGAAAGATAGATTAGTAAGAGAGAAAGAAAGATTGATTAGTAAGAAAGAAAGAAAGCTAGAAAGAAAGATTAGGTATAAAGAAAGAAAGAAAGAAAGAAAGAATGAAAGAAAGAAAGAATGAAAGAAAAGAAAGAACGATTAGGTAGAAAGAAAGAAAGAAAGAAAGAAAGAAAGAAAGGGTTATGTAGAAAGAATGAAAGAAAGAAAAATAGATTAGTTAGAATGAAAGAAAGAAAGACTGATTAGTTAGAAAGAAAGATAGATTAGTAAGAGAGAAAGAAAAATTGATTAGTAAGAAAGAAAGAAAGAAAGAAAGAAAGAAAGAAAAGTTAGTAAGAAAGAAAGATAGATTAGTTAGAAAGAAAGAAAGATAAGTTAGTTAGAAAGATATAGATTAGTAAGAAAGAAAGATAAGTCAGTTAGAAAGATAGATAGATTAGTTAGAAAGAAAGAAAGATAGATAAGTTAGTTAGAAAGATAGATAGATTAGTAAGAAATAAAGAAAGATAAGTTAGTTAGAAAGATATAGATTAGTAAGAAAGAAAGATAAGTCAGTTAGAAAGATAGATAGATTAGTTAGAAAGAAAGAAAGATAGATAAGTTAGTTAGAAAGATAGATTGATAGATTAGTAAGAAAGAAAAATAGATAAGTTAGTTAGAAAGATAAGTTAGTTAGAAAGATAGATAGATTAGTTAAAAAGAAAGAAAGAAAGATAGATAAGTTAGTTAGGAAGATAGATTAGTTAGAAAGAAAGAAAGAAAGAAAGAAAGAAAGAAAGATAGATAGATAGATAGATAGATAGATAGATAGATAGATAGATAGATAGATAAGTTAGTAAGAAAGAAAGATAGATTAGTAAGAAAGAAAGATAGATACGTTAGTTAGAAAGATAGATAGATTAGTTAGTTAAAAAGAAAGATAAGTTAGTTAGAAAGATAGATAGATTAGATAAAAAGAAAGAAAGAAAGAAAGAAAGAAAAAAAGATAAGTTAGTTAGTTAGAAAGATAGATAGATTAGTAAGAAGGAAAGAAAGATAGATAAGTTAGTTAGAAAGATAGATAGATTAGTTAGAAAGAAAGATAGATAAGTTAGTTAGAAAGATAGATAGATTAGTTAAAAAGAAAGAAAGAAAGATAGATAAATTAGTTAGAAAGATAGATAGATTAGTTAAAAAGAAAGAGAGATAGATAAGTTAGTTAGAAAGATAGATAGATTAGTAAGAAAGAAAGATAGATAAATTAGTTAGAAAGATAGATAGATTAGTTAAAAAGAAAGAGAGATAGATAAGTTAGTTAGAAAGATAGATAGATTAGTAAGAAAGAAAGATAGATAAGTTAGTTAGAAAGATAGATAGATTAGTTAGAAAGAAAGAAAGAAAGAAAGAAAGATAAGTTAGTTAGAAAGATAGATAGATTAGTAAGAAAGAAAGATAAGTTAGTTAGTTAGAAAGATAGATAGATTAGTTAGAAAGAAAGAAAGAAAGATAGATAAGTTAGTTAGGAAGATAGATTAGTTAGAAAGAAAGAAAGAAAGAAAGAAAGAAAGAAAGATAGATAGATAGATAGATAGATAGATAGATAGATAAGTTAGTAAGAAAGAAAGATAGATTAGTAAGAAAGAAAGATAGATACGTTAGTTAGAAAGATATATAGATTAGTTAGTTAAAAAGAAAGATAAGTTAGTTAGAAAGATAGATAGATTAGATAAAAAGAAAGAAAGAAAGAAAGAAAGAAAGAAAGAAAGAAAGAAAGAAAGAAAGAAAAAAAGATAAGTTAGTTAGTTAGAAAGATAGATAGATTAGTAAGAAGGAAAGAAAGATAGATAAGTTAGTTAGAAAGATAGATAGATTAGTTAGAAAGAAAGATAGATAAGTTAGTTAGAAAGATAGATAGATTAGTTAAAAAGAAAGAAAGAAAGATAGATAAATTAGTTAGAAAGATAGATAGATTAGTTAAAAAGAAAGAGAGATAGATAAGTTAGTTAGAAAGATAGATAGATTAGTAAGAAAGAAAGATAGATAAATTAGTTAGAAAGATAGATAGATTAGTTAAAAAGAAAGAGAGATAGATAAGTTAGTTAGAAAGATAGATAGATTAGTAAGAAAGAAAGATAGATAAGTTAGTTAGAAAGATAGATAGATTAGTTAGAAAGAAAGAAAGAAAGAAAGAAAGATAAGTTAGTTAGAAAGATAGATAGATTAGTAAGAAAGAAAGATAAGTTAGTTAGTTAGAAAGATAGATAGATTAGTTAGAAAGAAAGAAAGATAGATAAGTTAGAAAGATAGATAGATTAGTTAAAAAGAAAGAAAGATAGAAAAGTTAGTTAGAAAGATAGATAGATTAGTTAGAAAGATAGATAAGTTAGTTAGAAAGATAGATAGATTAGTAAAAAAGAAAGATAGATAAGTTAGTTAGGAAGATAGATTAGTTAGAAAGAAAGAAAGAAAGAAAGAAAGAAAGAAAGAAAGAAAGAAAGAAAGAAAGAAAGAAAGATAGATAGATAGATAGATAGATAGATAGATAGATAGATAAGTTAGTAAGAAAGAAAGATAGATTAGTAAGAAAGAAAGATAGATACGTTAGTTAGAAAGATAGATAGATTAGTTAGTTAAAAAGAAAGATAAGTTAGTTAGAAAGATAGACAGATTAGATAAAAAGAAAGAAAGAAAGAAAGAAAGATAGATAAGTTAGTTAGTTAGAAAGATAGATAGATTAGTAAGAAGGAAAGAAAGATAGATAAGTTAGTTAGAAAGATAGATAGATTAGTTAGAAAGAAAGATAGATAAGTTAGTTAGAAAGATAGATAGATTAGTTAAAAAGAAAGAAAGAAAGATAGATAAATTAGTTAGAAAGATAGATAGATTAGTTAAAAAGAAAGAGAGATAGATAAGTTAGTTAGAAAGATAGATAGATTAGTAAGAAAGAAAGATAGATAAGTTAGTTAGAAAGATAGATAGATTAGTTAGAAAGAAAGAAAGAAAGAAAGAAAGATAAGTTAGTTAGAAAGATAGATAGATTAGTAAGAAAGAAAGATAAGTTAGTTAGTTAGAAAGATAGATTAGTTAGAAAGAAAGAAAGATAGATAAGTTAGAAAGATAGATAGATTAGTTAAAAAGAAAGAAAGATAGAAAAGTTAGTTAGAAAGATAGATAGATTAGTTAGAAAGATAGATAAGTTAGTTAGAAAGATAGATAGATTAGTAAAAAAGAAAGATAGATAAGTTAGTTAGGAAGATAGATTAGTTAGAAAGAAAGAAAGAAAGAAAGAAAGAAAGAAAGAAAGAAAGAAAGAAAGAAAGAAAGAAAGAAAGATAGATAGATAGATAGATAGATAGATAGATAGATAGATAGATAGATAAGTTAGTAAGAAAGAAAGATAGATTAGTAAGAAAGAAAGATAGATACGTTAGTTAGAAAGATAGATAGATTAGTTAGTTAAAAAGAAAGATAAGTTAGTTAGAAAGATAGATAGATTAGATAAAAAGAAAGAAAGAAAGAAAGATAGATAGATAAGTTAGTTAGTTAGAAAGATAGATAGATTAGTAAGAAGGAAAGAAAGATAGATAAGTTAGTTAGAAAGATAGATAGATTAGTTAGAAAGAAAGATAGATAAGTTAGTTAGAAAGATAGATAGATTAGTTAAAAAGAAAGAAAGAAAGATAGATAAATTAGTTAGAAAGATAGATAGATTAGTTAAAAAGAAAGAGAGATAGATAAGTTAGTTAGAAAGATAGATAGATTAGTAAGAAAGAAAGATAGATAAGTTAGTTAGAAAGATAGATAGATTAGTTAGAAAGAAAGAAAGAAAGAAAGAAAGAAAGATAAGTTAGTTAGAAAGATAGATAGATTAGTAAGAAAGAAAGATAAGTTAGTTAGTTAGAAAGATAGATAGATTAGTTAGAAAGAAAGAAAGATAGATAAGTTAGAAAGATAGATAGATTAGTTAAAAAGAAAGAAAGATAGAAAAGTTAGTTAGAAAGATAGATAGATTAGTTAGAAAGATAGATAAGTTAGTTAGAAAGATAGATAGATTAGTAAAAAAGAAAGATAGATAAGTTAGTTAGAAAGATAGATAGATTAGTTAAAAAAGAAAGATAGATAAGTTAGTTAGAAAGATAGATAGATTAGTAAGAAAGAAAGATAGATAGATAAGTTAGTTAGAAAGACAGATTCATAAGAAAGAAAGATAGATAGATAGATAGATGGATAGTGTAGATAGATAGATAGATAAGGTTTGAAGATAGATGGATAGATAAGGTTTGAAGATAGATAGATAGATAGATAGATAGATAGATAGATAGATAAGTTAGAAAGATAGATAGATAGATTAGTTAAAAAGAAAGAAAGATAGAAAAGTTAGTTTGAAAGATAGATTAGTTAGTTAAAAAGAAAGATAAGTTAGTTAGAAAGATAGATAGATTAGATAAAAAGAAAGATAGAAAGAAAGATAGATAGATAGATAGATAAGTTAGTTAGTTAGAAAGATAGATAGATTAGTAAGAAGGAAAGAAAGATAGATAAGTTAGTTAGAAAGATAGATAGATTAGTTAGAAAGAAAGATAGATAAGTTAGTTAGAAAGATAGATAGATTAGTTAAAAATAAATAAAGAAAGATAGATAAATTAGTTAGAAAGATAGATAGATTAGTTAAAAAAGAAAGATAGATAAGTTAGTTAGAAAGATAGATAGATTAGTAAGAAAGAAAGAAAGATAGATAAGTTAGTTAGAAAGACAGATTCATAAGAAAGAAAGAAAGATAGATAGATAGATAGATAGATAGATAGATAGATAGATAGATAGATAGATAGATAGATAAGGTTTGAAGATAGATAGATGGATAGATAAGGTTTGAAGATAGATAGATAGATAGATAGATAGATAAGTTAGAAAGAAAGAAAGAAAGAAAGACAGATAGATGGTTAGAAAGAAAGATTAGTTAGAAAGAAAGAAAGAAAGAAAGAAAGAAAGAAAGAAAGAAAGAAAGAAAGAAAGAAAGAAAGAAAGAAAGATTAGTTAGAAAGAAAGATAGAAAAAAGCAATAAAGATAGTAAGAAAGAAAGATTAGTTAGAAAGAAAGAACAAATATTGATTAGAAAGAAAGAAAGATTGATTAGTTAGAAAGAAAGAAATATAGATTAGTTAAAAAGAAAAAAGAAAGATAGATAGATTCGTTAGAAAGAAAGAAAGAAAGAGAGAGAAAGAAAGAAAGAGAAAGAAAGATAGATAAAGTTAGAAAGACAGATGGATTATTTAGAAAGAAAGAAAGATTGATTAGAAAGAAAGAAAGAAAGAAAGAAAGAAAGATTGGTTAGAAAGAAAGAGAAAAAAGCAAGAAAGAGTAAGAAAGATTAGTTAGAAAGAAAGATTAGTTAGAAAGAAAGAAAAAAATATTAATTATAAAGAAAGAAAGAAAGAAAGAAAGAAAGATTGATTAGTTAGAAAGAAAGAAAGATAGATAGATTAGTTAAAAAGAAAGAAAGAAAAAAGAAAGATAGATAGATTGATAGATAGATAGATAGATAGAGATTAGTTAGAAAGAAAGAAAAAGAGAGAAAGAAAGAAAGAAAGAAAGAAAGAAAGAAAGAAAGAAAGAAAGAAAGATGGATTAGTTAGAAATGAAGAAAGATAGATTAGTTAGAAATAAATATTGATTAGAAAGAAAGAAAGATTGATTAGTTAGAAAGAAAGATAGATAGCTTAGTTACAAAGAAAGAAATGGAGAGAGAAAGAAAGATTGAGTAGTTAGAAATAAATAAAGAAAACCTCTAAAGCTACATGAAATAGCTTTTTATAGCTCAATATTCACCTTTACGTTTAACCCTTGTGTGCTGTTCATATGATTGTTATTCAGCCAGTGTTCGTGGGTCTGGTGGACCCGCTGCATGTTTGGGTTTTTAATTCAACACAATAAAAATGTTTATGTTAACATACTCAACAGATGTTTACTTCATCCCAATTACAAGCAATATAAACTGCATTAGTTAAATTAGTTAGAAAGATAGATAGATTAGTTAAAAAGAAAGAGAGATAGATAAGTTAGTTAGAAAGATAGATAGATTAGTAAGAAAGAAAGATAGATAAGTTAGTTAGAAAGATAGATAGATTAGTTAGAAAGAAAGAAAGAAAGAAAGAAAGTGTCACGGAGCAAACCCGTGATCATGAATGGACTGTATGTAGGTACACCATATCAAACACACAAACATGTGCGGCATTAACGCAGTCTAGTTACTGACACTGATATCAAATGTTTTTCCAAATGTTCCTGTAAAGCAAGGTTTATTGTTAATTCATTGTTTTGCATCATAGTTGCATGTTCTTGTTACTGTGTAATGTAATTATGGATGTTGTTTAATATGCATTAGGTGGTTGAAAGTACATATGTTAGAAAGTAAACTTACCTGTAGAATGGTACATTTCCGGGTGTGGCCTAGACTATAAATGGCTGCCAGAAAGCATGGTGCAGGAGGGTCAGGTTGGTTGTGTGAAGTGGAAGCAAATTCATAGAACCTTGTTCCAGAAAGTTTATTAACCAAACGACACAACTGCTGTTGTGGCTACCTTCCCACAAAAACTTGTAAATATTTATGTTATTTTTTTTATAATTTTTCTTTTTTTTTTTTTTTTTTTTTTTTTGTCATTGGATTTGCACTGTCTGCACAATAAATTCACCTTAATTGGGATTTCCTGTCGCACTTGGTCTTATTATGCCTCTGATCGCAAGGGCGATCGCTAACAGATGGTGTCAGAAGTGGGATAAGAGGCCAGAATAGACTAAAATGCCACCCAAAACAAGAGGACAGCAGACGGTGAACATGGATGCTGAGGATGGACAGCAAGTAGCAAGTGGAATTACAGAGGAAAATGCACACCTGGCTACTGAACCTCCACCAACCACAGAAGGATCAGCCCTCACTGCATTAGCGGGTAGGTTTCAAACTTTCTTGCAGTATCAGAAGGACAGAGATGAGAGGCAAGAAAGAGACATGGCTCGACGAGAACAACAGTTTAAAGTACTTACTCATCAGGTCACACAAATCCAAATGGACGTAGAGCGCACCAGACATGGAGCTGCCACTGCAGACCAAGCAACCTCTCGAGGATTGGCTCCGGTGCCACAGTTGCCGAAGCTACAAGAGGATGATGATATAGAGCAGTACTTAACCACTTTTGAACGAATGGCAGAAGTGTACTTGTGGCCGAAGGGGGACTGGGCTATTCATTTGATTCCTTTACTCACAGGGAAAGCAAGGAGTGCATTTGTTGCAATGTCACCAGCACTATCTTTGGACTATGACAGAGTCAAAGAAGCGATTCTAAAGAAGTATGAAATCAGCTCTGAAACATATCGACTGAGATTTCGTTCACTGGATACACCTGTTGATGAATCCCCTATGGAATTGTATGTTCGATTAAAGGATTTATTTTCCAAGTGGGTACAACTGGAAACAAGTAGCAAAAAGGACTTGATGGAGAAGCTGGTACTAGAGCAGTACATGCGGTTGTTGTTCCCAGAAGTAAGAACTTGGGTGAAGGAGCGAAATCCAGAAACTGCAGGAGAGGCAGCTAGCTTGGTTGAGGCCTACATCACAGCGAGGAGAGGTTCCTCTGGGACGTTTCTGTATGCTGGAAGCCTACCATCCAACAGAGGTAAGTCTGTGGGGTTTGGGGGTAGTTCGTGCTCTCAATGGCAAACTCAGACTATGAAACCCACCCACCCTAAAACCCAGACAGCTGTAACCATAGGCCAATCATCAGACAAAAAAGATGTAGTCTGTTATAATTGTGCAGAACCAGGCCATACAAGTCCACATTGTCCTTTGAGGAAGCCTAAATCAGCCCGACTATGCTATATACCGACCTCTACACTAGGGCCCAAAATAGACAAAGAACCCACAGTTTATGTATTGTTAAACGGTAAGCCAGTAACCGCTTTGGTAGACACTGGTTGTACACGAACTTTGGTGCAAGCACAGTATGTCCCAAGGGATTTCTGGACTGATGGTACAGTTACAGTATGTTGTGTCCATGGAGATAAATCAGAATTGCCTACGGCTGAGGTATACATTGAGGTTAATGAGCAGTCTTACCTGATGAAAGTAGGAATTACTACAACTTTACCCTATCCAGTTTTACTAGGTACAGACATGCCCATATTAGCGGATTTGGTGCAGGAAACTGCGTGGTGCGGTGTTGTTACCAGAGCACAGGCTCAAAAGTTGACTCCATTGTCATCACCCGAAGATTTTGCCCAGAATACCCTTCAGGAAATGCCGTTCTTTGCTGGTGAGATAATAGGGGAAACAAAGTTAAATAAGGAAGAAAGGCTAGAAAAGAGGAGAAAATGGGTGGCCAATGTAATTAATTCCTCAGAACAGTTGATGGTTGATCTTGAAGAACCTGAAGTTAATGAATTGGATGTAGGCATATCTAATGATATAGCTAGGTTACAGACTGAAGATGCAACATTGGCAAATTGCTTTCACAAAATTAGTACAGAGGCTGCTGTGAATTTGTTAAATGATGAAACATTTGTGATTGAGCAAGGTCTTCTTTACAGACAGTCTAAGGAAGATGGTACACAGTTAGTGGTACCAAAACTTTATCGCAAAGAAGTGATAGAACTTGGCCATTCTAATCCTTGGTCAGGTCATTTGGGGTTTATGAAGACCTTAATGAGAATAGCAAAAAGATTCTATTGGCCTGGCATGTACAGCGAGATAAAGGATTACTGTAGAGCATGTCCTGAATGTCAACTGGCAACGAGCAGAACACCCAGTGTAGCACCGCTTGTACCCATTCCTGCCATTAATATTCCATTTGAGAGAATAGGTGTGGATGTTGTGGGACCTCTGGAAACAAGTCAGAAAGGGAACAGATTTATTCTGGTGATCTGTGACTATGCAACCAGATACCCTGAGGCTTATCCTATGAGAGAAGTTACTGCGAATCAAGTTGCAACTGCACTACTTCATTTCTTTTCACATGTAGGGATACCTAAAGAAATACTGACGGATCAGGGCACCAATTTTATGAGTCATACTTTACATCAGGTTTATCAATTGCTGGGTATTAAGAGAGTGCGTACTACCCCTTATCACCCCCAGACTGATGGTCTGGTAGAGAGATTCAATCAGACCCTGAAAAACATGTTGAAAAAATTTGTGTCTGGGACTGGCAAAGACTGGGATAAATGGCTACCCTATCTCTTATTTGCCTATCGGGAAGTTCCTCAAGCAACAACTGGATTCTCACCTTTCGAATTGCTTTTTGCTCATCAAGTCAGAGGACCACTGGACGTGCTGAGAGACAGTTGGGAAGACAACAAGTTGCATAAACAGAATACACTCTCATATGTGCTTAAAATGAGAGAAAAGTTACAGCAAACTACCAGCATAGCTCAAGAGAATCTGCAACAAGCACAGCTTAAACAGAAAGCTTGGTATGACAAGAAGGCCAGGGCGCGAACCTTTCAACCAGGAGAGCAAGTATTGTTATTACTTCCAACATCAGACAATAAACTTCTAGCCAAATGGCAAGGTCCATTCCAGGTAAAGAGGAAAGTTGGTTCCGTAACATATGAGATCGAAGTTCCATCGAGGCAACAACCGTTACAGATCTTTCATATCAACATGCTGAAAAAGTGGCATGAACAAGCTTCTCAGCCGGAGACGACAGAAAATGTTGTAAACGATCTGCTGGTGAGGGCGGTTCAGGAGGAGGATGAAATGGAAGAGCAGTACTTGCCTGTTCATCAGGATGACTGTTCCTTGAATTTGCAACATCTGAATGCGGAACAGAGGGGACAACTGCAAGAGAGCATCCCTCAACAACTGTTCCTGAAAACACCAGGAAAAACAGATCTTGTCCAACATCACATTTACTTGAAAGAAAATAAACCAATACATCAACGTGTTTACAGAGTGCCAGAGAAATTAGTACTCACCATGAAGCAGGAGATTGAGTCAATGCAGGAAATGGGAATTATTGAACCATCTGCCAGTGAGTGGAATAATCCCATCGTACTAGTTCCAAAGAAGGATGGAACACTTAGATTCTGTTTGGACTTCAGAAAACTCAATGCAGTGAGTAAATTTGACCCATACCCCATGCCCAGAGTTGACGATTTAATAGAAAGACTTGGGAGTGCCAAAATTCTAACAACACTGGATTTATGTAAAGGCTATTGGCAGATACCATTGAGCTCAGACTGCATGGAGTTCACAGCCTTTAAAACGCCTTTTGGACACTACCATTTTCGGGTCCTACCATTTGGGCTTCACGGGGCACCTGCAACATTCCAGAGAATGATCGATCAGATTCTACGGGGAACTGAGAAATTTGCAGCAGCATACCTGGACGACATTGTCATTTACAGTGAAACATGGGAGGAGCATCTACTACATCTAACAGAAGTACTGGCAAGAATAAAATCTGCAGGACTTACTATTCGTCCGGATAAGTGTGCTATGGCCAAGAAGGAAATTACTTACCTGGGATATCAGCTAGGACATGGAGTTATTCGTCCTCAAGTCGGGAAGATTGAAGCCATCAAACATGCTGAACAACCTACTTCAAAGAAGCAGGTACGATCTTTCCTCGGCCTAGTTGGATGGTACAGACGTTTCATCCCTCACTTCTCTGCAAGAGCCGTAGCTCTTACTAACCTTACAAAGAAGGATAAACCAAATAAGATTGATTGGACTGCAGAATGTGAGAGTGCTTTCAAGGATTTGAAAGATGCATTGTGTGAAGAGCCTGTTTTGAAGAGTCCAAACTTTGATCAGGCATTTACAGTTCAGACTGATGCTTCAGAGTTCGGTCTGGGGGCTGTACTTTTGCAAGGACAACCTGGTGAGTTACAACCCATTGCCTACATTAGCAGGAAACTTCTTGCCAGAGAATCAAGATACTCAACGGTAGAAAAGGAGTGTCTAGCTGTGAAATGGGCTTTGGATTCCTTTAGATATTACCTGTTGGGTAGAAAATTCACCCTAGAAACTGATCATCGGGCCTTAGCTTGGTTGGGTCGCATGAGAGACACTAATGCCCGTATTACCAAGATGGCGGCGCGAGTACATCGCGAGGCTCGCGGTCTCTCCAGATTCTGCAATTTAGCAGTATTTTTCTTGCTCATTTCGGGTCTGTTCGTGCAGAACAGTTGTGCCTTAACATCGTACACCCAAGGTGAGCTTTTGGATATTGGTTTGCGAATTTCCGACAGTTTTATGGACAACCTTCGACTCCTTCCTGAGATCGCCAAAACACCCGGGGCTATGCACTCTGCCCGGCCGGGCGGAAGTGCTCGCAGGCGGCGTCGAGATCGTAAACAAAGGCGGGGGAAGCGCGGAGGACTAAGAGCTAAGCTAAAGCTAACACCACACCGGCTCTCTTTACCCAGCATTTTCCTTGCCAATGTACGGTCGCTGTTGAACAAAATGGAGGAGATTCGACTCAACATCACATACAGCAAGAGACTTTTGAACTGTAATGTTCTAATTTTCACGGAAACATGGTTAAACAGCGGAATACCGGACAACGCTATTGAGCTAGCGGGACGCCATACATTCCGGGCGGATAGAACATTAGATGGCTCCGGTAAGACCAGAGGTGGTGGATTGTGCATTTACATTAACAAAGCTTGGTGCACAAACTCTGCTATTGTTGGGAGACATTGTTCAGCTAACCTTGAGTTTCTCATGGTTAAATGTAGACCGTTTTATCTACCGCGGGAGTTCACTTCCACTATTATAACTGCAGCCTATATTCCCCCGGATGCTGATGCCAAGTTTGCTATGAAAGAACTTCACGCAGCCATCAGTAAACAACAGACCGTTCACCCGGAAGCTGCGTTTATTGTTGCGGGTGATTTTAATCATTCAAACTTAAAGTCAGTGCTACCGAAATTTCACCAGCATGTTTCCTGTCACACCAGAGGAAACAAAACCTTAGACCATGTTTACACAAACATGGCTGGAGCTTACGTCGCGACACCCCTCCCCCACCTGGGACAGTCAGATCACCTTTCTTTGTTCCTCACCCCCAAATATGCACCTCTCATCAATCGCGTGAAGCCATCAGTGAAGACCATCAAGGTGTGGCCTGTGGGGGCAGATTCCTCACTCCAGGAAAGGTTTCTACACAAAGACTGGAGTATGTTTGCTTCTCAAGCCACCAGTGGCTCTCACACGGACATTGACTGCTACACCTCCTCTGTACTGGATTATATCAATACCACCATTGACAGTGTTACAACCCAGAAGCAGATCACCACATACCCAAATCAGAAGCCATGGATGAACAGGGAAGTGCGACTCCTATTGAAGACACGCAACACTGCCTTCAGATCAGGAGATGCACAAGCCTATAGCACATCCAGAGCAAATCTGAAAAGGGGCATCAAAGAGGCCAAGCACTGCTACAAGCTTAAGATAGAGGGACACTTTTCCAACGCTGACCCTCGGCGCATGTGGCAGGGCATTCAGGCCATCAGTGACTACAAACCCTCTCACTCCACCCCCGCAGCCACTGATGTCAACTTCCTGAACGAGCTAAATGACTTTTATGCTCGCTTTGAAAGAGACAACAGAGAAACTGCCACCAAGCTCAAATCCTCAGCTGACCACCCGCCGATCACACTCTCCTCCACAGATGTCTGCAATGCACTGAGCAGGATCAGCGCGCACAAGGCTGCTGGACCAGACAACATCCCTGGACGCGTACTCAGGGCATGTGCGGAGCAGCTCGCTGGGGTTTTTACAGACATTTTCAACCTGTCTCTTGCCCAAGCAGCTGTACCAACATGCTTTAAATGCACTTCCATTGTGCCAGTGCCAAAACACTCCAGCCCGAAGTGCCTTAATGACTACCGCCCTGTAGCACTCACACCCATCGTAATGAAGTGCTTTGAGCGGCTGGTCCTGGCACACCTAAAAGACTCTCTTCCATCCACATTGGACTCACACCAGTTTGCCTACCGTAGCAATAGGAGCACAGAGGATGCAGTTTCCATGGCACTGCACTCTGTGCTCACACATCTGGACAATAAGAACACTTATGCACGCATGCTGTTTGTTGACTTCAGCTCAGCATTCAACACTGTCATCCCAACTAAGTTAATAGCCAAACTTGGAGACCTGGGCATCAACACCTCCATGTGCAACTGGATTTTGGACTTTTTGACCAACAGACCCCAGAATGTTCGATCAGGCTCCAACTGCTCCACGTCCATCACACTCAACACTGGTGTACCACAGGGCTGTGTGCTAAGCCCGTTTCTCTACTCCCTCTTCACCTCCGACTGCAAGCCTGTGTACGGATCTAATTCCATCGTCAAGTTTGCGGACGACACTACGGTGATTGGTCTCATCAGCAACAACGATGAGACTGCCTATAGGGAGGAGATCAAGCACCTGGCCACATGGTGCACTGAAAATAACCAGCTCCTCAACACCACCAAAACGAAGGAGCTCATCGTGGACTTCAGGAAAGTGTCAAGAGGCACACACGACACCATCCACATCAATGGAATGGCTGTTGAGCGTGTCTCCAGTTTCAAGTTCCTGGGGACCCACATCTCGGCGGACATGACCTGGACAACCAACACCTCCAGCCTGGTCAAGAAGGCTCACCAGCGCCTTTTCTTCCTGAGGACACTGAGGAAGAATCAGCTTTCCTCCACTATCCTGGTGAACTTCTATCGCTGTGCAATAGAAAGCATCCTGACCAACTGTGCTACAGTGTGGTATGGGAGCTGTTCTGTTGCAGAGCGCAAGGCACTGCAGCGGGTGGTGAAAACCGCCCAGCGCATCACTGGGACTCCACTACCTGCCATCGAGCACATCCAGAGGAAACGCTGTCTGCATCGAGCTCGCAGCATCCTTAAGGACTCCTCTCACCCAGCCCACAGACTGTTTTCTCTCCTGCCCTCCGGCAGGCGTTTCAGGTGCCTCCGGACCAGGACCAGCAGACTAAAGAACAGTTTTTTCCCCAGAGCTGTCTCTTTATTAAACTCTAACCCTCATTGATCCCACTCCCCTCATATACTGATTGACTCTCCTCTCCCTCCTCACACCTGCCTCCATTTTGTTATTTGCAATACTATAATGTTCATTTGCACTGCTGACTGTTATTACAGAAACAACTGTTTACATATGCATCTTGCACTACTACCTACTTACCTTGACTGGAATATGCTCAATTTGCACTGCCGACTGTTTATTTACAGTACCGACTGTTTACATATACATTTGCAATACCGTACTTTAACTGTAATATGCAATTACTTCCACTGCACTTTCACTCGGATAGCTTCTGTCCAAACTTTATTTGCACTACTTTAAATCCATTTTTATACTGCTCATTTTAGCCTAACTTATACATATATCTATTTGTAAAATTCTGTTTATAGTAATAGCCATCTGTATATTATGCTCACATTCTGTTTATAGTAACACCCATCTGTATATATATTCATAGTACATATCAGTGATGCGCGGGTCAATGTATAAACAACCCGGACCCGACCGACGTTTTCAACTAACCCGCCCGCAACTCGGACCGCAAAAAAAAAAGAAAGAAAATATTGTACCCGACCCGCTTCCTGACCCGCATTTTTTAAAAGTAGGCTAGTAAATGCATAGCAAGAAATACACATGACAAAGCCAGCACTTTGGTCATTATCTTTCATTATTTCGGCAACTTTGCTCTTTCTGTTTGTGTATTTGCGGAGCTTCCACTCCCCAGTCTTCACCTTTTCTCTTGCCGCCTCCATCTCTACCTGCAGACTGAGCTCGTGCGTCATCTTCGCGCCAGTTATTCAGCCAATAAAGTGTAGGCCTATGTATTTCATAGAAAATTGCATGTGAGCGGAGTGGAGCGGGAGCAAGCGGGCGGATCTTGGACAGAACGCAGAGCGGCATTTTTAAAAGGATGGAGCGTCGCCCTATTTCCCGCTCCAATTTCGCTCCGCGCACACCACCACGATTCTGAAGCATGCTCAGTCAAGCCTGACTCAGTCTACTGTTGATGACTGCAAGATGGATTCTATTTTCAGTCAAAACTCGGCTCAATAATGGAGTTCAAAAAGTAGGCTACTTCAAAAAGGAAAATAAGAAGTCATACAGGTGTAAAACTAACTATTATGTGGTAGAAGAAAACGACATCGTTTCAGTCAATAGGCCTAAAGATTAATTTTGGAATCTAAAAAGACACATCTCTCGAAAACATGCAGTGTGATATGTGAACACGCTGGGAAGAAAGCAAAAGGTTAGCAATTTGAATACGGTAACTTAAAGTGTAGCCTAAATTAAATACAGCGTAAAATGCAAACAATTGATACAAGCCCATTTAAATTTTAATCCTGCGCGCTGCGCACAAGTTCAGTTATAAGAATGTTGTCCTAATAGTTAATTTAGCCTAGGCCTACTTTTAAAACGTTTATGTATATTTATTTTATATTTTTGTTTATATAAATTTTATTTATATTATTAGGCCCATTTATTCGTTTTATTTTACAGCAGTTTGTGTGTACAATGGATATAAGCCCATTTAAATTTTAATCGTGCGCGTTGCACAAAAGTTAACTTGTCAAAATTCTGGCCTAATAGTAAATTTACTTTTAAAATTTTTATGTAGGCTATATTTTTGTTTATATAATTGTTATTCATATTATTAGGCCCATTTATTCGTTTAATTTTACAGGACTTTGTGTAGGCTATATTCCTTCTTACATATAGGCCTAATTTGTCATTTGAAATAAAACATTTCTATTTGAAAAATGTTGTTGTTGCTCATTAGTTCTTTAGGAGGTAAGGCTGTGGTCTAAGCTACAGTGATATAGGCTACATGTATATTTTTTTTCCCCTTTCTGGAGCGAGCGGGGGGCGATTTGAGTGGAGCGCGGATCAAACTGCGTTGAGCGCTGATCGAGCGATAATGAGCGGAGCGGCCTGATGTAGCTTTGAGCGGGGGAGCGGAGGGGTGGACAGTTCCGTGAGCGATGAGCGAAGATTCTCACCGCTCCACTCCGCTTATGCTCTCTATACTACAATATAAATTACAAAGGTTTAATTGGCATCTTTATTTCAAACGACCCGACCGACCGCGACCCGAATATCATAAAAAATATTTTTGGATGACTCGTAACCGCGGGTAACCGCGGGTGACCGCAGGCACCCGCTCATTTCGGATCAACCCGCGCATCACTGGTACATATCTATCTGTAAAATTCTGTTTATAGTAACAGTCATCTGTATATTATATTCAGTACATATCTATCTGTAAAAATTCTGTTTATAGTAATAGCCATCTGTATATTATATTCAGTACATATCTAGCTGTAAATTCTGTTCACAGTAATAGTTATCTGTATATTATATTCAGTACATATCTAGCTGTAAATTCTGTTCACAGTAATAGTTATCTGTATATTATATTCATAGGACAAATCTATCTGTAAATTTTTGTTTATAATAGTATTCAACTCTATATTTATTCAGTACATATCCATGTTCTGCACTTATGGAACCACTGTATATCCTGCACTTGCTGCTATTGCACTTCTGGTTAGACCTAAACTGCATTTCGTTGCCTTGTACCTGTACTTGTGTAATGACAATAAAGTTGAATCTAATCTAATCTAATCTAATTACACGCTGGTCTTTAGCTATACAACCCTTTGACTTTGAAGTATTATATCGGACTGGTCCTGAGAACTGTGCTGCTGATTTTCTCTCTAGGACACCACAGGAGGTGTCCAGGGGAAGGGGGAGGAAATGTCACGGAGCAAACCCGTGATCATGAATGGACTGTATGTAGGTACACCATATCAAACACACAAACATGTGCGGCATTAACGCAGTCTAGTTACTGACACTGATATCCTGGGTATTCAAACTGCAGTGTTGTGAATGTGCAATGTTTGTGCAATACTTGAATGTATTGTGTATAATGTGTTTTAGATATTTGAGAGTACATCGTGTTTGGGTATCATTAGCCGCTAACATTGTTCATTCATCTTTATAGAGAACCACAACACAAATATGTTTGATTTGAAAACTTTATTAAAAATTGTGTAACACATTATTACATATCTAACTTACCTGCTTGGAAAACGCCTGTGACCAAACCTGTATTAGTTTAAGGGCAGAGTATTTAAACATGGTGGACATGCTGCCTGATTGGGAGAAACCATATTGGGTAACTGGGTAGGGGAGGGAGTTTTTCCAAATGTTCCTGTAAAGCAAGGTTTATTGTTAATTCATTGTTTTGCATCATAGTTGCATGTTCTTGTTACTGTGTAATGTAATTATGGATGTTGTTTAATATGCATTAGGTGGTTGAAAGTACATATGTTAGAAAGTAAACTTACCTGTAGAATGGTACATTTCCGGGTGTGGCCTAGACTATAAATGGCTGCCAGAAAGCATGGTGCAGGAGGGTCAGGTTGGTTGTGTGAAGTGGAAGCAAATTCATAGAACCTTGTTCCAGAAAGTTTATTAACCAAACGACACAACTGCTGTTGTGGCTACCTTCCCACAAAAACTTGTAAATATTTATGTTATTTTTTTTATAATTTTTCTTTTTCTTTTTTTGTTTTTTTTGTTTTGTCATTGGATTTGCACTGTCTGCACAATAAATTCACCTTAATTGGGATTTCCTGTCGCACTTGGTCTTATTATGCCTCTGATCGCAAGGGCGATCGCTGAAAGAAAGAAAGAAAGAAAGAAAGAAAGAAAGAAAGATAAGTTAGTTAGAAAGATAGATAGATTAGTAAGAAAGAAAGATAAGTTAGTTAGTTAGAAAGATAGATAGATTAGTTAGAAAGAAAGAAAGATAGATTAGTTAGAAAGATAGATAGATTAGTTAAAAGAAAGAAAGATAGAAAAGTTAGTTAGAAAGATAGATAGATTAGTTAGAAAGATAGATAAGTTAGTTAAAAAGATAGATAGATTAGTAAAAAAGAAAGATAGATAAGTTAGTTAGAAAGATAGATAGATTAGTTAAAAAAGAAAGAAAGATAGATAAGTTAGTTAGAAAGATAGATAGATAAGTTAGTTAGAAAGATAGATAGATTAGTAAGAAAGAAAGATAGATAGATAAGTTAGTTAGAAAGACAGATTCATAAGAAAGATAGATAGATAGATAGATAGATAGATACTGTAGATAGATAGATAGATAAGGTTTGAAGATAGATGGATAGATAAGGTTTGAAGATAGATAGATAGATAGATAGATAGATAGATAAGTTAGAAAGATAGATAGATGGATTAGTTAAAAAGAAAGAAAGATAGAAAAGTTAGTTAGAAAGATAGATAGATTAGTTAGAAAGATAGATAAGTTAGTTAGAAAGATAGATAGATTAGTAAAAAAGAAAGATAGATAAGTTAGTTAGAAAGATAGATAGATTAGTTAAAAAAGAAAGAAAGATAGATAAGTTAGTTAGAAAGATAGATAGATTAGTAAGAAAGAAAGAAAGATAGATAAGTTAGTTAGAAAGAGAGATTCATAAGATAGATAGATAGATAGATAAGGTTTGAAGATAGATAGATGGATAGATAAGGTTTGAAGATAGATAGATAGATAGATAGATAGATAGATAGATAAGTTAGAAAGAAAGAAAGAAAGACAGATAGATGGTTAGAAAGAAAGATTAGTTAGAAAGAAAGAAAGAAAGAAAGAAAGAAAGAAAGAAAGAAAGATTAGTTAGAAAGAAAGATAGAAAAAAGCAATAAAGATAGTAAGAAAGAAAGATTAGTTAGAAAGAAAGAACAAATATTGATTAGAAAGAAAGAAAGATTGATTAGTTAGAAAGAAAGAAATATAGATTAGTTAAAAAGGAAAAAAGAAAGAAAGATAGATAGATTCGTTAGAAAGAAAGAAAGAAAGAGAGAGAAAGAAAGAAAGAGAAAGAAAGATAGATAAAGTTAGAAAGACAGATGGATTATTTAGAAAGAAAGAAAGATTGATTAGAAAGAAAGAGAAAGAAAGAAAGATTAGTTAGAAAGAAAGAGAAAAAAGCAAGAAAGAGTAAGAAAGATTAGTTAGAAAGAAAGAAAAAAATATTAATTATAAAGAAAGAAAGAAAGAAAGAAAGAAAGATTGATTAGTTAGAAAGAAAGAAAGATAGATAGATTAGTTAAAAAGAAAGAAAGAAAAAAGAAAGATAGATAGATTGATAGATAGATAGATAGATAGAGATTAGTTAGAAAGAAAGAAAAAGAGAGAAAGAGAGAAAGAAAGAAAGAAAGAAAGAAAGAAAGAAAGAAAGAAAGAAAGAAAGAAAGAAAGAAAGATGGATTAGTTAGAAATGAAGAAAGATAGATTAGTTAGAAAGAAATATTGATTAGAAAGAAATAAAGATTGATTAGTTAGAAAGAAAGATAGATAGCTTAGTTACAAAGAAAGAAATGGAGAGAGAAAGAAAGATTGAGTAGTTAGAAATAAATAAAGAAAACCTCTAAAGCTACATGAAATAGCTTTTTATAGCTCAATATTCACCTTTACGTTTAACCCTTGTGTGCTGTTCATATGATTGTTATTCAGCCAGTGTTCGTGGGTCTGGTGGACCCGCTGCATGTTTGGGTTTTTAATTCAACACAATAAAAATGTTTATGTTAACATACTCAACAGATGTTTACTTCATCCCAATTACAAGCAATATAAACTGCATATATGGTTAATATTCTCTCTTTACCTTTGTTAGATCACATTTAAGAATTACAACAGGGAACAGCAGGGGTAGAAATACAAAACTCCCTCTCGCACTCACACTCTCTCACACTTACACACAATCTCTCTCACACGTACGCACACACTCACGCACACACACACACACACACACACACACACACACACACACACACACACACACACACACACACACACACACACACACACACACACACACACACACACACACACACACACACGCACACACACACACACACACACACACACACACACACGCAACACAACACACACACACACTCACTCACTCACTTGGATATGTGGTTTACGGGGACTCTCCATAGGCGTAATGGTTTTTCTAATGTACAAACTGTATAATCTATCCCCCTAACCCTACCCCTAAACCTACCAATCACAGAAAACTTTTGGCCTTTTTTGAATTTCAAAAAACACCATTTAGTATGTTTTTTAAGCCGTTTGGTTTATGAGGACACAGATGTCCTCATAAACCACATTTCAGAACACCGGCAAACACTGACATACCTGGTTTAGGAGCAGAACTGTAATCATGTTCAGTCATCACCACCGAAGCTGCAACCTCCTCCATCGCCTCTTCCTCGTCATGGCAGGGACTGCTCCAGAGGAAGGGCTGGGCAAATGTCATGGCCTATGTGAGTTGATGCTCTTTTATAAGCGGACTCCCTTCTTGGCAGTCCCCAGTTGTTCCACTGGAAACGGGAGGGCACAGACCAGGGCTGGACTGGCCATCGGGCATACCGGGCATTTGCCCGGTGGGCCGACGTGCTTTTTGGGCCGATACATCTCATACTCATACATAATTTGTATTATTATTATTTTTTTATTTTTTTTTAACGGCCCATAAAATTTGTACATCGGCAGCCCATTCGTTTTGTTTTATTTTGCTTAATTGGCGGCGCTGGGTTTGTGTAATGCAGTGGTAACGCCGGTGTAATGCAGTGGTCAAAAAAAGTCAGTGTTAGTTTTTTTGTTTTTTCTGACAGACCAGCCCATGAAACACGTAGATCAGCGGCCCATTGGTTCTTTTCTTGATTGACACTGGGCTGGCCCAATCACAACTTTAACCCTCTGAGGTCGGCAAACGCGCCCCGCGTTTTGCTGGATTTTCTTCACATTGTAGTACAATAAACTTAAATTACTCCGTCATTTATGGTTATACAGAAAAAATAAATATAAAAAAAGAATCTGTGATATTTCTACTTTTGTATGTGTCCACTTACAATCAAATCAAAACATTGTGCTTTTGTAAAATAAAGAAAATAAACAGGGTGTGCGTTCTGCCTCTCCATCGCAGTGAACTTTTTTTTCTTGAGCACGTCTATAAACTGAAACAAAACTCAGTGAATACTTGTCACACATTTATGAGCCATATACCTTTATACACATTTAAGTGTGTACTTTTAAATGATCGGATTCAAACTGAAAACAAATATTCTCTGTTTAAGTAATTTGTATAAAACCAACAGGATGTCCAGTATCTCAAACGCTTGTTAATTATTTTTTAATTCGGCCACGCCCACTCGCGCAAAAGAGATTCACATGCAAATCTCCACATGGAACGCGAACGCCCTCGTTACCTCAAACACAAAACACCAAAACACTTCACAAGTCTCTGCTTTTCGTCGAGTTTGGAAGACGCGCTGTGAGCTTACATTGGATTTACATCAGAAGAAGAACGCGATTTGAAGACAAGAAAGATGTAAGGTAAGAAATTCTTACTTATTAGTTTATGGTATTGTTGCATAAACTTCACATTGCAGTTGAACTGTTGCTAGATATATGGTGAATATTATACTATTTAGACCCGTGTTTACTGTTAAATACTGTTTGTGGATATCTGCTCAAACATAGATATGTATAACCATAATGTTTAATATTTTGGAGCGCGATGGCGTTTGAATGTATCATATTTAGGAGCGCGCTGTGGGTTTGAATGTATCATATTTTGGAGCGCGCTGTGCGTTTGAATGTATCATATTTTGGAGCGCGCTGTGCGTTTGAATGTATCATATTTTGGAGCGCGATTGCGTTTGAAAGGAAAAATGCACCAAACATTAGGCTTTATGTTTTTACTATTATCTCATTTCATATCATCATAACGAATGGAAACATTTGAAGTAACATAAGATAATCAATATATTTTTCTCTAGCATTGTTACTGAAATCTTTTGGAAGATTTATAGGCTGCTTTGTAAAATAAAATTATTTTATGCAGTACTGCACATAGCTTATGCCTACAAGGCAACCCACAAACATGGTGTTCATTATATTATATATTGTTGGAAACATTTGTGTGTGTGTGTGTGTGTGTGTGTATTCTGTGAATTTTAAAAAGCAATTTTAACCAGAAAAATCTAAAATGTATTCCCAAAATCGTGCAGGCCTAGTTTCTCTTGATACCAGTATGTTCACTTTTTTTCTTTTCTTTCAGGGACCAGATGCAACTGAGTCCTGCTGACTTCAACATTCACATGAGTCTCTGTATATGAACATGGTAAAGTGAAAATCAAACACCTTGGAAATGAAAGGTATGTACAATGTTTTTAGGAATGGCACAAAGGTCTCTGTCTTTGGATCATTGTTTTCAATGTGCTTTTTTGTCATTTGTTGTGTATTTTTGGATTAGGTTGTGTTGTAAATAAATCCAAACAATCTAAAAGCCATTCTTTTTAAAATCTCCTCATTCTTTGTGCAAGGTTGCTCTGAATGACAGGGCCTGATAGCTCCTAATAGGGCAGTTAGGGGAGTGTCTTTGTCTTTCTCAGGTGTGAAAAGCTTACATATTAATGAGCTCCCGCATAAAGCTTTCTCACACAAAACACGTCGTAAAAATTTTAAATCAATATATTGTCTTATCTGAATGAGCAGTCAGGGTGATTTTCACATAGTTTTGGAGCAAATATTCTAGGCTACGTCATACAATTTTCAAAAGTCTTGTGAAGAAATAATCAGTATGGGTTTCATGGCCTTATTTCAGTGAGAATTTTTTTTTGTATTTTCACAAACCACGCATAAATGTCATTATCTCAAAACTACAAACTTTTACATACATGCTGCTGATATATTATTGTAGCAGAGTTTGTGCTGAATACAGTGTAATTAGACTTTAGCCATGAAAATGTCACTAGTAACAGAAAAAAACACAAATGTCAGAGCATGTCAGAACACCTCCAGGGCCCAGAAAACAGCTCAGACCTCAGAGGTTTAAACGAGTGAGCGAGCGTGCAGCAGTGTCAGTGTGTATCTGTCAACATAGTCTGCGAAATGGAGAAGAAATGCAAGGATTGTGCAGAGAAATCGTGTGAAAAAATAGAACCAGGCCCTTAAAGCAGACACTGTAAAATGTGTCAAAATATATGCTTTCTGCCCTTCATCAGATCCAGTGATGATGATGATAGTGAGGAGGATCAGGAGAGAGATGAGAAAGTGTAGAGCCTGCGGTAAGCAGAACTATTTTCAAAACACTTAAGCTATGTCATGATCGAGTGTAGGAACCCATAACCCAGTTACAGATTATTTCCACATTGCATAGTTGACGATTACATAGACAGTATATAAAGACGATTACCGCAATTCACTAGAAATTTAATGAGAGGCGTTTGTAAACCATGTTTTCCGCCAAAATAAAAGCTTGATGCAGTTTGCGTCAAAATAAAAGATCATGTGCTTATCTTTTTCAAGTATAGAAATTGGAACAAAACTAATTATGAAAGTTTCCTTTATTTTTTAGTGCATTTGTTTTACAAAATATGGCTATTACTGTCATTGGATTAATATTATAACTAGTATTATGTAGTAGGTGTAATGTAAATAGACACTGTAACTAAAAGAGGTTTGAATTTTTCGTTTAATTTGCACACTGAATATGGGTTGGAGCTTTTAATTTTGAACTCTCAAAGTGCACCAGATTGATGAATTTAACATTAAAATGCACAAAATTTTCTCACGGGGAGGCATGCCCCCGGACCCCCCTAGAAGAATCAAGGTCCACCCACCACAGTTTTACCAAAAATCCTGTGAGAAACACTGGTATTGCTATGCCATTGCAGCTTAAAGATTGTTTTAGGATTCATCACTGTGGAGTATAGTTCAACTGTATTATTAATAAATGTCAAATTTTCACTCGTTCCTATACTCACTCATTACATGGCATTAGTGGTTTTAAGGAATAGGAGTTGGTATGCATATAATTAAGGGCGTGCAAAGATGGGTGGTGTTTATGATCATATAGTGGGCCAGTCTGGGCCAAAATGCCCGGGCCGATTTTTTTGTCCCAGTCCAGCCCTGGCACAGACCCGATTTTCAGATGCTTGATGCGACTCCTTTTTTTTCCACCCATGGTCGCAATCAGTGACTGGATGGACTGCCGTGAAAGTCGGAGGTTGGGGCGGAGGTCAGCTCCATCTTAAAAATATAGATGAAGAATTGGCACAGCAGCATTGAGGTGGCAGTAGGTTGTAGGGCTCACAATCTGTAAACGTGTATGTCGTTTATTTTAGAATACAATTTGAATCGACAAGACACTTGTTTTCTGTGTTGGCTTATTTATAAATATAATATGTAAGTATTTATATGTATGATCCATTTCTTATGTATGATGTGTATATATTGTTAAGTGAACATGCAATTTATTCTCTTATAATGCCTCATATATATAGGCTGATATGATATTATCCACAATTGTAACTTTGTAAGTGGAATATATATGCAATTTATTCTGTATTAACCAATGACTTTCATGTATAAGCTTATGTATGTTATTAACCAAGTTTATGATTTAGTAAGAAAGAGTGTTGTATAAGAAAGACACTGCAACTGGTTTTGTAAAAGTCTTTATTGAGAATCTGTTTTATTAAGAAAGACATCACAACTTGTTTTTGTAATAACCTTTTATTGTAGTAATGCATGCAAGAAACGACAATGATGTACTCATAGTAAAACATTTAATTAGTAGATAGAAGTAACACTAAGCAGTAAAAAGCATGTATCTTAGCAAAGTAGAAATGGCAAGCATTACCCGTTTGATGAGGAGCATGATGCGCAGGAGAAAGGCAGATGGTCCAGAACAGCAAGCAAAGGAGAACAAAGGAAAGAGCTTTATATATGGAGTTTGCAAGGGGGTTTCCAGAACTGAGGACAGTTCAAGACTTCGGATTGGACAGATTGTCTGTAAAGGACTGAATCTGTGCGGAGGGCGTGTGGACTATAAAAAGTATTGTAAGGAATGTCAAAGTCAGACGCTGGTTCACCAAGGACGGCCTCTCCGGTGTTAGATGCCTTGCCATTGCGCCTGAAGATGAAAGCTTGCAAATTATTTGATTTTGATTTACTTTTATTTTTATTTTATATATTAGTACCTTTTATGTAAACTAGTTAACCTGTATTTAATAAAAAATACATCTAATTTAAATTAAGAAGCTCACCTGCCTTAAGTCTCTGTTTTACAAAAGATTGAGCTGAACTAAACCACGGACCAGTCTTTCGACTGAATTGTAAGTATGGAAATTTATGTACTTATTGTTTAGAACGAATTCGACTGACTTTACCTAACCTGAGAATAAACAAAATAAGGTAGAAGGTGTCTATATTTAAGACCCGAACAAGGGGTTAAATTAAGCACCATAAAACATGGCGCCCAACATGAAAGGGGCAGATTGATTATCGATCCCTGGCCAAGATCGGTGATCAATTGCTCAAAAAACTAAGATAGTCGTGTAATATACACGAGAGTGTAGAGCTAAATAGGAAAGGATAATAAACCCTAAAAGCAAGAAAGAGCTGTGGAGGTTTATTTAGCCGATAAAGATGTGAGATAAATCTTATACGGCAGGTCTCAGAGAGGCTAGGAAAGCCAAAGAGACAGGGTTTCTGTGAAGGGGGGGGGAAGCCTCCTGAATACAGAGCCAGACTATTCATTCAAGTTAATACGAGTGATCCTCGCGTACTTGTAGTGGAGAAAAGTGAAATATTAAGACAACCCAGAGGGGTTGGATAGACACTAGGACCGCTGTATAAATTACACGGTTGAAAGTGAAATCTTACATAAGTTTGATTAGAAAAAGAGAGAAATCCTAAATCCTAAAGCTCGATAAAAATAATAATTCAAAGAAGAATTATTAAAACAATCCACTAGAAGGAAATAGAAGGATTGTGTGAATAGTAGTGTAAGAATCTCAAGGAATGAGATGTATATTGGATAAAAGGGTATCCAATATACTAAAATAATTCATAGAAGAATTATTGAAAGCTCATAGAAGAGCTAAGTGCATGCACACACTACTATATATCTCTACGAAAAAGTGAGAAGATAATTCAAATAAGAATTATAGTAGCAAACTTAGAGAAGTTTGAGTAAGTAGTAGAGATAGACTAAATCTAAGGAAGATTTAGTGTGAGCTGTATAAACCATCTAACAAAGTGCACATTGTTGGATGGAGAGGACAGCAAGAAACCCATATACTTTTGGTTATAAAAGAGTACTTGAATGGGAAGGAGAAGCGTTGAGAGCGAATACATCAGCAATAGAAATAAATAATGATTTGTTTGTGCTTTGGCTTCCATCCAGAGACCAATTGAGTGAAAGAAAATGTAATGAGACCGAGGTAGCCACCTCAGTAATACGGTGGATAGAAATAATAAAAAGTGAAAGAAATAGAAGTAGAAGTTTATGATGGGTTGTTACAGAATACCAGAGGAGGAATGATAGTCCTGAATGGTAATAAAGAGAACGGGGCTGCATAAGTGATTCAGAATATGTTAGGAGCACAAGCCCTGAAAGAAATTAAAAAGGAAAAGGGAGATTGAAAGTGAAATCCCGGGGGACAGTAAGAATAGTTCTGGTGCACCCCACTGGAATGTTGTAAAAGCTGTGATGGCAGATTGTAGAACAAAATTATGTACTAAATGCTCAGAGTCAAAAGCTGAATTAAAGATGTAGTCCTCAATTCAAAATGAAATTAGTGGAAAGGTTATAATAATGAATTTAACCTTAATGGGGACAGGACAGTTTAAACATTCAGTAATAGCTGTGATTAATGACAGGAATAATAGAGAATTCAAAAGAGGATTTTTAACTCATAGAGAGGAGTTTAAGCAAGCGTATAATAAAATAAGAGTAACAACAATGACTGCCGTAATAGCAGTCTCTAAGTTATAGAGAGATAGACAGAGGTCTAGGGAGTTTGAAAACGGCTCAGACGGAAAGCAGGAAAATGAGTTATATTCATCAATAGTAAATACAGAAAGTGAAAATAGTGAAACAAAGACATGGATATGGAAAAGACTATGGAAAATAAATAAATAAATAAATAAATAGATCAATTGCAGTTGAAAAGAAGAACTAAAGAATTCAAAATTAGGAGTTAAAGGAAATACATAGGAATCCTAGCAATGAAAAGAGCGCTGATAAGAAACTGGGAAAAGGAGATAGTTCCTGACATAGACTTGACTTATGAGCAAGAGACACAGCCGAATACCTCTGGCTTAAAATAATAGTTAAAGAAAAGGGATTGTGAAAGTCAGGAGAATAGAATAATATGATACAATCATATTTTAAGTATGAATTTAAGAGAAGAATAATGAGAGAAATATAAAAAATTATAAAACCATTAAACACTAGAAGTAAAGAGACTAAAAAGAATGCTGGAAACAAGGAAAAAGTCAGCGAGCAATAAAGCTCTTAAACTCAGAGATATCTGAGAACTAGGAGAGTGTAGAAGTAAAGCAGAGAAAGGACGATAGAGGGGGACCTTTGACTTCTGTTAGGAAAGGAATCCAGTCGGACAACTGGAGTTTAGAAACCTAAAGAAAAGTGAAGAGAAATTATTGGAGCCGTAACAGATGTGGCCAGAAAACAGATAGGATTAAAATGGTTATCAATACAGGATGAAATACCTATAACAGATAGAGTAATGTTACTAAGAGAAGTAGGTCGGAAAATAACAAGGTTGATAAATTTGTAATGATCCTGAACACTGTAACTAAAAAACAGATAGAGGAAAATATAGCTGAGTATGATTTAAGCTATCAGCATGTGAGAATAGTGAGGAAAACAGAATAAATTAAGATAGAAACAAAAATTAATCCTTTCATAGCACAAAGTGTCAAGATGGATGAAGAAATGACATACAATACCTGTTTTCAAGTGAAACGGAGAGATGGAAATGAGTTTAGTATAGCCTACTTAAAACACTTAGTGTATTTTAATTCCCTGTTGTCACTGTAAAGACGATTTAGAACAATCTACATTGTTAAAAGCACTAAATGAATGAAGGTAACTTGACTTGACTGGAGACAGAAGAATAGAATATAAAGGCACGACAGAACATAATGCAGGAATTTGTGAGGATGAAAATGGTATACAATAGACAAGTTATATCTAATGATAAATTGAAAGAGATAACCCTAGAACAAAGACAAGTGATGAGTGAAATAGAAAATTCAAGTATAAAAAGACTTAAACAGAATAAATTGTCAATAAAAAGTAAAATAAAGCTTGATGAATAAAAAGAGCAATAGATAAAAAGAAGGACAGGATACATTGACAAATGCTTAGCCTATAAAAAAAGAAAAGAAAAAAGAAAAACATTTGTGATTAAAAGATATAATTAAATTGAATTTTAAAGATATGGTATTAAAGGTTAGATTAAAGAGAACATAATCTTAATTATTAAAAAAGATGGAAACTCCTTTGTTAATGGAAAAATACATTTATTTTAAATGAAGTTGCTCAGGTATCCTCAACAACAGAGCCAATGCAATTTACAGATAATATCTTTATTTAAAGAAAAAGAAGAAAGGAGAGGAGAGAGTAGGAGAGAAGAATTCGGCATTAAAATAATAGAGAGTGCAGATAATTTGCATGAAGGAAGAGACTTAAAGAAAGTCTTGAGATTAAAAGTAAATATTGAACAAGAATATAAATGAAAATGGAATAAAGTTTATTAGTAATTAGTGAAGCATATACTCATAAAAAACTGAGTAAGATACATAAATTAAAAAGATAATATCTAATTAATATAATTGATAAAGAAAAATTAAATAAGGCAATACAAGAGTTATTAGAGCATATTGAAACCGTGAAAGAAAGGCTTTAAGTTAATTGGCTTACCAGGGCTGGATAATAAATAAATAAATAAATAAACAAAGTGTAGTAATGGCAGATATGGTTCATTTAGGATCTGAGGTCTCTGTAAGAAACAAAATAATTAATAAATTAGTGAAAGAGCAGATAACAGGTCTAAGAACCCCCAGAGAACATTAGAAAGATACAAAAAGAGGTAAAGGGGCTTATGAATTATATGAGAGATATAATTCCTGAATTTAATTAGAAAGCTAGTGTTACGGACTGTTCCGAGACACGAAGGTTTAGATCCAAGTGCAGCTTTATTTGAGGGCAATCCAGAGGCGTAATCCAAGATACAGGCAAGGGTCATACACAGATAGGCAGTCCAACAAAAGAAACAAACAAACAAACAAACAAACAAACAAACAAAACAGGCAGGGACCAGAGGCAAGAGAGTAATCCAGGGAACAGGGCAAGATATCCAAAAACCAAGAGACAAGGAAACCAAGAGAATGCTCAGAATTGCAGTGTAACACTAAAACAAGACTTCGCGGTGAGTGAATGAACATGGTATAAATAGACAGACTAACAGGGTGATGGGACACAGGTGAATGCAATCAGTGATAATGAGGTACAGGTGACTGTGATGAGTGATCAGAGATGAGTCCGGGCAGTGAGTATGGGAAATGTAGTCTGAGAGTGAACGTGAGTGTCTGATGTGGAGTGCCCTCTGGTGGCTTTCAAGGGTACTCCAGCTGGTGACCGTTACATAGCCCCCCCTTTAAGGAGCGGATTCCAGACGCTCCTAAATTGTCCAGGAGGGTGGTGGAGCGGAGGCGGACCCGGGGGCGGGATGGAGGGCCAGGCCCGTGGAGCGGAAGAGGACCTGGAGACTGTGGCGATGCAGGCAGTGCAGGTGACCAGGGCGGAGCTGGCAGTGCAGGCGACCGGGGCGGAGCAGGCAGTGCAGGCGACCGGGGCGGAGCAGGCAGTGCAGGCGACCGGGGCGGAGCAGGCAGTGCAGGCGACCGGGGCGGAGCAGGCAGTGCAGGCGACCCTTCAGGTGGCCAGGGCGGAGCAGGCGACCCTTCAGGCGGAGCAGACGACCCTTCAGGCGGCCAGGGCTGAGCAGTCCTGAATGGTAATAAAGAGAACGGGGCTGCATAAGTGATTCAGAATATGTTAGGAGCACAAGCCCTGAAAGAAATTAAAAAGGAAAAGGGAGATTGAAAGTGAAATCCCGGGGGACAGTAAGAATAGTTCTGGTGCACCCCACTGGAATGTTGTAAAAGCTGTGATGGCAGATTGTAGAACAAAATTATGTACTAAATGCTCAGAGTCAAAAGCTGAATTAAAGATGTAGTCCTCAATTCAAAATGAAATTAGTGGAAAGGTTATAATAATGAATTTAACCTTAATGGGGACAGGACAGTTTAAACAGGGCGGAGCAGACGACCCTTCAGGCGGCCAGGGCGGAGCAGACGACCAGGGCGGAGCAGACGACCAGGGCGGAGCAGACGATCCTTCAGGTGGCCAGGGCGGAGAAGACGACCCTTCAGGCGGCCAGGGCGGAGAAGACGACCCTTCAGGCGGCCAGGGCGGAGCAGACGACCCTTCAGGCGGCCAGGGCGGAGCAGACGGCCAGGGCGGAGAAGACGACCCTTCAGGCGGCCAGGGCGGAGCAGACGACCAGGGCGGCGGAGACGACCCTTCGGGCGGCCAGGGCGGCGGAGACGACCCTTCGGGCGGCCAGGGCGGAGACTTTCCCTCGGGCGGCCAGGGCGGAGACGACCCCTCGGGCGGCCATGGCGGAGACGACCCCTCGGGCGGCCATGGCGGAGACGACCCCTCGGGCGGCCATGGCGGAGACGACCCCTCGGGCGGCCATGGCGCTGGAACAGACACCACCGGCTCAGGCGCTGGAACAGACACCACCGGCTCAGGAGCAGGAACAGACACCACCGGCTCAGGAACAGGAACAGACACCACCGGCTCAGGAACAGACACCACCGGCTCAGGAACAGACACCACCGGCTCAGGAACAGACACCACCGGCTCAGGAACTGACACCACCGGCTCAGGAACTGACACCACCGGCTCAGGAACAGATACAGACACCTGTTCAGGAACATAAACAAACACCGGCTTCAGCACAGTGTCCGGGGTTCCAACCGGACTGGAGGCTGCCATCTTGGTAGTGTGTGCAGCCCAGGCACGCCAGACAGCAACCAAATAAAAAGTGAAGACAGCCCTCTGGGCCGTGGCAGGGCTGACGGGTACAGCCTCCGGCACAGGAATAGTCTCTGGATCGACAGATGTGACGTGGACAGTCTCTGGATCGGCAGACGTGACGTGGACAGTCTCTGGATCAGCAGACGTGACGTGAACAGTCTCTGGATCAGCAGACTTGCTGTGTCTCTTCCACGCATGCAATACCGCCACTGCGTAAAAGAGGAAGACAGCCCTCCTGGCCATGGCAGGACTGATGGTGGGCAGTTCCGAGACAATCCTCTTGTCCGAAGACACAGGCTCGGCGGCAGCCATCTTGTCCGAAGACACAGGCTCAGCGGTGGCCATCTTGTCCGACGACACAGGCTCGGCAGACGTGACGTGAACAGGCTCGGCGGCAACCATCTTGTCCGCAGACACTGGATCCGGCTCGGCAGCGGCCATCTTGTCCGAAGACACAGGCGTGGAGTCGGCCATCTTGTCCGAAGACACTGGCGTGGAAGGCGTGGAGTCGGCCATCTTGTCCGAAGACACTGGCGTGGAAGGCGTGGAGTCGGCCATCTTGTCCGAAGACACTGGCGTGGAAGACGTGACGTGAAGCTCTGGCTCTGGCTCGGCAGGACTGACGTGAAGCTCTGGCTCTGGCTCGGCAGGACTGACGTGAAGCTCTGGCTCTGGCTCGGCAGGACTGACGTGAAGCTCTGGCTCTGGCTCGGCAGGACTGACGTGAAGCTCTGGCTCAGGATCAGCGCGCTCTGAGCTTGACGGGACCAGCGGCGGTGAGGGCTTTGAGCTGGGTAGGGCCAGCGGCGAAGAGGACTCTGAGCTGGTTAGGACCAGCGATGAAGAGGGCTCTGAACTGGACGGAACCAGCGGCGAAGAGGGCTCTGAGCTGGGCAGGACCAGCGGCGAAGAGGGCTCTGAGCTGGACGGAACCAGCGATGAAGAGGGCTCTGTGCTGGACGGGACCAGCGGCGAAGAGGGCTCTGTGCTGGACGGGACCAGCGGCGAAGAGGGCTCTGTGCTGGACGGGACCAGCGGCGAAGAGGGCTCTGTGCTGGACGGGACCAGCGGCGAAGAGGGCTCTGTGCTGGACGGGACCAGCGGTGCAGGCTCTAGCTTGGCAGGCATGTCGCTTGCTGTCTCAGGCGCGGCAGGCAGGGATGGAAATTAGCACCCGCCACCAGCCAAATGCGGGTGATTTTGTGTTGTGGCAGGTAAATTCGCTTCACCTACCGGCCACCGTGGCGGGTAAATAAAAATATACTGTTTCACACAGACGGCGGACACTTTTAGAGGACATAAGTGTACGCCGAAATAAAGTCTTTCACCTCAGAAAAACGGTGTTTCTTGTCCTGTCACGTCAGCCGTTATCCTGTTCTCATAGCGAACACTCTTCAAATGCACGCGCAAATGCGGCGGCGCGCGCTGTGTATCGCCTCACTGTATATAAAGTGCAAAATAAACTACGAGCATGCAACGCCGTTACGTTGTAAATTACACAAAATAAAAGTAATGCAGGGATGATTTTCATACTATTCATCAGGAGCAGTTTCCATGGTTCATTAACAGTTATTGTTAATATTGTGTATTCACCATGGTAACTGTCGTTTCCATATTAACCCCAAAATGCCACTTTATTTTTCTTTGTGTTATTTTTTATATTTTTAAATGACTCTAGTGGCTCATACCAACATTGTATTAACAAAAACTAGTTTGGAACTGCTATTTAATAGCTTTAGCATAGGCCTAATGTTTATTTATTAGTACTAGTCTTTACTATTAGTCATATTCTTACAATTTATGTTAAGTAAAGGGGGACAGTAGGCTACTTGTGTGTGTGGAAATAGCCGGTTTCAATAAAACTACTTGTGACATGTCATATTTGGCTTTGACTTTGACTGAACATTTGCTCTCACTTTGCAGAAAAAATATCGGGATATATATCGTATATCGATATTCAGCCTAAATAATCGGGATATGACTTTTGGTCCATATCGCCCAGCCCTAGTTTCATTGTTGGGACTAAAAACCTAAAACTGGAAGCCATAAAAGACCACGAATCATTCAAATGCCACATCCAGGTAAAAAAGAGAAATATATATATAAGAGAGAAAGAGAAAATGTCAGTATTTCATTGAGACTTGAGATTAAATAAACTGCTTAAGTATTGTAGATCTTGTAGTATTAATTTTCACATGCAGTTACACATTGTCGGTTAAAAACAAGAAAGTGGCTGGTAAAAACATTGAGTGGCTGGTAGATTTTGAAATCCACCAGCCACAGTGGCCGGTGGACAAAAAAGTTAATTTCCATCCCTGGCGGCAGGCATGATGCTCTCAGTCTCAGGGGCGGCGGGCATGACGCATACTGCCTTGGCTTCGGCAGATTTGGCGTGAAGTGCGGGCTCGGCTGGACTGGCGTAAAGTGCAGGCTCGGCTGGACTGGCGTGAAGTGCAGGCTCGGCTGGACTGGCGTGAAGTGCAGGCTCGGCTGGACTGGCGTGAAGTGCAGGCTCGGCTGGACTGGCGTGAAGTGCAGACGATGACCTGGCGTGCCATGGAAGGAAGCTCTCCTGACATCTGGAGAGTGCCTCTCTCCAATCCAAACCGGAGAGATCGGGGAGCTCCCTCGGGTCGACCTCCTTAGCCCCCAGCCGGTAACACAACTTAATTGCCTCGTCACCCAGAGAGCAAGAGGCAGCGAGAGGAACAAACCCCCAGGTGTACTGGAACAAATCGAGGCTATCCAGGGCCAAGGCCGCGATCTGTCCAGTGAATTCCCGGCTCATGCTGGGAAGATCAGGCGAGATCTGTACTGCTGGATTCCTGGTGGTCATAGCTGCTGGATCTGGGCGTGGCGAAGTCTTCTGTTACGGACTGTTCCGAGACATGAAGGTTTAGATCCAAGTGCAGCTTTATTTGAGGGCAATCCAGAGGCGTAATCCAAGATACAGGCAAGGGTCATACACAGATAAGGATGGCTGAAGCGAAACAGTCGTTCCGAAGCTTTGCGAGATCCCGAAGCGCAGATGTGTCGAAACACTGATCCGAAGCGTGATTCGAAACACCCATGTCACGTGACTATGACCAAACGAAGCCTCGAAGTGTTTCACTAAGTGTTTCATCAGGTGTGGTCCGCCGGATCAGCGTTTGATTGGAACGGTCGGGAACAGACCACACAATCGCACATCTGTATAAAAGTGAAATAAACGCATTTTGACCTCGTGGGTTTTTGTTTGACTTTGAGATAGCGGATTTTTGGTGATATAGTGACATAGTGCGATTTGATTAGTTATAGGCAATTTAGACTTACATTTAAATTTACACAACACATTGACTGATAGGCTAGAGACAGACAGAGTATACATATAGTGACACATTAATAGATACATAGATATAAATATATATAGACAGATTAATAGATAGATACATATATAGATAGATTTCAGATACATATATAAATACATATATTATAGATCGATACATATATAGATAGATTATAGATACATATATAAATACATATATTACAGATCGATACATATATAGATACATAGATTATAGATACATATCTAGATACATAGATCGATTCATATATAGATAGATAGATTTGGATAGATAGATAAAATGGAGGCTCCCCAGAAGAGATGCCGTACATCAGTGGTGTGGGAGCATTTCCATTTAGAAACCCCAAATAAAGTGAGATGTGTGTATTGTGATCGGCAGCTAGCCTACTGCAACAATACATCATCCATGATGCGCCATTTGAGGAGCACTCATCCTGCCATTTTGCAGGGTGCAGAGGATGGCATTCCCCCTGTACCTAGGCCTGCTACTGACTCTGCTGGGCCATCTAAGCAAGGTATATGCATTGTTTGAAATATAATTATAATTGAAATATAATTACAACCTTTTGGGACACTGTTTATAAAGTTTATAAGTTATATAAAGCACTGATTATAAACACTGGAAGGTTTCCAAATAATGAACCAGTAGGCTATACTTTTAATAGATGTGCACTAATTGAAGCTGTATTTTTCCAATGTATTTGTCTGAAAGTATGTTTTATCTTCTCTTTTAAAAGTCAGACAGAGGGAATTGGATGAGGCTCTTATAAACATGGTGGTGACAGTTTCAGTCTGTGTTATGTTATGTAATCTGAATCATGTAATATAATATATCCTTCATATATGCCGTCAGTTTAGGATTTGTTACTAATTGCTGTTTTCATTTTTATTCAGACCCAGAAATGTCAACATCACACCCATCATCATCATCATCATCATCATCACCATCATCATCACCATCACCATCACCATCACCATCACCATCAACACCAGTAGAAACACAGGACAGTTTATGGGAACTTTTTGATACTCGCATCCATCAAACCCAGATGATACACAATGCTACAGCTGATGCCACAGTGGAAGTGAAAAAATACATCAACGATGCGTATTTGCCCAGAACTCATGATCCACTAACTTACTGGAAAGAGAGAACAGTAATCTTTCCTCATTTGTATGTCCTTGCAAAAAAATATCTTTGTATGCCAGCAACAAGTGTCCCTTGTGAGAGTATTTTTTCAAAGGCTGGAGAAATTATCTGTAAAAAAAGAAGTAGGCTAAGTCCTTCCACAGCAGATAAATTAATATTTTTGAATAAAAATCTCTAAAAAAGTGAGACATTGTGGCTTGATTTCTTTTATTAATATTCATTTTTCATGACCAAAATAACATTATGCACAGTGAGGAGCCTATAGGTTACAAGCTTCACATATTAGAACATTATAATAATAAAAAAACAACACATTTTTTTAATGGCTCGTCAAGGTTGTTTCAGATCAACACCTGCAAGTGACCACTAGGTGTCACCGTTGAGACGGGTGTCGGATTGATTCGAAGCCTCGAAACAATATGGCACATTTGGTTCAACTGTTTCATTGGTTCACGAGGCCTCGATTTTGCCATCACTATACACAGATAGGCAGTCCAACAAAAGAAACAAACAAACAAACAAACAAACAAACAAACAAACAAACAAACAAACAAACAAAACAGGCAGGGACCAGAGGCAAGAGAGTAATCCAGGGAACAGGGCAAGATATCCAAAAACCAAGAGACAAGGAAACCAAGAGAATGCTCAGAATTGCAGTGTAACACTAAAACAAGACTTCGCGGTGAGTGAATGAATGAACATGGTATAAATAGACAGACTAACAGGGTGATGGGACACAGGTGAATGCAATCAGTGATAATGAGGTACAGGTGACTGTGATGAGTGATCAGAGATGAGTCCGGGCAGTGAGTATGGGAAATGTAGTCTGAGAGTGAACGTGAGTGTCTGATGTGGAGTGCCCTCTGGTGGCTTTCAAGGGTACTCCAGCTGGTGACCGTTACAGCTAGACTAATGCATGCTACAGTAAAAGGCAATACGTTGTATTGTAGTGAAGAGGCAGAAAAAATACTTCTAGAGTGAAAAAAGTGATTTTTAGCTCCTAGAAGGGAGAGATAAGGAGAGGTTGATCTACAGTATATAGATAGATTTAATTGGTTTCTAATTTATAGCAAGGAATAAGGAAAACAATACACCAATATGTATATTAGAGCGTGTTAAAGTGTCAAGTGTTTGAGCTGGGAAAATCCCAAAAATAAATTAATTTCTGTAGAGAAGAAATGAGCAAATATGAGTAAAAGAGATGCAGAACTACCAGGTTTTGCAATAAAATAAAATAAATAAATAAAGGAATAGAATAAAATAGATTAGAATTAGAATAGACTAAATAATACCAATAAAACAATAAAGGGACATTAAGTTAAAGATAAGTATAAAAAGCAAAAACCTAAAATTATTTAAGCAAGTATAGGATAATGCACTCTTATATCCAAATGTGAGGATATTAAATAAAGAGCGTAAAATGTGACAGAAGAAATATAAATGTATTTAGAGGTACGATAGTATATACAGATAGATCAAAAAATCTTGAAGAGTATAATGCTTACTGGGCGTCAGTGTTGGGGAAGTTACTTTTAAAAAGTAGTGTTTGCTCGTTACTCGTTAAAAAAGTAATCCGTTACTTTACTTAGTTACCCCATTTGGAAAGTAACTTTTTACGTTACTCGTTACTTTTACGTTACTTTTATGTTGCTTGACTTTGGGCAGAACCCAATATCTGTTCCTAAATATGTAGACATAAAGTTATACAATGGAGCATATAACATAGGCTAACAGGTAATTATTTTGTGCTCTTTATTATAAAAAATAGTATCAATTTCAAAAGAAAAAAAGTCCTTCTCATTGGCGCTGCTGTGTGCGGCAACTTTTATTCTCAGCCGGCTCTGCATCATGGGGTAGAGTGCGACACTCCGCGATGAGCCGTGTGCTCGCGCCACTTCTCTCCGCTCCGCTTCCCCTATCCACCGAACTTTAAATTTCGGCAACAGCCAATAAAGCTTCCCTGCTCTCTAACAACCGGTGCGAATCGCGTCTTGATAACATAGGACAAAATTATATAGAAGACATAAGCTTAGTTTTCAGACATACGACTCACTCTATCAAGGGAGTAGGAGAAAAAAAAGAGATTTTGAGAGAATTTTTTTTTTTTTTTTTAAGTACACATATTCAAGCTTTCTATATATTTCTCAGGTCTGTGAGACAAGTAGCTTATGAGTTTCGGTTAATTTACAGTATGGAGAGGAGCTCCAGTTCACACGCTGGTGCCGTCATGATTATTTTGCATGCCATATTTACTTATTTATTAAAATCAGGCAATTAATTGGTTGGTAAAACATTGATTAAAATTAAGATACAATTAATACAAAACGAAATTCGTTTTAAAGAAAGTCTTTCTACAAAAACAAACTTAATAAAGTGGTCTAAATCATGTCTGCCCACTCCATTTATCTCCCGATATATTGCACAAAATTATGATCTTACTCACGCTTTTCACTTTTCATTTAATCAACATAGATTAAATTATTTATTTATTTATTTTATTTAAACATAAATATGAAACTAAATAGTTTTCTTTAATTTACTTCTTATTTAATTCAGCCAACTGGTTGATAAAACATTGATTAAAATTAAGATACAATTAATACAAAACGAAATTCACTTTAAATACAGGTTTTCTACAAAAACAAACTTAATAAAGTGGTCAAAATCATGTCTCCACACTCCATTTGTCTCCCGATATATTGCGCAATTTTTTTATTTAATTTAATTTAAACATAAATATGAAACTAAATCGTTTTCTTCAGTTCTCAACAGTTCTCTTCTCTCAAGCGCGCAGCTGAGGCAGTGTCGCTGTCAATATATCCATGGGAAAAGTAACGTTGCGCCGAATTGAAAAAGGAACTACGTTTCGTTACCAAATTTTTTGTAGTAACGCGTTACACTACTTTTTACCCAAAAAAGTAGTTACGTTACTGTAACGCGTTACTTTGTAACGCGTTACACACAACACTGCTGGGCGTATATATATAAAACATAAAAAGGATAAAGAAATAAGAGACAGGGGCTTAGTCCTGGGCAGGGGCGTCGTAAAGGGGGGGTAAAGGGTACCGAGTACCCAGGGCCCGAGGCAGGGGGGGGGGGCCTTAGAAGTCAGTTTTCTATACATACATATATATGCACTAACATTTGTATAGCATTTATGTACAAATAAAAAAGTTCCTGTGCAAAACTAAACTTGTAGTTAGGCACTGGTTTGGTATAAAAAAAGTAATTTTCATGCTGTGCAGGGCCCCACCACCCCTCTCGAATCAATGTAAATGGTACGACCCGCAGTTCAGGTGATTCTGCTGCGGACCTGCGGTCGGTGAATCAGTTGATGAGACAGGAGCTGGAGTGAGCCGTGATAGGAACTAGGAAGACAGGGGAAGAGTCATGTCTTTCCTTAATAAAGGAAAATCAGGGGCTCAAAAACGAAAAGAAAAGAAGATTAAAGAGAGAAAGGCAAATGAGGGCAAGCAGTTGCTCACTCAGTTTTTTGAAAAGAAAGGTGAGCTCCAAATGCATCATCGAGCATTGACATTGTTATAACATAAATATCTACTCCAGGTAGAATAGCATACATTTATGTTCGTACTTTATTTGAATTATATATCAATACTTTATAGTATCACAACCTACATAGCGAGCAAACAATGTTTGGGTAAATAACGGAGTGAGAAGCAGACGGAGGCGGAGCTGGGAGCTCAACACACTGCCACTCCAGGCAGCTGCGCAGCTTGTCTCCTCTTCTGCTGCAGTTCTCCCCAGAGTCAGAAGTTTACATGAAAACACTGTATATTTCCCTCCATTGTCAAAATCTAACACCCGCGAAAACACAGATCGTTAGCGCCTATTTTACCGCAATGTTATGCAAATTAGCTCGCGCACGCTCTTACATTAAGTACAGGATTGTTCTCAGTTTAATGCACATCTTAATGATTGAAAATGACTTATTTTAAAAACGTAATTCAAAGACTGAATGTCTAGTTTGGCGGTTAGTGTACCCTGTGATTCTATAGTCTGCATTTATTTTAAACAGACAAATAATCATCAATTATCTTGTACTTTTGACAATAAAACAAAAATATATTAATCAGAGTGTGGCTTATTTTGTTTACATTTTAAGTGTTTTTATGATAAAAATGCAATACCCCACCCATTGGTATCACTATGGTATTTGGTACGGGGGCCCAGCAAGATGGTTTGTACCCAGGGCCCAAAATTTGGTGCTACGCCCCTGGTCCTGGGTACTATTCAATATGTAAAAGTTATAGCTGTATTAAAAGCACTAGAAAGACTAAAAGAAATAAAAGCTACACAAGTTATTATTATAACGTATAGCAAAAAGGTTAAGACAAGTATAAATGAAAACGTGGACATTTGGAGATAGAACAGGTTCGTTAAATTTGATAGAAAACCTGTTGAACATAGTGACTTATGGAAGAAACTTATTATCTATTAGGAATTTGGACCTAACAATGATTCATCAGTACTGACATTCAAAGTTAAACACAGAGATAGCTTTAAGAAATAAAGAAGTAGATAAATTAACAAGAATAAAGAGAAGAATTAAAATGAAAGAAAATGAGACAGTTGTATTACGAAAATATACAATGATAGGAAATATTTTGTAAAACTAAAAATGATAATATAGATCATTATATTAACAGGGGAAGACAAAAAATTATAAGTGATTATGTTAGAATCACACCAGAAGTAGTCAACCAAGGGTGTTGATTGAAAATAGCTGGATCTTAAATCCTTGGTAAAAATGGGAAAATAAATATAAATTAGTAGCAGTAGATAGTTGTTGAGCAAACACCGTAAAAGACACTATTGTAAATACCTTTGTAAAAGCAATAGAGGAGTTACTGACAGTTTAGACCCGAGAATATCAGGATTGATAATATAACATACTTTGTCAGAGGAAAGGTAGAGGTTATCTGGAAAACAAACTGTTTTGCACAAAGCTTTGCGGTATACTCCAGAAAGTCATGTAATTGAAAAATGTGCAGTGGGGAGTTTCTTTAGAGCAAAACATAAGGACAAAAGATGGGATGAAAAGATTGAGGAGTCATTAAATTGTAATAACTTAACTAATGTAATTCGAAAAGATAAAGAGAAAAAATAAACAATACAATGACAAACGTCAGTCACTGTTATTGTAAAGAGTCCTTGAGCATGGAAAAGGCGTAATGTAAATTAAACATATTATTATTATTATCAACTAAACCTATTGAGGATTTAATTACTAAGAAAGATAAAGTATTTAACAAAAAGAAAAAGTTGATGAACATACAGTACGGTTAAGAGAAAATGAACTTTGGAGTAGGAAGAATTTAATTATTGGAATAAGAGAGGAAGGAAGGTAGAATTACCATTAAAGGAAAAGACATTGTATCATACCAACGGTGTAAAATAATTAAAGACCAAGAAAAAGAAAAAAAGAAAGAAAGAAAGAGTATAAAATACTTTTAACATGCTCTTATAATTAATAAGAGTGAAACGATATAAAGAGATAGGTCTCTTACCAATATTTGTGATAACGGCGTTAAAGATCCTATAATGGAACAGAACAAACTCATTCTAGCTTGCTTGTGAGAGTGTGTGAGACAGCAAGAATGCAGATTTATGGGGTAATAAAACTACTGATAGTGTGTCTCTGGATGGAGCAAAGTTAAAGCAATGTTGAACGTGAATAAAAGTGTTCAATAGCATGGGTCATATAGGATACAAAGTTAAATATGAAATGAGACTGACATGGCAGAGCAAGTAAATGAGGCTGTAAACAAATGATGTAAATTTGTTGGCAATGGCTTGGATATCTGACACCGTAAGTATATGAATTAAGAAAACCCTTGACAGATGGGGAATATGTGTTGGTGGAATTTTAGAAGGGGAATAAAGCCCAATTTAAAGAGAAAAATCCTCTAACACATAAAACAAGAACTTGGAATCTTAAGAACTTGGAACTTCAGAAGCAAATACTGAAGACTGTTTAAGAAGGAGCTGAATGATTAATGACCAAGAGATGTCTTATACAGAGAGCTCAACTTTATGTTATATCTTTCAGGAAATAGAGTCTGAATCGAGATGTTGGGCTAACAGAGGTGTCCCAGAATACACTGTAAAAAATGTGGCTGCGATTTAGTTATAACAACTTAAAATTTGTTGAGATAACTTAAATATCCAACTTAACTAAAGTTAACTAAACTTAATATTTTAAGTCAAACATGAACACATACTTTTTAAAGTTGAAACAATGTTGGATTTTAAGTTGTGATAAATAATCGCAGCAATTATTTTTACAGTGTAACACAGTGACAAGATAAAGACATTATTGAAGTCAAGTGTTGTGGTAACATTGATAAACATAGAAGTAGTCGTGGTGGTATTCTGGGTTGTAGTCGAAATTTTATTAAGAATTTGACTGCAATAAATCAAATAAAAAACATTTTTAAAAAAGTGAGACATATAGATCCTGGCTACAAAATGGAAGCAACCTTTGTGATAGACAAAGAGATTGATATGGAGGATCTAAAAGACAAAACAATTGATTTAGAACCTAATGAATCCTAGGTGGAAAAGACAAATGTAAATGTAAGACATTTAATGAAGATTGCAAGGAGGAATATACAAGAGAAATATAAAACTTTGCAGAAATTAAGAAATCCAATTCCTATTTAAATGGTATTGTGAATCCAATAAAAAGCTGGAATAACTTTGGGAGGTGAAAAGTATTCAGTAAAGAAAAAGTTTCATGAAGTTAGTATTAAAACAGATACGTTTTGGGAAAAATGTCTAAATGACAATTATAATGAATGTGATAAAACGAGATACAATGGTAAATTACATATAATGTGTAGTATTAAGTTATTAAAAGAGTTAAGCAATAAAGTTTGAAATCAAACTTGAAAAGCTAGAGAGATGAATTGGATAGGCTATATGTGTGAAATTGGAAATGTGAAAATAACTATAATGCAAAAGCAAGTACAAAGATGAGTGTTTAAGGCTAACATTTTCAGATGAAAATGGAATTAAGACTCAAAGACAGAGAGATAACAGAAAATAATACAGTAACTAGTCAGATGATAATACATGGCAATGCACAAGTATGGGGAAATAATTCCAATCAAAATCAAGGGTCTTGTAAAAGGCTCATAATTAGGGCATTATAGTAAGAGTACAGTAAATAATACAGAATGGGTAAAATATTATCCTATACCGTTAGTCTTGATAAGATGAAGTAAAAACGATGAAGTAGTAATTACCTGGGAGATTTCTAAAAGAAATTCCAGAGTATTATATAAAACAAAAGATCTGCCATAACAAGCATACAAAATAACATGGGATTTTATTGATAATTTGGCAGAGGATAAGGAATTGTTGAACTTGAATAAATTCTGGACAGTAAAGTATTTTGGAGGAATGAGTCCAAGCATATATGCAGGATGGGTATGTTTGAATCAGTAATATTAGAAGGAATAATATAAACCAAGGGATAAGCAGATTATTGTCTGACCCTATTGTGACTATATGCCACCATTTCCATTCTTAGAAAACATCAAGAATGAATGGAAAATGATGAACCAGAGAAAATTAGGAGTACTGTATAAAGCAATGGGTATCTAATAACATAAACGCAGAGAACTAGAGACTTGAGATACCAGCACATCTCAACATGATATACAGCAGACTGACCCTTACATGGCCTTTCAGAGGCCCGGAGGAACATGGCATGTACAACATACAGGTAGATATACATTTATTATATCTAGAACAAATATAACTTTATTCATTGGTATATTTGACCTGTGCAGTGTGTTTGTGTGTGTGTGTTTGTGTGTGTGTGTGTGTATGTGTGTGTGTGTGTGTGTGTGTGTGTGTGTGTGTGTGTGTGTGTGTGTGTGTGTGTGTGTGTGTGTGTGTGTGTGTGTGTTTGTTTGTGTGTTTGTGTGTGTGTTGTATCAACCATTGGACAGACTGAATATAGGTCTATTTGACCTGTGCAGTGTGTTTGTGTGTGTGTGTGTGTGTGTGTGTGTTGTATCAACCATTGGACAGACTGAATATAGGTATATTTGACCTGTGTGCAGTGTGTTTGTGTGTGTGTTTTTGTGTGTGTGTTTTAAAATATTCAGAAATATTTTACTTTATTAACTTAATAAAATCTCTGAATATCGTTTACTTGATTGTTTGAGTTAAACATACCAAAATGATTGAGTAAAAATCCAACAGTTAATTTTATCTAAAATGTACAGATATATTTAAATTTTTTTCAATAAAATGATTTAGTATTTGACTAACTAATTATTTCTTTATAATACACTTAAAGGGTTAGTTCACCCAAAAATGAAAATTCTGTCAGTAATTACTCACCCTCATGTTGTTCCAACCATGTAAGACTTTCGTTCATCTTCGGATCACAAATTAAGATATTTTTGATTAAATCTGAGAGCTATCTCACTCCTCCATAGGCTTCCAGAGGGACCGAAACTCGCCGGCCCAGAAAGTCAGTGAAGAAAATGTTCGTAAATATGTCCGCAGATTTCGATGTAGATGAAGATTTTTTTTTTTTTTTTAACCAACCATACTTATTTGAACCAGAATACACAGACATTGAACTACAAGAGATGGAAGATGCTGCAACACAACCGCAGTCTGCTTCTGAAAGACAGAGAGCATTGGACAGCTGATGGTGTAAATGTAATCAGTGCCAAGCGATGCCTACTGAGGCCATCCTTAAAAATATTTTGGTTTGCCGTAACAGCCAAAAAAAAAAAAAAAAAAAAAAAAAAGGGGTTGGTTGGTCGGTCTATATATAGCCTATATTCTTTCTTCTTTTTTTTTAAAGATTCAATGTAGAGTTTTGGTTCATTTAAGAGACGAGCGCGCGGGCGCCTCCATGTCCTGATTATATTGCCTGCATGCTACAATTAATACAAAACGAAATTCACTTTAAAGAAAGGCTTTCTACAAAAAGCCTACAGTAGCCTACAGAGAAATTTAATGTCGGAGCGTCTTGCAGGTGAGCATGTGGGGGGAGAGATACGATTTTCGATCAATCATCAAATATTATATTATTTTGCTTTTGTAAAACTGTATTCGTAATGTATGTAACTGTATGTCCCAATCGATGCAGCACACGCTCTCCTGTTCAGGCCATCCTTAAAAATAGTCTTGTTTGCCATAACCCGACCGACCCTGTCAATTTAGGACCGACCCAATTAATAATTTTTTTACCCTTTTGGACTAAAAAAGTCCCCTTTGGTTTTTAAGTTGATAAAAAAACGACTTGCCGGTTGTAAACTTGCGTTAACTTGCGAAAGAATATAGGCTATATATAGACCGACCAACCGACCCCTTTTTTTTTTTCTTTTTGGCTGTTACGGCAAACCAAAATATTTTTAAGGATGGCCTCAGTAGGCATCGCTTGGCACTGATTACATTTACACCATCAGCTGTCCAATGCTCTCTGTCTTTCAGAAGCAGACTGCGGTTGTGTTGCAGCATCTTCCATCTCTTGTAGTTCAATGTCTGTGTATTCTGGTTCAAATAAGTATGGTTGGTTAAAAAAAAAAAATCAAATCTTCATCCACATCGAAATCTGCTGACATATTTACGTATACAGTTTTACATACAGCGCGCATCTTCAGCTGCTTGTAAACAGACCGTTTTGCGCTCCCGGCAATGTCAGGACGTCATCTTGTACAGTAGATGGCGATAATACTCCTAAGGAGTGAGCAGCCAGTAACAAGTAGTAGTAGAAGAAGAACGCCGTAATCTCAGTTCTCGCGCATGCGTCGTGGCGCTCCCGTGAACTCTCGTCAGAGGCCCACATTGAAGAACACTAATAGTTGAATAAAGTCGTTATTTTAGTTGTTTTTTCGCACAAAAAGTATTGTCGTCGCATGATAAACTTAATGTAGAGCCACTGTAGTCACTTGGACTATTTCAATATTTTCTTCACTGACTTTCTGGGCCGGCGAGTTTCGGTCCCTCTGGAAGCCTATGGAGGAGTGAGATAGCTCTCAGATTTAATAAAAAATATCTTAATTTGTGATCCGAAGATGAACGAAAGTCTTACATGATTGGAACAACATGAGGGTGAGTAATTACTGACAGAATTTTCATTTTTGGGTGAACTAACCCTTTAATATATTTGTGAAATTTCTATACAAATATTTGAGAATGTTGAATTAAACTGATCTGTTTCAAGAAACAAAATTATTACTTAATTCAAATCAATATTATTAATATATTTAAGTTAAAGGTAGCACTGGTCAATGGAAGCACTGGTAGGATTTTTCTAAAAAACTTTTTTTTCAAATTTGTTTAAACTGTCTTTATATACCAATAAATAATTAAAATGTAAGTGCTCTGAAAAAGAGAGTATAAAAATCGAGTGACTGTAGACCTTTTAATCTGCAATAAACACAGCTCATTATTTCCATCCGGGACGAAACAATTGATTGGTTTGGGCGACTGTCACTCTCTCTCGCAACCATGGCTACCACCCCTGTTGCTACAAGATCTGCCCATATGCGCGCACCCGTTTGATTTGGAGAGTGCAAGAGAGGCGCGGAACCTACGAAGAGTAAAATTATGGCAGAGAAAGAGCATTAAAAATTCAAAGCACCTGCATATGCAGTCAGCGAAGGCAAACAAGGCACTCTTGAACGACCTCCTCTGCTTCGCCCTTGACCCCGGACCTGTCCTCGAACCGACGATGCGGTACTTGTCTCCGGAGTGTAGTCCTCATCAGAGTCAACAATGTTTTCATCATGGAAACTCTTACATGCAAAACACTGTATATGTTATGAATCTTACACGAAATTCACCTTCATCACAGTGTAACTGATGGTAATGGAAAAACGTGTATCAATTCAACCTGTTTTTAGCTTTGCCTTATAAATATAGCTTGTTACCGAATCAAACAAAATATATTTTAAACTTTACCAGTATCGATATGCTAGCTTGATAGTGAGTACTAAAAGCCATCTTATTTGTATTTTATTACATGTGATTCTGACATGATGTCACTGCATGCACTGCGCTCCTTCCTCTCCACTCCTCTCAGGTAAATAAATAAGTAAATAAATGCGTCTTCCAGCTGAGCCTGAGCGTTTGGCGTCGCGCGTTCATGTGTTTTGGGGGCGTGGCTTTGGAAGGAGCTCAGAAGGGAGGGGGTGGAGTGAATGGAAATAATTAGCTGTGTTTACAACAGTCGTGAGAGGTCTACAGACACTCGATTTTTATACTCTCTTTTTCAGAGTACTTGCATTTTAATTATGTATTGGTATATAAAGACAGTTTAAACAAATTTGGAATGTTTTTTTATTTTTTTTGAAAAATCCTACCTACCCTGCCTTTAACACACTCTTAAGAAATTGAGTAAGTTTACTCAATTAAAACAATTCACCCCTCCCACCCTCTGACGTGACGACAACTCGACGGTTGAGTGAGCGCGGGCTGTTTGAATTCTCTCCAGTCTCCAGAACAACAGTTCTCTTCTCAGCGTCGCAGATTTGGTGCATTTCCTCTGTGAAATTCCGGTTTGTGTATATTTTATTTTATCTATAAAATCATTACTGTGCTTTAAATCATTTTTATTTAATGCAAAACAACATACAGAGGCGTAATTTGACACCTAAACGAGAGTTGTGCCTGTCTTTTCACGTGATTGAAACGCCTTGCATAAACACACGACTTTACAATGATAATGAATATAATTCATTTGGATGATAAAATGTCCTCAGAACAGTCACTTTTTTTATTGGCAGGTTATGGAGTCAGTCGCTCGCAGTATCTTTCGGCTATGAGTGAAATGCAGGACGGCGGTCTAAAGTTCGAAGTTCACCCGCAGAGCGCGAGTCCGTCTCCGGCACAAGAACCAGCGCTGAGACGGTGGCTATTGGATAACAGACTGGTTGATTACACTTGAATTAGGCTATACCTGAATGTTTAAATGTTTCATTTTTACTTCTAAAATGTTTGTTTTTTAAACGTTTAAATTATAAATTAATTCTACTCAATTTTATTTGTTAATGTACCAGATGCAGTTACTCAGATTTACTTAATTTTTTTACTTGCATTTACTCAATTCATACAGTATATTTCATTGATTTCACAGCTTTAAAATTTGGGTAAATAATAGTGTGCACTATTATTGTTATTATTGTTACTATTATTTGGGCACACATTAGTGTGCAGTTCCCATTGTATTTTTGCAGTATTTGCAGTATACTCAAGCGTTTTATATTTATTGTCAGTTTGGTTTAGTAATGTAGGTGTATGTGATAAGTGTAGATTATAATACTGTAACTTGTAGTGCTTTGAAACATATTTTAGATGGTTTGCTCATGAATTAAAAGGTTATTAAAATGACTAAATGGAAGATCATAATGTTAAATTTCTATAAAAACAGAATCACAATTTATTAGACCAAATTCTCAGGTTGTGCTAAAGGAAACATCCCAACATATATTCATCGCAAGTTTTGAATAAGCTGTTTTATTATTATACATATATGATCACTTCTGTGCGTTTCAAAAATTTACTTGTGAAACAAAATCTCCTGGACAGATTTGAGAAGCACTGAATGAATGGCAGAAACAAACATGGCTGTGACTCAGAACAACTTTATTATAGGGAAAAACAGAATCACAAAACAGAAAGAGTTTTTCAAATATATAATTATGCTTTTCCCATAAGAAAACTTTTAGTGTTGTTTTCTGGCTTGAGTAAAATAATGTAACATTTTGGGATAAAGATACAAAACAAGAGTCCGAAACTGGAAGCCAAGATGGCAAAAATTTCCACAGCTACGCTGTACTTCCCTGGTGAGCTCACATATGCTGGCACAAAAGTAATCCACACAGCACAAAAGATCAACATGCTGAAAGAAATGAATTTCGCCTCATTAAAATTATCTGGAAGTTTGCGGGCAAAGAAGGCCAACAGGATGCAGACAGCAGCCAGAAAGCTAATGTAGCCCAGTACACAGGCAAATCCCACAACTGACCCAACTGTGCACTCAAGGATGACCTTTGAACCCTGGATTCCAAAGTTACGGCGAGGTGAAGGCGGACTGACAGAGAGCCAAATGGCACAGATAACTACCTGAATGCAGGTAAAGACCAGAACGCTTCTTCTCTGCTGGCCCGGTCCAAACCATTTGATAAGAGCTGAGGATCCAGGTCTAGCGGAGTGGAATGCAGCTAGAACCACAATTGTCTTGACCAGAATACAGGAGATGCACATGACAAAACTGATCCCGAACACAGCCTGTTGAATCTTACATGACCAGAGTGATGGCTGGCCTACAAATACTAGCGAACACAAGAAGCAGAGTTTGAGAGACAGCAGGAGTAGGAAGCTGAGCTCTGAGTTGTTAGCTTTAACTATTGGAGTGTTTCTATGGTACAGGAAAATAACAGCCACTGTAGCCGTAATGACAGCACCCGAAACAGCAACACCCATCAGCATAATGCCCATTGTTTCTCTAACAGAGAGAAACTCAGTCTCACGGGGCACACATTCATTTCTGAAACTATTTGACCAGAACTCTTGGGGACAGCGATAACATTTTATTGAGCCTAGGGGGAAAAAAATCAAAAGAGGAACATTAAAGCTCTATGGTGTTTAGTGACTTAATAAATTAGTATAAAATATAGTGTTAGAGAACATTAATGACCTGTACTATTGCTGATTTCCCCCTCTGTACAGGGCAGGCAGTCAAAACAGCACACTGGAAGACCCTTCTTAATAGCTTTACGTGTCCCAGGGGGACACTCAGAAGTGCACTTGGATTCAGGCATCTGGTAACATGACATAAGGAAGGCATTTAAGGGCAATAGAAAATGATTATTAATACAACTTGCATACATTGTATGTCTGGCATTTAGCAAGACCCATAACCATGCAAAAGCCTCTAAGTGCCATCTGAAATTTTCTTCTAGAATGATCATTTTTATCAAGCTTGTATATTTAAGTTCAATAATTTCATTTAAATGACAATTAATAGGTAATCTTCATTGCCATTTAAGTGAAATTACTGAACTTAAATATACGAGCTTGATAAAAATGATCATTCTAGAAGAAAATTTCAGATGGCACTTAGAGGCTTTTGCATCTGAACTCTTCAGATATATTATTATTATATCAATTATTATTATTATTATTATTATTATTAGGGCCCGAGCACCGATGGTGAGAGGACCCTATTGTTTTTGCTCCGTTTATTCTTCTTCTTCTTCTTCTTCTTCTCCAAAGTGAATCGCTTTTTAGAGGGCCTAAACATGCACGAAAACTCATGAAACTTTGCACACGCTTCAGAAGTGGTGAAAATTTACGTGTGATGTGGTTTTCAAAATTGGGTGGGGCAAATTCGGTAAATTATTGCCCCCACATTTTGCCCCGGCTCTACGTTTCACGTACAGGTATGAAATTTGGTACATACATGTAATGACCCAATACCTACAAAAAAGTCTCTTGGAGCATAGCCCTAAACACAACAGGAAGTCAGCTATTTTGAACTTCCTCCTAGATTTTGTGCATTTTTCGTAATTTCCTGATGTTGTACTTTAACGAGCTCCTCCTACAGTTTTGATCTGTTCCTCTTCAAATTTGGTGAGTGTAATCTTAAGGCCTTTGCTACGTTAAATTGCGAAGATCTTGAGTTTTCGTCGAAGGGTGTGCCCTCAGTGGCCTGAAAAACGTACACCCAATTTCGGCCTTTTGGTGATATATGTATGATCAGATAAGTTCAATATTAATGTTGCTTGCAGTTCCGATGTTGCTAGGCAACCACAGACAGCCTGCAGTACCTCAGGCATATGATGTCCAATCTGCCCCAAACTTCACATGTTTGATAAGAGTCCTGTCCTGAACACATGACTATGCTCATATTCGGTTATAGCAATAGCGCCACCTGCTGGTAGCAGGAAGTGTGGCAAATACAAGTTACTTTGACAAGGAAGTGTGGCAAACACAAATTACTTTGACATAGTCCTCCTATATTTGCTCACCGTGCTCTGTTTTCCTAAAGGCGCAGGGTGGCGGTGGCACGGGTGCGAGGGCCCTTTTCATCGCTGCTTGCAGCTTTAATTATTATTATTATTATTTTAAATAGGCCTAGTGTTTGATTTGCAATGCATACAAACACTAGGCCTATTTAAAAAAAAAAAAATATATATATATATATATATATATTAGAAGCCCCTCTCACCTTCCCAGAATCTCCAGGCCATATAATGGCTGACTCATTAATAATGAGCTGGTTTCCCTCTACTCGCCCAATGGAAACATAGTGGAGTGAACCATCAGGAGCTCTCTGCCAGTTCACTAGGTCATAAACAGGTGGAATGCTGCCGTCCTGGAAATAAAACTCCTCTCCTAACAGAGTGGTGAAATTAACTTGTCTAACGTGCTGTAAAAGCTGAACAAGTCAGGAAAAGAGAGACAATTTAAATGTTTGGAACAACCACAAAGGTGATGTGACATTTAACCCATACTTAAAATGAAACATTTCATTGCAGATTCTTAAAATGATTAAATACTTCATATTTACATTATATGCATTGTTTAAAAAAGGTTTAAAGATGCCTTACTTGAAAAGTTAGCTTACTTTGAAATATAAATCAGACATATTCAAATTGTGTTCATTTGATGAAGTAGGCTACATAATTGAGTTTTAGAATGAATATATGCAATTTTATGAGTTACAGGTCATTTATTAACAAACATATTAACCTTAAACATGCTGTTTTAAACAAAATTTGAATAAGCTAAAACAGTAGGAGATAATAAATTATGTAAATAAAATTGCATTGAAAGAGTATAATTTTCAATTGATTAAAATATTTTATTTTATTTGATTTAAATGTGTAAAATATTCTACATAACATATTAAACACTTCTTATTGTGAAATGTCTTGTTTGAAAAGTGCTTTCTTTAAAAAATGAATGACAGTTGGGTAGCTAGATTAATATTTTGTTATCTAAATGCAATGACATTCATACATTTTGAAATTGTATTTTTTGGACCACTATATAAATAAATATTTTAAATTTCACATGAGATGCATACTGGAGCAAAGTAAGGCTTACGTCACACCATTATTAAAATCTGGGGATCCATGTGATGCAAATAATTACAGACCTATCTCAAATCTTTCAGTTTTAGCTAAGGTTTTGGAGATTTTAGTGTCTGATCAATTAAAAACTTTTCTGGTTTCACAAAATATTCTTAACAACATGCAATCTGGTTTTAGATCTGGCCACAGCACAGTTTCTGCCTGTCTAAAAGTTATCGATGATATAAAAGCGGCAATTGATAAAAGGTTATTCTGTATGGCTGTGTTCATTGACCTTACAAAGGCATTTGACACAGTGGACCACTTCATGTTAATCAAAACCCTGTTGAATATTGGTGTTGGTCATAGAGCTGTAAATTGGTTTCACAGCTATCTCTCTGAACGGATGCAAATTGTAAGACATGGGAATGTAACATCTGACCCTGTCGTCCTAAAAAAGGGTGTCCCACAAGGATCAGTTTTAGGTCCTTTACTTTTTATCATCTATATAAATAATGTTTGTAGTGAATTTAATTACTCACAGTATCATTTGTATGCCGATGACACAATTATGTATTCTTGTGCCTCTACACCTGAGACTGCCTGTGCGAATTTGCAGTCAGATTTCGCCTTATTACAATCCGCCTTGTTTGATTTGAAGCTACTTTTAAATGCAAAAAAGACGAAGGCAATGATATTTGCCCCCATAGGTACTAAAGTCCCAGTTCTTGCTATTAAAACACTCCAAGATGAAGCTATTGAACTTGTTGATACTCACAAGTATTTGGATATCTGGCTTGATAAAGGTTTTACCTTTAAAAAACACATTGAAGCTCTCGCTATGAAACTTAAATTCACTCTGGCATTCTTATATAGATTAAAATCTTGCTTTTTTAGGACTATAAGAAAAAGACTGGTTGCAGGACTATTCCTGTCTCAGATAGATTATGGGGATATCATCTATCAATTTGCTTGTCCATCTACTCTGTCAATACTAGACCCTCTTTATCATGCGGCTCTCAGGTTCATTACAAATGCTGGTTCATTACGAATACAGACGCATCACTGTATCTTATACAATATGGTAAATTGGCCGTCACTTAAATCGCGCAGGATGCGACATTGGCATATTTTTATTTATAAAGCGATTTTAGGTATCTTGCCGTCTTATATTTGTTTAAAATTTGTTCGTACTCAAAATACATATCAATTAAGATCTAGTGATGTACTACTTTTTAAGGTACCAAGAATGAGGACAGAAGCAGGAAAGAGGGGTCTGTCTTACTATGGTCCTTCGTCCTGGAATGAACTCCAGTCTAGACTTAAGATTGGTGCGCTAATTTCCTTAGCTGCTTTTAAAAAAAGAATATCTGATATGCGGACGGACATGTGCAATTGTTTTAATTAATGGTGGGTGGATATTGACTTCTAGCCCTTATTTCGTTTGTTTATATATTATAACCTCATTGCATCTTCACATGCAAATATTTTGTATATTTTGTGTAAATCTGCTTTGTATTTTATATTGTAATTTATTGTCTTGCAACCTATGATTTAACGTGTTATATAGGACTCCCTTGTAAAAGAGACTGTGTCTCAATGGGACTTTTCCTGTTTAAATAAAGGTTATATATATATATATATACCTGTGCTGGAGTGATGTTGTTTGTAGAGGAGCACTTTGGTTTTATTTTAGGATCAGAGTTTTTTAGCGGGGTGCACGCCAGCAAAGAATGAAGTGCATGAGCAGCAGCATATACAGCCAAGTAAACATTATATGTCACTGTCAGATGAGAAGTATCTGTAAATTGACTGTGAACCCCTTCCAGACTCTCTCTGCCACTGCATGGAGGCAGGGCTTTCTGAATTAACATGGAAGAGCTTTCCGTAAGGCTACAGCCAAATGTATTTTCCCACAAGATCCTCAAGAATTCATCATCAGGGTAACGGGCAGGATGTAGATGCCGGAGATGTGCATCAAAACCAGGAATAGGCACACTTCTTAATGCCACACCTAATGTTCCCTTAGAGATGGTGTAGAGCTTGGGATTGTCCAATAGATCACTGGTGCTCCAGATCTCACTTGCCAGGAACAGCCTGTCTGTCACATTCCTTCGGATCAATTCCAAGAGAAAAACCTCAACATCCGCATACCAAGCAAACACCAAGATCACACGGGCAGAAGAGGCTTGGACTGTTGTGGCAGCATGGGCCACATCCTTTGTTAATTGCTCCCTGTAGAGTGTGTGAAAAAAGGCCAAACATATCCCCAAACCCTTGATTTCCTCTTCAAATATCTGCACAGCCCCGCGTCCATAGTCATTATCGGCAACCACAGCTCCAACCCAGGTCCAACCAAAGCGTTTGGCCATCTGTGCCATGGTGCGTGCCTGAAAGGCATCACTGGGGACAGTGCGGAAGAAATTAGGGTACTTTTGTCTGTCACTGAGACATTGGCAGCTAGCCAGGTAACTGATCTGGAAGCACATTTAAAACAATATTTGCATAGAGCTTGCATTTAAATGTCATAATGCATATTTACAAATCGTTAGCCTCATAGCATAATTGCCTATCACAATTTGGCCAAAAAATGACTTAGGCAATTATGCTATGAGGCTAACGAAATGGAAAAACATCAATTCAATCACAATTCAACTTTCTTATTCGGTGTGTGATATAACCTCACCACTGCGATTTGCAGGGGACTCAGGGTCTTGGATAGAAGAATGCTCTGAGTAGAAGAAGAATCTCCAATGAGGAGCTTGGCTGGTCTAATGGTACCACAAGTTTCATTTCCTCCACTGATCATTGAGATAGCTGCCATCAGGCCGTTGGGGTATCGGGTACAGCTATCCATTATGTGATAACCCAGTCGGACCCCCGGCAACAGAGTGGGGCTCTGGTTAATTTCTTCAACTGCAAACACAACTGCCTGAAGCCAGCGAACAGAACGTTCCTGAAAACTAACCACAGTTCCAGTATCATAATTTGTTTTGGCTTGGGTGCCACAAAGCATACAATATTGAATATGTGTAACATTTTTCATAAAAATAAAATAATATGTTTGTTTGTTTTTTCCATTGGTGAGCAAGAATCAAACTGATCACTGTCAGCACTGAAAGTTAGGAACATTCTGCAGGCAAAACAGCAATAGGGTTAGTATATTGAATTATAATTCTGTAGACTAAATCTCAATTTCACTTCATTAGCATTTTTATGATTAAAAACATGTTATGAAAAAAAAATGTATTATAAACAAGTGATTGCAAGATCAAGATATTGTAAAATGGTATTCACTTGATAAAATACATGTGTGTAAATGATTGAGTACACTTCCTGTGCAAGCATTCTGTATACTGTATACAGAATATGGAATACATATTCTGTGTATCACATTAAAAAATCCCTTTAACCTAAAACATGCTGTTGTTTAGAAATAATATAAATAATAACAGATAATCAAATAAAACTAATAACTAACCAAAACAGGTTTCACTTTATTTTGATAGTCCCTTTAACACTTTATGTTGTCTGTAAGTAACGTTGCACTTACATGTCAACTAACTGTCATTAGAGTGTTAGTAGAGTATTAGTAGACTGTTAGGGTTAGAATAAGTTGAAATGTAGTTGCAAAGTTTCTTATAGTCAGTAGAATGTCTATTGGAGGACCATCACAATAAAGAGTTAGCAGATATTAAGCAGACAGTTTACTAATACTCTAATGAGAGTTAGTTGACATGTAGTTGCAAAGTTACTTATAGTCATTAAAATAAAGTGTTACCCAAAAACATATAAAACTTGATTCTGTGTTTAAATTTTATGTTTGTGCATGTACAAAAAATACACCAAAGATAAGACATTGTGCAAATAAAACAAAACAAAATAAAAAATCTGATATTCTTTGTATTGAAAATCCACCTGCAGGAAAATCTTACAGAACAAATTGAGTATATAAAATATTGTTCTACAGAACACATCAATACACATGTGTGAGGCAACTAGAAATGGCATATAACTTACTTTAAGCACGGCCCTAATTCAGCTTTTCTGGTGAAGCTCAGGTCAGGGGTTGCAGCCAGCTCGTGTACATTAATGAGAGTACCGATAATCACATCACCATCCTGATAGAAGCCATCAACATCTAAGTTCTGAGAAGCATCCAAGTTCACACACTTTTCCTGCAGAGTCCCTTCTACCAAAGAAGTCCCACATACTACCCACAGTAGAAGCGGAAACCATAATAGGACATGTGCAGACATTGGGCACAGTTTGGTGTTACCAGCTTCTCTGGCAGTCTTTCTGCACCCTTGTGCGTCAGTGCAAGGCAAGAAGGGGTATTTGTTTTGACCACAGTCCCAAGAGAGCAGTAGGAAAACAAGGGCCAGAAAAAAAAACAACATGAGGCCAAATTGCACCTCCTCCGAGTCATATAATTAAAGACAATTACACAATAATTTTTGATGAGTTCACGGTAAGATAGAGATCTGAGACACTGTTATCTTCAGACTTGAAACAACAAAGCCCCATCTGCAAGAAAGCATCTGACAAACTGACTTTTAATTGCAAACTCTCACCAGAGTTTTCCTGACAAAAACAAAAAAACAGTCCTGTGTAACATCAGCATGAGACTGTTAAATCTCCAGCATAAACTAGCATGAATTCCATGCCGGACCAGGCTGGTTTATGTTGGCTAGTGCTGGTTAGTGCTGATTAGTGCTGATATAGTGTTGGTTACTGTCATCATGGTCAGACTAATAGATCTTGAGGGGTTGACTGTGAGTAGACCAGTTGTTTATGCAAGCAGTTTTTGCTTGCATATTTCTATATTTAACACACTAATGATGTAAAGGTAAAACTATATAAGATTAAAGCAAATTATTTATTGTAATATATGATTATAACTTTGTAATTTATTTTGCTCCCTCTGTTGAAAGTAGAACAGAAATTTTGAATTGTGTAGTTATTATTATATTATTGAAAAACATTGAATAACAAAGAAAAAAAAAACTGGTAAAAGTTTAAATCAGTTAAAAAGATATTGTGTTTATGCTTGTGTGTGATTATGAATAGACAATCTACTGATATTCCTGCAGTTCCCGGATGTGAAATGTTTAATTTTCTGTCGAATTTGAACCACTGAATTTGTGGAAGGGAATTTGTAAAGCGAAATAAAATGGCCCGAAAATTGCCTGTCCAATATTATAGGTTGTATTTTTAAACAGAATGAACATTTTGGAACATTTTGTTTCTAAAACATTTGCCATTATTTTACTTCCATAGGTTTTTAATTTCAAAGAACAGGGGGCCGTATTTATAAAGCCGCTCAGAGTAAAAGTTTAAGTTTTATGTGTCAAAATTCTAAGAATGACGCAATTTTACTCTTATTTCTAAACTTAAGAATAAGTATGATTCATAAAGGTTCCTAAGTGTTAAGACTTGGTCTCAGCTCCTAAATTATTTAAGAGTGCTGGAGAGGTATCCTAACCTAGTTAGGAGTAACAAGATGGCAGCAGAGAGGAGGCGGCCTTGCACTTTTCAACGAAAATATATTGGAGTTAAATGATGACGGAGTTGATCAAACGATAAAAGCTTGATCATCAAGGTATTCTTTTTGTAACTGACCTTCAAGAAATGTAATAGCTTCTCCCACTCTACAAATCAATGCTCTTACTGCAGAAATGAAAGTAATAATTGTATTTCTGGAGACTGCAGCAAAAATGCAGCAGTGCAACAGTGATGACTCGGGCCCTTCAATGGCCAAAAGTAATGTCCGGCAAAGAAAAATTGACACATTCACCTTTTATTCAAATAGTATTCAAATGTGTTAAAGATTTTGTAAGCATATTGTGTTGTGCTTGGAGTCAGGCACGGCGTTATGGGTGGGCCTGACGGGCCTAGGCCCATCCACTTTTCAACAGGCCCACCCAAAACTTTAAAAAAAATAAATTAAAAAAACATCCAAGTTGGAGTCAATTGTTTATTTGTGATGAAACACAATGAAACATGCCAAATTGTACAGACATAATTTTTAGCCAGGCTGTCATACAAAGAAATTATGAACACATGAAAAAATAAGAGAGAACAATGAAATATTAATAACTGACTATGTTGCAGTCAATGTATGATTTTTTTTTTTTTTTTTTTTAATATTCAAAAATATTATTGATCTGCCTGCATTGACACCATTGTCTGAGAACTGAACTGAGTGGACTATGACATCACTGTTTTCCTCATAATTTGATTGTTTAAGCAAAGGCTCATCACTTTTGGCCTTCACTTATGGTGTGGCACAATAGTGCTCTTTCAGAACCTGCTTACTGTGCTCCTTCACCAACATCAATTTGGTTTTAGACCACTGCATTCCACAGAAACAGCTATTTGCTATTTCTTGGAAAAAGCTTGGCATTCTTTGGATCAGGGACATGTGATGGGAGCAGTATTCATTGACCTAAAAAAGGCATTTGATACAGTTAACCACACTATTCGTTTATCTAAATTAAGTGCATTTAATTTTAGTAAATGTTCAATTGAGTGGTTTACCTCATTTAAATCTAAGAGTGTGTCAAAATTGAGGATACTAAGTTATCTGCCAAGGTTGCTGCAGTTTTAAATGAACAAATGGAAAGGATATCTATACGCTCTTCTGGCTGGTCTTCCAGCTTGCACGGTCAAACCTCTACAACTGATCCAAATGCCGCAGCTAGAGTGGTCTTTAACGAGCCGAAGAGAGCACATGTCACTCCTCTCCTCACAAAACTGCACTGGTTGCCAGTTGCCGCTCGCATCAAATTCAAGTCACTGACGTTTGCCTACAGAACAACCACTGGTTCTGCTCCCTTTTACTTAAACTCATTACTTCGGACTTATGTGCCATCCAGAAACTTGCGCTCTGCAAGCGAACGATGTCTTGTGGTGCCATCTCAAAGACGCACAAAATCTCTTTCTCTGACCTTTACCATGACTGTTCCCTGCTGGTGGAATGATCTGCCTAACTCAACCAGAGCTGCTGAGTCCATTCAAGAAACGGCTGAAGACGCTTCTTTTTCGACAGCACTTGATCCAGTAATACTAACTTTCTCTTCTATTCTATTCTATTCTATTCTATTCTATTCTATTCTGTTCTAAAAAAAATAAATAAATAAAAAGTTAACATTTACTGCCAAATGAAAACCAAACGATTACATTACTTTAAATGAATCAACCCCGCAAGATTACTGTTATAAACATGAGCCTCGTCTGAAACGCAAAGGAGGAGGTGTTGCTGTAATTTATAGTAATAGCTTCAAAACCACTAAGAAATCAAGTTTTAAATATAATTCTTTTGAAGCATTGGTGCTTAATGTAAAAATATATAGTGTAAACGATAAATCACGTTTGAGATTTGTGCTGGCTACTGTATACAGGCCACCAGGGCACCATACAGACTTTATCAAAGAATTTGCTGACTTTCTATCAGAATTAATATTGACTGCAGATAAAGTACTAATTGTTGGTGATTTTAATATACACATCGATAATGAAAAAGATGCATTGGGATTGGCATTTAAAGACATTGTAAATTCAATTGGAGTTAGACAACACGTGTCAGGACCTACTCATCGTCGTAATCATACTCTAGATCTAATATTATCACACGGAATAAATGTTGATGCCGTTGAAATTCTGCAGCAGAGCGATGACATCTCAGATCATTATCTAGTCTCGTGTAATTTGCATTTAGCCAAGGCTTCAAAGCCGACTCCGTGTTTCAAATATGTGAGACCTATCACTTCTGCCACTAAAGATTGCTTTATTAATAATCTTCCTGATCAGTTTCATCATCTCAGCATCCAAGATAACTTAGAAGAACTTGATATTGCAACAGAAACTTTTAACTCTCTCTTTTCCAGCACTTTAGACACAGTTGCTCCGTTGCGCTTAAAGAAGATTAAAGAAAATAGTCCAACGCCGTGGTACAACGAGCACACTCAGGCCCTTAAGAGAGCAGCCAGAAAAATGGAGCGCAACTGGAAGAAAACGAAACTAGAGGTATTTCGCATTTCATGGAAAGAGAGCTCGATTACTTACAGAGAGGCTTTAAAAGCTGCTAGATCTGCTTATTTTTCAACCCTATTAGAAGAAAATAAACATAATCCTAGGTATTTATTTGAAACGGTGGCTAAACTAACGAAAAATAAAGCTTCAAGCCCAGAAGTTTCCAAGGAACACAGCAGTAATGACTTTATGAACTTCTTCACTTATAAGATTGATAATATCAGGGACAAAATTATAACTATGCAACCGTCTACTACAGTATCGCATCAGGCAGTGCATTGTAGCCTCCCTGAGGAAAAATTTGATTCGTTCGTTGCTATAGGAGAGGAAGAATTTACTAAACTCATTAAATCATCTAAATCGACAACATGTATGTTAGACCCTATACCAACTAAGCTACTGAAAGATGCTTCCAGAGGTCCTATCCTCTACTTAATATCATTAATTCATCTTTGTCTCTAGGATACGTACCAAAAAACTTTAAGCTGGCTATGATTAAACCGCTTGTTAAAAAAACGCAACTTGATCCTACAGAATTAGTCAATTACAGGCCGATCTCGAATCTACCTTTTCTGTCAAAGATATTAGAAAAGGCAGTATCCTCACAACTGTGTACCTTTCTTGAAAGAAATGATATCTGCGAGGATTTCCAGTCAGGATTTAGACCGTACCATAGTACCGAGACTGCTCTCGTTAGAGTCACAAATGATTTGCTCTTATCATCCGATCGTGGTTGTATCTCGCTATTAGTGTTACTCGATCTTAGTGCTGCATTTGACACCATTGACCACAACGTTCTTTTAAATAGATTAGAACATTATGTTGGCATTACGGGAAATGCACTAGCATGGTTTAAATCATACTTATCTGACCGTTATCAGTTTGTAGCAGTAAATGATGAGATGTCTCATCGATCACAATTTCAGTATGGCGTACCACAAGGCTCAGTACTAGGACCGCTGCTGTTCACTCTGTACATGCTACCATTAGGAGATATCATTAGGAAACATGGAATTAGTTTTCACTGTTATGCTGATGATACTCAGCTGTATATTTCTTCAAAACCTAACGAAACTTATCAATTCACAAAATTAACGGAATGCATAGCAGATATAAAAAATTGGATGACTCGTAATTTCCTACTTCTAAATTCTGAAAAAACAGAGTTTCTAATTATTGGACAAAAAACTTCCTCACGTAATAACCTAGAATACTGTCTAACACTCGATGGCTGCTCTGTTAAGTCTTCATCGTCGGTTAGGAACCTGGGTGTGCTCTTTGATACCAATCTTTCATTTGAAAGTCACGTGTCTAGTATCTGTAAAACTGCATTTTTCCATCTTAAAAATATATCTAAATTACGCCATATGCTCTCATTGACAAATGCGGAACAATTAGTTCATGCGTTCATGACCTCAAGGCTAGATTATTGTAATGCTCTACTGGGTGGTTGCCCTGCACGTTTAATAAACAAATTACAGCTGGTTCAAAACGCAGCAGCTAGAGTTCTTACCAGAACCAGGAAGTATGACCATATTAGCCCAGTTCTGTCAAAACTGCATTGGCTCCCTATTAAACATCGCATAAATTTAAAAATATTGCTGATTACTTACAAAGCACTAAATGGTTTAGCTCCGCAGTACTTGAGCGAGCTCTTAACGCATTATAGTCCGTCACGTCTATTGCGATCTCAAAATTCCAGCCAGTTGATAATACCTAGAATATCAAAATCGACTGCTGGCGGTAGATCCTTTTCCTATTTAGCACCAAAACTCTGGAACAGTCTTCCTACCATTGTCCGGGAAGCAGACACACTCTGTCAGTTCAAAGCCAGATTAAAGACACATCTCTTTGACCTAGCATTCACATAATACATTATAGACTTCTATAATTATGACCGCCGCTAGCGTAGCTAGCGAAAGCGGTCATATAGGGATTGTCAAAGTTTTTTTTTTTTTTTTTTTTTTGTCACCTTACTGAATTTTTCGTCAACGATACCAGGGACACCGAAGCACCGGGGAACATGAAATTTGGTGGGCATGTAGCCCCACTAGACTTCTAAGGAAAAATTTCGTTTGGTCCCCGGGGGCCACTCCCCCCCCGCGCTGGGCCCCCCCAAACCCCAAAAAATGCAGTTTTTCCTAAATAACTACCTGAACCGTGGCACCGAGGATGAAGAAATTTTTATGGTATGTTGGTCTACTAGACTTTTACGGAAAAAATTCGTTTGGTCCCCGGGGTCCACTTCCCCCCCCGCGCTGGGGCCCCCTTAAATTTTTCGTCAACGATACCAGGGACACCGAAACACCGGGGAACATGAAATTTGGTGGGCATGTAGCCCCACTAGACTTCTAAGGAAAAATTTCGTTTGGTCCCCGGGGGCCACTCCCCCCCCGCGCTGGGCCCCCCCAAACCCCAAAAAATGCAGTTTTTCCTAAATAACTACCTGAACCGTGGCACCGAGGATGAAGACATTTTTATGGTATGTTGGTCTACTAGACTTTTACGGAAAAATTTCGTTTGGTCCGCGGGGGCCACTTCCCCCCCCGCGCTGGGCCCCCCCAAACCCAAAAAAATGCAGTTTTTCCTAAATAACTACCTGAACCGTGGCACCGAGGATGAAGACATTTTTATGGTATGTTGGTATTCCAGACTTTTACGGAAAAATTTCGTTTGGTCCCCGGAGGCCACTTCCCCCCCCGCGCTGGGGCCCCCGTAAATTTTTCGTCAACGATACCAGGGACACCGAAGCACCGGGGAACATGAAATTTGGTGGGCATGTAGCCCCACTACACTTCTACGGAAAAATTTCGTTTGGTCCCCGGGGGCCACTCCCCCCCCGCGCTGGGCCCCCCCAAAACCAAAAAAATGCAGTTTTTCCTAAATAACTACCTGAACCGTGGCACCGAGGATGAAGACATTTTTATGGTATGTTGGTCTACTAGACTTTTACGGAAAAATTTCGTTTGGTCCCCGGGGGCCACTCCCCCCCCGCGCTGGGCCCCCCCAAACCCCAAAAAATGCAGTTTTTCCTAAATAACTACCTGAACCGTGGCACCGAGGATGAAGAAATTTTTATGGTATGTTGCTCTTAAGGGCCCACATCAACCTAGCCCATAATCACTCATTTGTGATTTGCGCCCCTCCCATAAAAAATGAAAATGCAATATTATTCTGCTTTAATCGCCCCTATCTTCAGTGGAGATGTTCAGAACTGCACCATATTTCATGTGTATGATTAACTTGACATCCTCTGGGGGTATCCTCTGCTAAGTTTTGTAGAATTTCATCCATGGGGGGGTATAAAATAAATTCATTTATGTGCACATTTAGTGACTGTACACTCATCGGCCTGTAGATGGTGCTGTTGAGCGAAGGGTTGCTGGTTTAGGATGATACTGTCACACACACACATGCAGGAATACAAACAAACGCAAGCATGCACACACACTGACATCCACACGCACAGACACACACCCATACACACACATACAAATCCACATGCACAGACACACACACACAAACACACACGCGCACACATGTACGCACACATACATACACGCACAGACACACACACACACACACACACACACACACACACACACACACACACACACACACACACACACACACACACACACACACACACACATACACAAACACACACACATACACACACACACACACACACACATACTATTACTTTTTTTAGGTATATCCATAAACACGCAATACAGCCAAATTACTCCACGTCATTTATTTTTGTGGAAAGCCAGTGCAGGCCTGAGCGGCGGTCATATTTTGTACCGCGATGCGGTACATCTAGTTTAATGTTAGGCTGCATAGATTAGGTCAGCCGGAACCGGGAACACTTCCCATAAATCCTGATGTACTCGTTACATCATGAGAAGAATGGCATCTACGCTAATTTTAGTGTCTGTGTTTATCCCGAGGTTTTCCTGCAGCCTGCCGGATCCGGGCCGTATCCAGATCTGACGAAGGACCTTCGCCTGGACCCGATGACAACGCAGTGCTGAAGTGCCAACTAGTCTGTCCCTATGGAGGATCCCTCTACCACTCTACAGATAAGGCGTTGTCGGGAAAATTCGTTTCGCGTTCCTACCCCTAAGCGAAAAAATAAAATAAAATTCTTTATCAAAATTTATAAGGAAAGACAAGTACTTTTACTTTGGCTTTTAGGCTTGGCTTGTAGGGAAAATCCAAACCTGCGTCATTTCAAATGCACATAACTATAGAACCCATTCTAAATGCGCATGTGAACGCCATCAGCGTTTCTCACAGGTTCGCGTTTAAAGTCTGTGTAGAGAGAATGGTGTCGTCTTAGCGGCCCCTAATTTAATAACAAATGATCGTTGCGACGGAAGCAAATCAATCAAAACTAACTTTAGATGGAAAATAACTTAACTCTGCTATAAAGCCAAAACAATCTCTGTTACCTTAAATTATACGCTTATCTCTGTGAAGCTGCTTTGAAACAATCTACGTTGTTAAAAGCGCTATATAAATGAAGATGACTTGACTTGACTTGACTGCGTTAGATTAAACTGAGAAGGGTCATTGCACTTGCATATTGTTGTCCTACTGCAGTTTAACTGCTTCTATTGTTCTCATTTGTAAGTCGCTTTGGATAAAAGCGTCTGCTAAATGAATAAATGTAAATGTAAATATGGCTCCAGGAAAATCATCTTACTTTAAATGTCAAGAAAACTGTTTTTATGTGCTTTTCTAATAGAAAGCAAAAAGAAAAAGTAACAATTCTGGTTCATAATGAAGAAATAGAGGAGGTAGATGATAGGGATGTCCCGATCAGGTTTTTTTGCCCTCGAGTCCGAGTCGAAGTCATTTGGATTTTGAGTATCTACCGATACCGAGTCCCGATCCGATACTTCTATAATAGCCTACATAAAAAAAGAATAAAGAAGAGCGAAAAAACAGATCCAGGATGTTCCTTATTTTTTATTTAATTCACCTTATTTTAACATTCAACAACTCTGTTAACAAACCGAGCACTTCTGTGAACAATCAAGTAATAAATAACATAAATTCTTCACTTTTGGACTTTAGTGCAACAGTAAATATAAAAAAAAAGTCTAAACAAATAGCACCTCAACAGAACGTTCCCCTAACGTTCCCATATGGTTCCCATTTGGTTATTTTTTGGGAACCAAATAAGAACGTTCTAGGAACGTTCTCTGTAGGTTATTTTTAGGTTTAATTTTTATAACCTAAAGAGAACGTTCTGGGAACGTTCCCTGCAGGTTGTTATTTAATAACCTAAAGAGAACCTTCACAGAACGTTCCCTGCAGGTTATTTTTAGGTTTTATTTTTATGACCTAAAGAGAACCTTCCCAGAACGTTCCCTGCAGGTTATTTTTAGGTTTAATTTTATAACCTAAAGAGAACCTTCCCAGAACGTTCCCTGCAGGTTATTTTTAGGTTTAATTTTATAACCTAAAGAGAACGTTCTGGGAAGGTTCCCTGCAGGTTGTTATTTAATAACCTAAAGAGAACTTTCCCAGAACGTTTCCTGCAGGTTATTTTTAGGTTTAATTTTTATAACCTAAAGAGAACCTTCACAGAACGTTTCCTTGCAGGTTATTTTTAGGTTTTATTTTTATAACCTAAAGAGAACCTTCACAGAACGTTTCCTTGCAGGTTATTTTTAGGTTTTATTTTTATAACCTAAAGAGAACCTTCACAGAACGTTTCCTTGCAGGTTATTTTTAGGTTTTATTTTTATAACCTAAAGAGAACGTTCTGGGAACGTTCTCTGCAGGTTATTATTTTATTATCACTTAACAGGCAGATTACCAACTGACAACGTCGTCAGTACGGTCCCCTAAGGTTATAAGATAACCAACAACGTTCAGATCTATTCGCAATAACTTTTTATTAATGATATTTTAAATTATGTTATACATTTTAATTCTATATGTTTATTTAAATGCTGCGTGACTTTGAAGTGTTTTAATGCGCATGCGCGTAATCAAACACTGCAGCGCGCACGTGAGCTGCGCGAGAGTACATGGAAACCGGAGACATCATCAACAACCAGGGTTGCCAGATTGGGCGGTTTACCGTGGGTTTGGGCGGGTGGATAAAAATTGGGCTGGTTTCGGATCAGTTCGGCGGGTTTTTGTTGCCGAAACACCGGCACTTCAGATCCTTATTCCTGCGACCCAATGTTCAGCAGGCAGTCTCACTCACTCACACACAAACACGCGCGCGTGCGCGCACACACACACACACACACACACACACACACACACGCTACAATTCTGGCTGACGTGCCCCCTAACCTCACACAGACACTCCCTCCCACTACCTTAAAGTGACGCACGCCGGCACCGCCCGCCCCTCAAACAACATAGTAGATTGCGGGGTTTTCAAACTTAGGTAGCTGTCAATGCGGTTCATGACCTGTTCCTGACACTCTTTCTTGGTCAGCGGCAGCGCTAACACAGATTTTAATATGATTTTGTCAAAGGTTTAATAGACAAACGAAATGGAATAAGATCGCGTGGGTGTTTGAATCGAGATCACAGACTTTTAAAGATGAATCTTGCAGCTAATGACACATTTCATCCTCTATTGAATCGAAAGTGGCTAACTTCTGTCAACCTCATCTATAAGCAAGGACAAAAATAAAGCAATTTAATTTGAATTAATATCTGTAATATTCTGTAATAAAAAATAAATCGATTTTAAAATCATAAAAAAATAAAATAAAATAAAAAACGCGATATCTAGGTGAATCGATTTTTTCTCCCAGCCCTAATATGCATGTTTCATGTTGCCATTTGAAATAACTGAAATGTTAAAGTGGGTTATTTTGTATGTCCATATCTACTCGATGTTTTTATGTTACTGAATGCTTTTGTTCCAAGCGACTTATAGTGACAATAAACAGACTCATTGATAGCCTAAGTTGATCGCATTATTTTCCGTAACATAAGCTTATAGTTTAATTGTAGGCCTAGAATAGTCTGACTGAAGTCAGTGTAGCCTACTTTTGCGTTCATTTAATTGAATATTGTTTCTAAAATCGGATAGGCTAAGTCGAAAAATGGGTCATTTTAAAGCTTGTTAATGATTTCAATGTGTTTAAACCATGTTTAAACGAGAAACAAGCCACAAAAAAAAATTGGGCGGTTTTTTGTGCATTCTCGCGGTTTTTGACGAGGTTTTGGGCTGGAAAACCTCGCTGGCACCTGGCAACCCTGTCAACAACTGACAAACAACAAAACTCCCGTCTGTCGCTGTTGGTTTCACTGCTTTCAGGTAAGTTTAGTCAACAAAATCTCACAAATAATACACACAAACGTCCCTGACACATTTCTTACGTGTAATTGACACGCTTCTGTTGAATATTTACTTTAAAGAAATGGTTTTGTGTCTTTGAAATAGTCCGTTAGCATCTAAGCTAACCGGTTTCAGAAGAGAACGTTAGGCCTAAGTTACGTTAAGTTAAGGTCTTATTTATGAAAGTTTGGGTTTTTAAACACATATTTAGTGTAGATAACAGTTTTTTTATAGTTTTGCTGGTAATTTGTCAATGGGTGATTGGAAGTAGCAGCATCCAGGATTCAGCAGCCATGTCACCCTGTAGCCCAAGACCGGTTGCCCACTGAAGCTAAGCAGGGCTGAGCCTGGCTAGTACCTGGATGGGAGACCTCCTGAGAAAACCAGGTTGCTGCTGGAAGAGGTGTTAGTGAGGCCAGCAGGGGGCGCTCACCCTGTGGTCTGTGTGGGTCCTAATGCCCCAGTATAGTGATGGGGACACTATACTGTCAAAGAGCACCGTCCTTCGGATGAGACGTAAAACCGAGGTCCTGACTCTCTGTGGTCATTAAAAATCCCAGGATGTCTTTCGAAAGAGTAGGGGTGTAACCCCGGCATCCTGGCCAAATTTGCCCCTTGGCCTCTGTCCATCATGGCCTCCTAATCATCCTCATATACTGATTGGCTTCATCACTGTCTCCTCTCCACCAGTAAGCTGGTGTGTGGTGGGCGTTCTGGTGCAATATGGCTGCCGTCGCATCATCCAAGTGGATGCTGCACATTGGTGGTGGTTGAGGAGATTCCCCCTTCTATGTAAAGCGCTTTGAGTGCTGAGAAAAGCGCTATATAAATGTAATGAATTATTATTATTATTATTATTAAGTAAGCTAATTTATTTAACCTAAAAGAATGCTTTTTTTTATTTTATTTTTATTTTTTTTGAGAGATTTGAGAGACTCAATATACAATTCAAATTCACTCAAAAAAACCTTCAAACATGGTTTAGAATTACTCCATTTACTCTTATGAATATGAAATTTACCTAACAACATCATAAGATTCATCATAAAATTAACAGAAGCAATTTTCGACTCAAAATAAATGATAACATCTTTGGATGCAAGTTCACAATTATGACCAGACTTCTGTTGAAAGTGCCTAGAAAGATCATCCCAAATTTTTTTAGAGTGATGACATTCAAAGAAAAGATGTAGAATTTTTTCTGGCTGATCCAAACAAAAAGTACAATTTTCATCAATATCCATAAATTTTGATAAAGTATAATTACTAACATAAATATTATGGAGAATTTTCAAATGTACTTCTCTAAGTTTGTTAAATATACAAAACCGAAAGGGAAGCAACCAAGCTTTTTTCCAGATAATCTCTGAGAAGCAAATATTCCAGAAAATTTTCCCTCTAGGCTGAACAAATTTATTTTTATAAAATATATTTCTAATGAATTTATTTGAGCACTTTTTACTGGTAATGTCTACACCATTTAAATAAAGAATGGGATCAATTCTACAAATGTTAAGGGACATCATATGACTTCTCATTAACATCATTAAACCAGTAGGAATGGCTTTTATTACAGAAAAATACTCTTTATATTTAATAGGAAATGCCCACTTATTCATGGAATTTTCATAAGAAAGAAACTGAGCTGACTGATCTAAAAGGTCAGATAAGAAGTAAATTCCTTTATCTTTCCAACTCTGTAAATAAAGAGATTTCCGGTTTACTGTAATATACGCATTATTCCACAAGATTGCTTTATGTGGGGAAAAGTTATGTACATAACATAACTTCCAGGCCTTAAGAGCTTGTTGGTAAAAGTTGGATAATGTCACAGGCAGTTTGCTAATAGAGTAATCACATACTAACAAAAAATTTAGACCTCCAATCTTTTTAAAAATATTATATGGAATAAAAAACCATATTGAGTCTGATTTAAGAAGACAGTTTCTGAGCCATTTTACTTTGAAAGTATAATTTAAATCGAAAAAATCCAAAAGCTCAAAACCACCTTCATTTCTTGGACCATGAAGAACCTCCTTTCTTAAATGATGATGTTTATTCTTCCAAACAAATTTTGTAATTAACTCATTGATTTTTTTACAAATCGAATCTTGAAAAGCAAGAGATAAAGCTGGATAAACAAATCTAGATACCCCTTCTGCTTTGGTTAATAGGACTCTGCCTATGATAGTCAAGTCTCTTTGAAGCCAATTATTAAAGATGTTTTGAGTTTTTTTAAGTTTGGGGGAAAAATTTTATTCTTGTCTTTCCGCTATATCTTTTGTTACATTTATTCCTAAATACTTAACCTTGTTTTTTACTGGGATATTACATATATTTTTTTCTTTTGAGTCATAGAGACACATTATTTCACATTTATTTACATTTAGCTTTAATCCTGAGGCATCAGAAAATGCACCTACTAGCTGCAATACTGCGGGCAACTGTTCTTTATCTTTCAAAAAAAAAGAACAGTATCATCCGCAAGCTGAGTTAGTCTAAGCTGTTTATTGAAGATGGTAAGTCCTTGAATATTTGGAGAATTTAAGACTTTTATAGAAAGAAACTCAACTACAATGAGGAACAAGAAAGGGGCTATAGGACAACCTTGGCGCACTCCTCTACAGATGGGGAATCGTTTAGAGGTGTTAGGATATAAATTAATCGAGCTATTAATACCTTTATGGAACATTTTAATTATAGAAATAAATCTTTCCCCAAAACCAAAGGATTCAAAAGCCCTATACATAAACTGATGCTCAATCGTATCAAACGCTTTGTGGAAGTCTAAGAAAACAATTAAAGCCTCTGAATCTACTAAATTTGAGTAGTCTAATAAGTCCAAAATTAGTCTAATGTTCCAACTTATGTGCCGTCCAGCCATAAATCCAGTTTGACACTCATTAATTATTTCGTCTAGACCTTTTTTCAAACGAACTGCATAAACAAGAGATAACAATTTATAATCTACATTTAATAATGTTATAGGGCGCCAATTATCCAGGATCAATGGATCTTTATCGGGTTTCGGAAGGAGGGTTATTAATCCCTGTTTCATCGAAGTCGATAACTCATTCGAATCAATACATTCCTTATACATTTCGAGTAAGGGGTTTTCAATAATATCCCAGAAGCAGAGATAAAATTCAACTGAGAGACCATCTGTGCCTGGCGATTTTTTCTTCTTCATTGAATGAATAGCTGTAAACAACTCTTGTTTCCTTAGTTCTTCATCACAAAGGTCTCGAAATTGAATAGAAATAGATGAGACAGATTGCTTAACTGACACAAAAAAGTCGGAACACTTATCAGTTTCAAAAACTGATTCATATAACTTAGTGTAGAATGATTCCACATAATTTGTAATCAATTTTGGATTTGAAGTTAGTACATCATTAATTTTAAGAGAGGAGATCATTTGTCTTTTATAATTTCGTTTTTCTAGAGAAAAAAAATAACTAGTATTCTTTTCCCCCTTTTCTAACCACTTGGCTCTTGAACGAATGAATGCCCCTTTTGCTATATTAATATATATAAGATCAATTTCAGTTTGTATTGTCTCCAATCTGACTTTTTCTACTTCTGTAAGATTAACTTTTTTCAAAAGAAAGTCTAATTCTGTCATAAGAGCCTTTTCCTTATTCAAATTTTTATTTTTAACTTTCTTACTAAAATAAACAGCTGACTGTCTAACTTTAAACTTAAATAATTCCCATTTTTTAACGTGAGACATTTTCTTATTTCCAAAAATGAGTTGAGCTACTTCTCGAACCTGGGTAACAAACCCTTCATTGCTTAGCAAGTTGTTATTTAATTTCCAATAGCCTCGTATACTATTATTTTTACGATCAGTTCCAGATAGAGTCAAAACAATCATCTTATGATCCGAAAGAGGTGCATGACAGTATGTTACATCAATAACGTATTGGATAGATTCTGGGTTAATTAACCATAGATCAATCCTTGATTATAAAGACTTTGATGAATTACTCCAAGAATAACATTTTTCATTAAAATTCAAGAATCTCCAAACATCCACTAAAGAAAGATTGGTACATAATGCAGTAGTAAACTTAAATTTTGAAGTAGAAAACATATGAGGTGGGAAACGATCTAAAGAATCATCTGGGGCGTCATTAAAATCACCACCCATTATCAAAAAGGCACCTTGATATTTCCCCAACAGTGCTGAAATAGAATGAATAACCTCCGTAGACATATTTTTGGCTTGAACTGAAGAATTATGACCATAAAAATTCCCTAAAACAAAAACAGAATTATCCAATTTAACAACCATAAGTAACCATCTACCTTCTTTAGAGCTAACCAATTCTAATATGTCACCTTTAAATTTATTTAACAGAGTAGCGACACCTGCCGAATGATGAGAACCATGAGAAAAGAAGATTTGATCGCCCCACTGAGAACGCCACCATTTAATATCAGATTCACACGAATGAGTCTCTTGTAAAAAAATTATATTTGCATTTGCACGCCTAACAAAAATAAACATGGACTTCCTCTTAGTGCTGTCTCGTAAACCCCTAACATTAAGAGAAACAACCTTTAAGCAACTAAAAACAAAATCAGACATAAAAAAAAAAAAAAATAGAAAATCTTATTTGGATGTCAGAACAGTGTTATATAAAGAACCCTGAAACAAAAAAATTCACAAACCAGTCGGTATTGATCCACTCCAAATTACGAGGAGTCACATCACCTGGACGAACGCAAATGGCCTGAAGACCGCGCAAGATTTCAGTTCGAATGTCTACCCAGCATAGTCCTTTCTCAGTTAATATTCATCTTGAAAGTCATTCACAGACAATTTTTCTCCATCAATAAAAGCATCTGCTCCACGAAAGTAAGCTCTCTTCCCCTCTTCTCTCGCCGCCTTTACCTTTGGCCATAGCAGCTTCCTCTGTTGTCTTTCTGCAAATGTCAGGTCCTCAGCCAGGCGAACCCCTCTTTCCTTAAGTGCAGGATGATCCCGAGCAGCTTTCCAGACTTTCTCTCTGTAGGTTCTGAGCGCGAACTGGATGATGACCGGCCTAGGACGGTTACTTCCAGAACCAGGACGTCCAATCCTATGGATTGTGTCGACAAAAAATCGGATGTCATCTACCTCGTCCGGAGTCAACATTTTCAGGATTTCGAGCACTTTGATTCTTAAATTTTCTCCATCCGTTTTTCTCAGATTATTTAACCTCAAATTCCATCTCCTACTGTAGATCTCGGCTTGATCGCACTTGCCTTGAACCAACCGGACCACCTGCTCAATCTGCGATACCTTGTTCTCATTAGACTTGACCCTTGCAGAAAGAGATTTCATCTCCTCGGCCACAAAGTCAGATTAACTATAGCGACCGAGTTCTGGGCAATTTGTTGTTCCACCGATGAAAAGCGATCATTAAGAGCGTTTACAGCACGAAGTATATCGGCATTAGATACTTTGAGGTCTTCTTCCTGACAAACTTTTTTTGAAAGAGGACTACCTGTTGGAGTATTTGGGGATGAATCAGCTCCAGATGATGCTTCGAAAAGCGAAGAGAGTAACTTTCTGTCCTTGTTCTTTGGCATTTTGGAACATCCACACGTGGACTTGCAGAGTAGGCTTGCGTGACAGTCTAATGAGATTTCTATTAAGTAGATTTAAAGCATTCTACCTTAAAAAATTATTATCACGCCATGTCTTGTAATTAAAGTGAACAGATTCGGCCAGAAAATGCAACTCCTCAAAACGCCTCAGAGCTCGAACCAACACAACTGTTTAGGTCGCCATCTTGCGCCACCCAGCTTTGAGTTTTTCCACGGACCGTCACCTAAAAGAATGCACTGTATTGTTAACTTAATCAGTGACGTCACTTACCAATATTGCTAAAATGTGATTTCAGAATAGCGAGAGTGAAAAAAAATCCTCTACAACAAGGGGTGAGTTATTGTTTAATCATGATAATAATTCCATATGCATTTATTTCACAATATATTATCTTAAGATTTTTATATATTTATCTTTTCTGCATTTCACCTCTGTTCTAGCTTGGTTCCTTTTATTAAACCAATCCCATGTAATATTGTTGACTCTGTGACAAATAGCTTGTTATGTTCTTAGATCACCATGCTGTGATGGCCTGCTGCACCCCCTGTCCAAGAAAATCTCCACGGCTATGAACCATATGACTAGTAAGCAAAACCACCTCAAACATACAGTGCACTACTGTTCAAAGGTTTGGGGTCTGTAAGATTTATGCTTTTGAAATAAGTCTCACATTTTAAAATCATTAACCCCAGGGTTTTTCAGTGAGATTGTCCTTGAGAAACCTGTAGGCTAAATAATCAGCTAAATAATAGGCGACTAATACAATATTATAATGGTCATAGTTATAATAATAATTCATTTAACTATTATGATAACATGATATCCTGATCATTAGTATATTTTATTTTATTTCTTTAGGTCTGTTTTGAATTATGTTGGCCAATGAGACTGACACCATACTGTCCGACTCAAAGGTATTTATGTATTTGTATGTTTTTTTTTTTTATTGATCAATACTGAAATTCTTTGTACTTTTAAATGCTGAATGTGGTTCAGGGGGTCGACAACTTTAGTCAGTTATTTTTCACAGATATCTTGGGCAGCTGTGGCTCATACTCTTAGCCTTTAAAAATATTTGAATTGATATCCCCAATGCAATATCAGGGGGTAAATATATCATTAGAGTTCTTAAAGTTATGGCTTTGCTCTTGTTACCAGATATAATCCCTTTGTTTGGCCCTGTGATTCTTCAGGACAAGACCTTGATGCCATCCACAGTCAGTAGATGAAGAAGGTGAGTTTAGCCGAATTCAGTTCTCTTTCCCTTTCTTTTGAGCTTAAATGGACACGTGCACGCAAAATGAAGTCAAAATGCCCATCTTGGTGAGTTTCCTCGTAAACAGTCTTGTGTGTTTTAAACAGAAAGAAAACAGGTGCGTGTCATTTATATTAGGTCTGCGCATTCGTCTTAAAGGGACAGCAGCCTAACGTACCCGCAGCTGTTTGTGTCGCCAATGGTGATCAAACATCAAAAGAGAAAATGACTTGTAGCTTTAGCAAAGATACATTTAATTAATTTATAGTTATTTTATTTTTACAGTGAAGACTTATTTTACATTTTGATAATTCAATTTCTGTACCTGATGTTTTCAGATTTAACTGAAAAACATAATGCACTGCTTATTTCAACTGTATTTTTCTTCTATTGTATTTATCTATGCTTGTTATCTATTGTAATTTTCTATGCAGGTTCACTCCTCTACAAAATCCCCCCAATAGGTTTACTGTTAATTTTCGCTTATTACACTAAAATTCTTATTTCTGTTTTAATTAAAATGTCACAAATGCTAAAATATCAGAAAAGGGAACATCCGAACAGCAGTTTTTGTTGTGTGCCGATCTGCTCTTTGCCGGGAAAAATGAGTAGTACAGAAGTACAAATAGGTTCTGTACTCATAAAGTGACATCAACATTCGCGTCAGCAGTAGCATTCGCCGTCAGGCAAGTGTTATTTAAATAATCTCCTGATGTACTTACAAACTTTCCAATGCCTCGTTTAATGAGTACAGAACCTATTTGTACTACTGTAGAAGTTTGGTGCCATTCTGGGCATTATTAGTGGGGTAATTTACCAGATACAAACCTGGAGCCGCGCATGCACTAAACCATACGGCTGATATCTCTAAATAAACTCTAAATTTTTCAATATCGTGCAGCACTAATATTGAGCATATCTTAAAGTGAACTTGGAATGATAATTTGTGATACCAGATGAGATGTATGTATGATAGATTTTGAACTGTAATATTTTTTTTTTTTTTTTCAGGTTTTCTGGGATCCCAGCGGAAGGCATCAAGGCATCAGATGTTGGCCTGGACAGATGTTCCTGTAAACTACACCGACCTTTGCTTTTGCATGGATGGCTGATTATTACCATGTTCTGTGAGGGCATCATTATAGCAAAACTGAGCATCTGTGACAGTGGAATTTGTAGGTGTAAAGTCACAGAGATAAAAAAATTGATAGTAGTTTCAAACTTTTTTTCTCTTTCTCTCTCATAAACAACACAGCAGTTACAGGTTTTCAAATTCTTTATTGGAGGTGAGACTTATACGTTATATGTAGAGCGAATTCGCAGGTCAGGTTTTCAAATTCTTCATTGGAGGTGAGACTTATACGTTATATGTAGAGCGAATTCGCAGGTCAGGTTTTCAAATTCTTCATTGGAGGTGAGACTTATACGTTATATGTAGAGCGAATTCGCAGGTCAGAGTTCACTAGACTTGAATATTATTTTCTCTGTTTTTTATTTGACTTCAGAGTCGAAAGTGGGCTTAAAGGGTACATAGGCTTAATGGGTATCCTTACCCCTATATAAAACATTCCTTTTTTGATTTGTAGTCTGAAATAATAAATAGTGCAATATAAATAAATGCAATGTAGTGTTTTCAAATATATAAATTTTTCTATACACATTGATGCTGAAATATCTGAATAAATACACGATACCAGCAGCGCTCGTGCTCTCATATCTCCTACAGCTTGTGACACACAATCCCACCTCACTCTTTTCATTTGCTCCGGATGAATATTAATGCCATTACAGGGCTTGAATTTTGGCATGGGATTGTGTGTACATGTAACGCGTTGTCTTTTTATTTTCTTGTTAAATTTGCAGATGGTTTTGGGAGTTTAAATGTTTTGAGCGGAGTGAAGATTGGCACATTCATGTATATTGTATATAAATGAAGACTTTTTCAATTTTGTTTTAAGTTATAGGCTACAGTTTGCAAAAAGATAGTTTTAATTAAAATGTTTGTGCAGTTTTATTTATTGAAATATGTTCATGTTTGAAATATTAAATGTAAATTACTGTTCCTGAATACATTTTGCTAACGCTGTTTTTGATGACTTGTTTTAGGTTGATAATTAAACAATGAATCAACAAAAACATGGATTGTGTGCTTATTTATTTAATACAAACTGATTGATTTACTTATTAATGATAGTTTCTGTAAATTCAATTTATTGTAATAATATATTCATAGGATTCTTAAGTGTTTGAACAATAAACAATGTAGAATATGTTGTTTGTAGACCTATAATTTGTGTACAGGCATATCAGGATGTGTAGACGTTAGGAGAACCTTCCGGGAACGTTCCGAGAACCTTTCGGCAACGTTCCGGGAACGTTCCCCTAACCTATAGGGAACGTTCTATTAACGTAAAGAAAACTTTCCTGGCTAACCAATAGGGAACGTTCTTGGGAACATTCCGGGAACGTTCTGGGAACCAAAAACTAACGTTCCCAGAACGTAAAATTGTTAGCTGGGTGGCAGGCATGTAAACAAATAAAAAATAAAAGTGCCACAGTGTTTGCAAAGCCAGTAATGTGCTTTTAGGAACTGCACTCCTAACTCTTACCCCTCATTTACACTGCACACATCTGCGGAGCATTACGCCGGTTTCACACTGCATGCGCTAGAAGAGCGTCAGCAGCGCATGAGCAGTGCGTACAGTGAGCGGAAGCAGGACACGCGCGTTTTGCTTCCACACTGGCAGCGTTTGACACGCGAAACTGAACCGCGGCGTGTGTAGCTACAGACAGAGTAACCTACTCTATAATGGGTAAGTTGGCATTGCTTTATTTCGTTTTCAAATATTTTTAAGAGAAAAGACTTGTCAAGAAGCTTATTTTATTAATTAATATATTATAGCGTAACTTTTGGTTCATCTTTGTTTTTGTTGACTTTGTTTACCGTGTAGTGCGAGTTGTTGATAGAAGGAAGGCCATTGCGCTGTATTTGCTATTAAGAAGACTACGGAAAAGGCGCAGACTTTGGGTTCACTCCATGAACCGACGAAGGAGAGAATATGGTGCATATTACCATCTTGTCGCTGAACTCCGCCTTGACCGTGACCGCCACCTAAACTACTTCAGGATGAATGCAGAGCAAATGGATCACATTCTTTCCCTGATTGGAGGCCAACTAACAAGGCAAACAACAAACTACAGGCAGTCTATTGAACCCAAGCAGCGACTTGCAGTTACACTGAGGTAAATATTAGGCCATTGTATGTATTTTTAAATATTAATGAATAAATGTATTTTGCTTCAATTAAGTTAAAATATGTATTACACTAGTTTCATGCTTCAAATAAATATCTTTGACTTGGGTAAATCAACTAAAAAAGGTTTATTAAGTATATTGAACCAATATCTCAACAGAGTCATGCATAAAATTATTATGAACATAGGCTACATGCTTAACAACATGAACAATACAAAAAATAATAATTGAAACTGCTAAACTATTTACAACAAATGGTTGGATTAAGTAAAAAAAAAAAAAAAAAAAAAAACGTTTTTAAACTGTAGTACTACAGTTGATGGTAAGTGCTGGAATGTTGTTTATGCATGGTGGACATTGGCGGAGGAGTGACTTGGTGGGGGTGATGGTGGGTTTGTTCCTCATGGTAGGTGGGTGTGGGGTGAATAGGCTGAAATCCAGATTGTGGGTGCTGGCTTCCTCTGCTAGGGAACACTGTGTGTGATGCTGTCGCTTGTTGCCTCTGAACCTCATCTTCTAACTCCAGGTCAGCCAGGTAGGTCATTATGTGTATTTGTGCCCTGGAACGGTTTCTGGGAAGCAACCGATTCAGTTTCGGAATTAAACTGAGGGCAAAATAATACATTTCATCCTCCTGTGTGGGGACATTTGGTGGTACAGGTGTAGTGGGTTGTGTTATTATGTCCAATAACTGTTGCTCTGTTGTATTTGGGGAAACCGTTCTTCTCCGCTTCTGTCTGTATTGTTGAAGGGTGGGGGTAGGGGTGTCAGCTCTGTGAGTTGTTATTTGTGGTGTGGAGGTGCTAGGCAGTGGTGTGGGGGTAACCGATCTTTCGTCTGCCAGTAAGGGTGCTGCAGGCCTCTGTATGGCAGGAAGGGGACTGAAAGGTGTAGCGAGTTGTGAAAATTCTGGCTCCACTTCCTCCTCTGCAACGGTCATGTCCAGAGGTTCCAGCTCACTCTGCAAAGTGTGTCTGGAACTGCAATTAAATTAATTAATATATGATATAAATATATGTCCCCAACACACAAGTATTGTTGTACATTACACACAATTAATAATATTCTCATAATATACTCATGCTCAGTGAAATACTATTTGGTACTAATTGTCTATAAAAGAAAATAAGACACTAAATAGCAAGGTAAAACATAAGGTCAACAACAATGGCATACTAACCTTCTAGGCTGCATGTGTGGCAACAGGAATTCCCTGACTGTGCTACCTGCAGAACCACTGGGCACAACTTTTTTTTGCTTCTTGTTTCTGACAAAAGCATCTCTTAATAACTTCCATCTTCACCTGCATTCACTCACTGTAAAATACATTAAAATATGTATTACATATGTAAATGTAGCCATATATATATATATATATATATATATATATATATATATATATATATATATATATATATATATATATATATAAATAATGCAGAAACAATAAAACAATGTTATATTTGTTTGGTTTTAACAGATTTCTGGGAACTGGAGAGAGCTTCACCAGCCTGGCCTTCCAGTACCGTCTAGGCATAAGCACTGTTGCTGAGTCTGTCCACATGACCTGTCAAGCAATTGAGCAGCAGATGATGGCATCACAGTTCCCTAGACCAACAGAGGACATGTGGAGAGCCATAGCGTCCACATTTTGGGAAAAATGGAACTTCCCAAACTGCCTGGGTGCTATTGATGGGAAACATGTTACAATTGTGTCACCTGCACATTCTGGTAGCTTGTTTTTTAATTACAAGAAGACTTTTTCTATAGTTCTTCTAGCACTAGCAGATGCAGACTACAGGTTTACGTTTGTCCAGGTCGGAGACTTCGGCAGAACAAGCGATGGTGGAGTGTTTAGTAGTTCTGCTCTTGGAAGAGCCATTGAGGCCAAAGGTTTGTCTGTCCCTGCAGACTTCCCTTTACCAGGATCTGGTGTACAGGGCCCAATGCCTTACACCATGGTGGGTGATTCTGCATTCCCACTAAAAACATATTTGATGAGACCTTTTCCAGGGAACAGAATCCCACGATGGAGACAAATGTTCAATTACAGACTGTCACGGGCAAGGATGGTGGTGGAATGTGCTTTTGGCATTCTGTCATCCAGGTGGAGGGTACTCCATACAAGGATTAATGTGAAGCCAGAGAATGCAGACTCTATAGTCACGGCAGCCTGCATCCTTCACAACTACCTGACAAACCCATCAGAAAATCAGAGGTGGGTGGAAGAGGCAGAAGAAAGGGGGGAAGTCCTACCACCTGTTAGAAACATGGGTGGAAATAGGGGATGCAGAGAAGCTTATGATGTGCGTGAAAAGCTTTGCACATTTTTCTGCTCAATTGAGGGTAGAGTGTCCTGGCAAGACAACATGGTCTAGGTTTTAAGACAAAAAATTCATCACTGTAAAAATTCTAGATATTGAAAAAGTTAATAGCCTAACTTACTGCTCAACTTGAAAACTGCAGTTACTTGCATTAACATCTGCTTCTCTTGCTTATGTGTGCTTACTGTGTGCAAATTGTAAATAAATGCTTCATTTAATAAATTTGTTGTTTCTTGGAGAAAGGATTTTTTCATTTAAACTTGTCAAAAAAACTAAAAAACTTACCATCTGCACCAAGAGCCACCGCAACTTCCTCCCATGCCTTTTCCATGGCACTTTTATTTTTTTATATATATATATATATGTATGTATATATGTATGTATGTGTATATACATAAATATATTAAATGAATCTGTAAACTGGCAGTATACATCGATTAAACTTGTTTTTGTAGTTTGGCCAACAATTTTGTTTTGGACATTTAATTTTAAATTGATGAAGGTTAATTTGATTGTTTAAAACACAAGAGATCTCATCAATGTGCTTTTTGGGTGAAACTGCTGTGTGTTTTGGCCATGAAAAATACATGGTCACTTTAATTCAGCGTAAGCGGCGCGTTAAAAATAGACTGGGCGCCGAAACTATCGCGGCACTGCTGTTCCTGCTCTGCTCCTGCTACGCGCTGCCGCGCCGCTTCTGCGTGCGGTGTGAATGCACTCATTGAATAACATGGACGCCGAAAAAAATACGCGCTGCTCACGCGCTGCTGACGCTTGCGGTGTGAAACCGGCGTTACGGCTACCGGAGCTGATCGCGCCCATTCTAGTCAATGCAATTGTGTTTACACCGGCCGCGACGCGGCGCGTTTCAGAAGCTTCCCAGAAGCGGCTCTCCGCGCCGCTTCGCTAAATATAGGCGCCTAGTCTATTTTTGACGGACGCGCGTCCAAGTCGCACTGGAAATACAAAATAAAAGTAAAATAAACATTGTCAAATTCAAAATAAACCCCCTGTGCAAACTCCCAAACGTATTACACACCAATATCCTTGGTAGAAACCATAGACTGTATGGTAGAAACCCAAAAATCAAGAAAAACCACGTCGGACAGGCAAATCACGTGGTCTCGCGCATCCAGTCGCTCCGCTTCTGAAATGCTCCTGGTGTGAGTTGGCACCGCGTGGAGGACGGAATAAAATATGGCAAGCCAAAGTATTCATAAACGCCTGGTCAGGCGTCTGATTGCACACTGACACGTCAAAAGCGTGCGTTTTGACCGCCAAACGCGCGTCCCTGACGTGCGATTTGCCATAAAAGCGCACCCCAGCTAACAATTTTACGTTCTGGGAACGTTCTGGGAACGTTCCCAAGAACGTTCCCTATTGGTTAGCCAGGAAAGTTTTCTTTACGTTAATCGAACGTTCCCTATAGGTTAGGGGAACGTTCCCAAAACGTTCCCGGAAGGTTCTCGGAACGTTCCCGGAAGGTTCCCGGAACGTTCTCCTAACGTCTACACATCCTGATATGCCTGTACACAAATTATAGGTCTACAAACAACATATTCTACATTGTTTATTGTTCAAACACTTAAAAATCCTATGAATATATTATTACAATAAATTGAATTTACAGAAACTATCATTAATAAGTAAATCAATCAGTTTGTATTAAATAAATAAATCAGCACACAATCCATGTTTTTGTTGATTCATTGTTTAATTATCAACCTAAAATAAGTCATCAAAAACAGCGTTAGCAAAATGTATTCAGGAACAGTAATTTACATTTAATAATTCAAACATGAAAATATTTCAATAAATAAAACTGCACAAACATTTTAATTAAAACTATCTTTTTGCAAACTGTAGCCTATAACTTAGAACAAAATTGAAAAAGTCTTCATTTATATAAACAATATACATGAATGTGCCAATCTTCACTCCGCTCAAAACATTTAAACTCCCAAAACCATCTGCAAATTTAACAAGAAAATAAAAAGACAACGCGTTACATGTACACACAATCCCATGCCAAAATTCAAGCCCTGTAATGGCATTAAAATTAATCCGGAGCAAATGAAAAGAGTGAGGTGGGATTGTGTGTCACAAGCTGTAGGAGATATGAGAGCACGAGCACTGCTGGTATCGTGTATTTATTCAGATATTTCAGCATCAATGTGTATAGAAAAATTTATATATTTGAAAACACTACATTGCATTTATTTATATTGCACTATTTATTATTTCAGACTACAAATCAAAAAAGGAATGTTTTATATAGGGGTAAGGATACCCATTAAGCCTATGTACCCTTTAAGCCCACTTTCGACTCTGAAGTCAAATAAAAAACAGAGAAAATAATATTCAAGTCTAGTGAACTCTGACCTGCGAATTCGCTCTACATATAACGTATAAGTCTCACCTCCAATGAAGAATTTGAAAACCTGTAACTGCTGTGTTGTTTATGAGAGAGAAAGAGAAAAAAAGTTTGAAACTACTATCAATTTTTTTTTTTTATCTGTGACTTTACACCTACAAATTCCACTGTCACAGGTGCTCAGTTTTGCTATAATGATGCCCTCACAGAACATGGTAATAATCAGTCATCCATGCAAAAGCAAAGGTCGGTGTAGTTTACAGGAACATCTGTCCAGGCCAACATCTGATGCCTTCCGCTGGGATCCCAGAAAACCTGAAAAAAAAAAAATATATATTACAGTTCAAAATCTATCATACATACATCTCATCTGGTATCACAAATTATCATTCCAAGTTCACTTTAAGATATGCTCAATATTAGGGCTGCACAATATTGAAAAATGTAGAGTTTATTTAGAGATATCAGCCGTATGGTTTAGTGCATGCGCGGCTCCAGGTTTGTATCTGGTAAATTACCCCACTAATAATGCCCAGAATGGTACCAAACTTCTACAGTAGTACAAATAGGTTCTGTACTCATTAAACCAGGCATTGGAAAGTTTGTAAGTACATCAGGAGTTTATTTAAATAACACTTGTCTGACGGCTAATGCTACTGCTGACGCGAATGTTGATGTCACTTTATGAGTACATAACCCATTTGTACTTCTGTACTACTCATTTTCCCCGACATAGAGCAGATCGGCACACAACAAAAACTGCTGTTCGGATGTTCCCTTTTCTGATATTTTAGCATTCGTGACATTTTAATTAAAACAGAAATAAGAATTTTAGTGTAATAAGCGAAAATTAACAGTAAACCGAGATCACCTACCGCTGCAGATGTGTACAGAAGTGAAAAGCAGAAATGCTTAGACCTCTTTCCGGTTCGACCGCTGGGCGCTCCGCATAACCCCTATTGGGAGGATTTTGTAGAGGAGTGAACCTGCATAGAAAATTACAATAGATAACAAGCATAGATAAATACAATAGAAGAAAAATACAGTTGAAATAAGCAGTGCATTATGTTTTTCAGTTAAATCTGAAAACATCAGGTACAGAAACTGAATTATCAAAATGTAAAATAAGTCTTAACTGTAAAAATAAAATAACTATAAATTAATTAAATGTATCTTTGCTAAAGCTACAAGTCATTTTCTCTTTTGATGTTTGATCACCATTGGCGACACAAACAGCTGCGGGTACGTTAGGCTACTGTCCCTTTAAGACGAATGCGCAGACCTAATATAAATGACACGCATCTGTTTTCTTTCTGTTTAAAACACACAAGACTGTTTACGAGGAAACTCGCCAAGATAGGCATTTTGACAAGATGGGCTAAACTTACCTTCTTCATCTACTGACTATGGATGGCATCAAGGTCTTGTCCTGAAGAATCACAGGGCCAAACAATAGGGATTATATCTGGTAACAAGAGTAAAGACATAACTTTAAGAACTCTAATGATATATTTACCCCCTGATACTGCATTGGGGATATCAATTCAAACATTTTTAAAGGCTAAGAGTATGAGCCACAGCTAGACATGTGCCGGTATTCGGTAATGCGATAAATCGCGGTAATGAATATGCACGATATTGTTATCGCGGGCACTTCAAAATACCGTGAAAAATAATAGATCCGAATTTAGATTTTTAGAACGCGCATTATAGCGTATTTTCCATCAACCGCTTAAACAAACACTGCGTATATGCTGCGCGAAACACGTGCGCACTCTGATGTAAACAATCGCCACGTGTATAAGCATGCGGCCTGTGCGCACTTCTAGTCTAATGTAAACAGTCCTCACATGGAGAAGCAGCATGGTGGAAGGAGGAACGCCGCCGCCTACAGTCTATGGCCGCCGCCGATCTATCCGGATCCATCCCGCTTCAAAAAGCAGAGCTGCCAACTCGACGCATTCAGCGCGAGACTCTTCACACGATCACGCCACACATCCGTTTTCTCACGCAGAGAAAAATCGCGGAGCAAAGAGGACACGAAGACCGTCAAACAAGACAGAGCAGGTTACTTTTGATATGAAACAGGAGAACAAATCTGTCACAGAACGTTACATTTAAACCACATTAAAGGCTATGTTCACACTTAGCGTCTTTTTTGACAAGAAAAAGTTGACAACGGCGTTTTTTTAGCAAAAAAAAACGCTGGCAGCGTTCGGTTACAAATAGCAGCCGAGCGCGTCTTTTGTGGCTGGCGCATATACTGACGCGTCTTGACCATGCGTCAACATACGACGAAAAGGGTACCCCCATAACGTCCATATGTGACGATTCGGGTTATGGGTAGGTTTAGGTATGCGTTAGGGTACCGCTAGGAGGCGCTGCTGGTGCGCTTCTGTCTGCGTCTCATATTGACGTTAAAGGGGTACCCTTTTCGTCGTATGTTGACGCATGGTCAAGACGCGTCAGTATATGACGTTTTGGGGTGAGACCGGGCTGCTATAACAAGAGCTGCAACAGTAGCCTAGTGCTGTGTGATGCAAAAAATGTCGAGAAAGAGAAAGTTGGCTCTTGCGTTGGCTTTTGAAGTTACCGGGGAGGAGAATGTCGGTTCACAAAGACGTTTGTGGGTGCACGACAGACAGTTGTTCTTGTTGTTATGGAAACGACAGGTCTCGCTACTCGCTTGTCATTGGTCAGCTGTCAAAAAGGCGCTTGACGTAGGGCGTTCTTTTCAGAAAAGTTGAACTTTTTTCAACTTAAAAAGACGCTCTGAGCTGCAGAAAAAGACTCCGGCGGTGGCGTCTAAAAAAGCGCTCAGGACTTTTTTGAAAAAACGGTTCACTCCATAGGGTTATAATGTAGAACAGACGCTGGCAGTTTGAAAAAAGACGCTAAGTGTGAACATAGCCTTATATTTGATTTAATTCGTTATTTGTAACCTTTAACAATGCCAGCTGATAGGGCTCTATATGGTTACATAGCATTATGTGAGATATTTTTTTTCATGAGAAAAAAATAACATGTTGGCTATCTACTGTAGCCTTCCTAATATTTATCCAAAATTAGTCAATATTGAATCAAGATTTAAATCAAATCCCAAGTATTGAATTGAAATCGTTAAATTTGTGTTAAGCAATAGAACTTAATAAAATTCAGTTTAGTTACCAAATGTTTTGACAATCACAATTACACCTTGTGATGCAAGTTTTATTTATTTTTTACATCACCCCCCCAATCCCTCTGTTTCTCATGTGCAATTAAAATATCGTGATAATACCGTATACCGTGATAAAAGCTCACTCAATTAATCGCAGCATGAAAATGTGATACCGGCACATGCCTAGCCACAGCTGCCCAAGATATCTGTGAAAAATAACTGACTAAAGTTGTCGACCCCCTGAACCACATTCAGCATTTAAAAGTACAAAGAATTTCAGTATTGATCAATAAAAAAAAACATACAAATACATAAATACCTTTGAGTTGGACAGTATGGTGTCAGTCTCATTGGCCAACATAATTCAAAACAGACCTAAAGAAATAAAATAAAATATACTAATGATCAGGATATCATGTTATCATAATAGTTAAATGAATTATTATTATAACTATGACCATTATAATATTGTATTAGTCGCCTATTATTTAGCTGATTATTTAGCCTACAGGCTTCTCAAGGACAATCTCACTGAAAAACCCTGGGGTTAATGATTTTAAAATGTGAGACTTATTTCAAAAGCATAAATCTTACAGACCCCAAATCTTTGAACAGTAGTGCACTGTATGTTTGAGGTGGTTTTGCTTACTAGTCATATGGTTCATAGCCGTGGAGATTGTCTTGGACAGGGGGTGCAGCAGGCCATCACAGCATGATGATCTAGGAACATAACAAGCTATTTGTCACAGAGCCAACAATATTACATGGGATTGGTTTAATAAAAGGAACCAAGCTAGAACAGAGGTGAAATGCAGAAAAGATAAATATATAAAAATCTTAAGATAATATATTGTGAAATAAATGCATATGGAATTATTATCATGATTAAACAATAACTCACCCCTTGTTGTAGAGGATTTATTTTCTCTCTCGCTATTCTGAAATCACATTTTAGCAATATTGGTAAGTGACGTCACTGATTAAGTTAACAATACAGTGCATTCTTTTAGGTTAAATAAATTAGCTTACTTCCAATCACCCATTGACAAATTACCAGCAAAACTATAAAAAAAACTGTTATCTACACTAAATATGTGTTTAAAAACCCAAACTTTCATAAATAAGACCTTAACTTAACGTAACTTAGGCCTAACGTTCTCTTCTGAAACCGGTTAGCTTAGATGCTAACGGACTTTTTCAAAGACACAAAACGGGGTCTTTTTGACCCCAAATGACTTTTGCTCAAATTAAAAAAAATGTTCCCTTTGTCCAAATGGTATGAAACCTTCTACGGCTCTTCACACTTTCTAGATCTACAAAAAAAAAATTAAATTGGAATGATATCTGTTTTTATGTTAGCGTGACAAAAATTGTGACACTCGTGGTCTTCGGGGTCTCTGGAGACCCCGCAATCAAAATATACAAAATTCATCATCAAAATCAGAAACAACGCAGAACACATCGACAGAAATGGCACAAATAAAGTGGCACACTTCCACCAATGCAAAAAACATCCACAATGCTAAATTATTTTGCTCACAACACGCGCACACACACACACACACACACACACATATAGAGGAATACATTTTTGAGACTATAAAAACTGTTCTCTTATCATTTGTCAAATAAAATCATCCAAAATGCAGTACCACCACAAAAATAAATTGGTGACACTGACACATTGAAAATGTGCACACTCACACACACACGCACACACACACACACACACACACACATGCACACACACACACAGGAACATTTATAGGGCTATAATTTGTCAAAATTATGGGGGGGGGGGGGGTGGGTTCAGTACAAAAAAATGCTAAACTTTGACAAAAATATTTTATTTTTGTTATAATTGTGATTTTATAATATTTAGATATGAATCCAACTGAATCCAACTTGTGAAAAGATATCTTTCAGGTAGTCAAATAGCAAATAGCATATAGTGGAGCTCTATGGCCATCTAGTGGTTAAAGTGATATTTTTTTAATTTTAAAACTGCATTTTCCAAAAAATGGGCATAAATGTTACATTAAACCATTTAAAATGGTCCATGTTATCCCCATGAATGAAAGTTAGAAATCTGGGTCTTTTATAAAGTGAATTTTACATCATATGCTGTTTTTTTGTAAAAAGCTTATTTAAATAAATATTTATTTATTTATTTATAGAAATTTAAAAGATATCATAAATTCTCCAAAAACTGCACAAATGTTGAGTAAAAACATTAACAAACAGAATAAAATTACATTTGTAAAAAAAAAAAACTATTATCTTGTTACAAAATTAAATGTTATTGTCTGGGGTCTCTGGAGACCCCAAAAAACACGAGTGTAGACATAAATATAGACCATCAGAGGGTTAAAGTAAATATTCAACAGAAGCGTGTCAATTACACGTAAGAAATGTGTCAGGGACGTTTGTGTGTATTATTTGTGAGATTTTGTTGACTAAACTTACCTGAAAGCAGTGAAACCAACCACGACAGACGGGAGTTTTGTTGTTTGTCAGTTGTTGATGACGTTTCTGGTTTCCATCTGCTCTCGCGCAGCACACGTGCGCGCTCCAGTGTTTGATTCCGCGCTCCAGTGTTTGATTCCGCGCATGCGCATTAAAACACTTCAAAGTCACGCAGCATTTAAATAAACATATAGAATTAAAATGTATAACATAATTTAAAATATCATTAATAAAAAGTTATTGCGAATAGATCTGAACGTTGTTGGTTATCTTATAACCTTAGGGGACCGTACTGACGACGTTGTCAGTTGGTAATCTGCCTGTTAAGTGATATTAAAATAATAACCTGCAGAGAACGTTCCCAGAACGTTCTCTTTAGGTTATACAAATAAAACCTAAAAATAATTAACTAAAAAAGACTGCCTACCAATGAGCAAAGTTATTGATTACTTAGGCATTATCTACTGCCTGATAATGGTCATTTAATTAAGCATTTGATAAATGGTGTTAAAGCACAAAACATTGCAAACCATTCAATTGGTTTAAGAAATTAAATTAAATTAAAATTAAAATTAAATTAAACCTAAAAATAACCTACAGGGAACGTTCTGGGAACGTTCCCTTAAAGTTATAAAACTTGGTTGGACGTCACCACGACAGACCGGTACATCGGCCGCATTACTGCAGAAGCTGCACCGATCCGTCTGTCAATCTCCCGTTCCATCCTTCCCTCACTCGCGAACAAGACCCCAAGATACTTAAACTCCTCCACTTGAGGCAGGAACTGAACCAACCTGAAGTGGGCAAACCACCCTTTTCCGACTGAGGACCATGGTCTCGGATTTGGAGGTTATAAAAAGTTATAAAAATAGAACTTAAAAATAACCTGCAGGGAACGTTCCCAGAAAGTTCTCTTTAGGTTATAAAATTAAACCTAAAAAATAACCTACAGGGAACGTTCTGGGAACGTTCTCTTAAAGTTATGCAGATAGAACCTAAAAATAACCTACAGGGAACGTTCTGGGAACGTTCTCTTTAGGTTATAAAATTAAACCTAAAAATAACCTACAGGGAACGTTCTGGGAACGTTCCCTTAAAGTTATAAAAATAGATCCTAAAAATAACCTACAGGGAATGTTCCCAGAACGTTCTCTTTAGGTTATAAATTTAAACCTAAAAATAACTTACAGGGAACGTTCTGGGAACGTTCCCTTAATGTTATAAACATAGATCCTAAAAATAACCTACAGGGAACGTTCCCAGAACGTTCTCTTTAGGTTATAAATTTAAACCTAAAAATAACCTACAGGGAACGTTCTGGGAATGTTCCCTTAATGTTATAAACATAGATCCTAAAAATAACCTACAGGGAACGTTCCCAGAACGTTCTTGTTTGGTTCCCAAAAAAATAACCAAATGGGAACCAAACGGGAACGTTGGGGAACGTTCTGTGTTTGCTGGGACGTTCTTAACGCGCGCTTTGTGGTCACGACAAACGCGCGGTTTCTGCATCAAAACGCGCGTCCTCGACGTGTGATCTGCTATTTAAAACGCACGTTTGCAACGTGCGCTTTGGGGTCACCGAAAACGCGCGTTTTTGACGCGCGTTTATAATAACAAAAAAGGGCGTTGAAAACGTGTGTTTTGACTAGGACAAAACGCACGCTTTTGACGTGTAAACAGTTAACCCAACAGGCAGTACAAACGTGTGTGAAGTTTCCAACCAGGCGAAAAGGACACGTGAAATAGGAGTTAAAATCAGTTTGAACGGGTCAGTGTCATTGGCTGCTGAAGGCTTGGGTCTAACCATTTCTGTGGGCTTAGCCCCCCTAAGCTACTGCTTAGCTTAGCTACTGTTCATAGACTAGGCTACCACCATTTAACATGCCATAGATCAGGTTATTCAGCCTATCTATTTTGTCCTTTTTTGTAGAACTTATAGAAATAATATATTTAAATTGCAGTTTTATAAAAATTTTGATAAAAATAAAATTGCCTTGTTTTTCTTTGCTCATGCCTTTGTCCCTATGTGGTTTAGGTCTCTTGTATTATCATTAAACCCAAGCAAAACAGCATGGAATTATCGATGGCAAATTTTACAGAGGAGGGGATTATAATTGGTGAGTTATTATAATCCAATAGTTATCATTTAAGTTAAAAAAAAGAAAGAGAGAAAAAACACAGTTATTTTCCAATTGTAATTTTGGTAAGATTTTACAAAAAGGTTTCATACATTATTTAAGTACATTAGTTCACATGAATTAATAATGAACTGCACTTCTACATGTTAATTTAAAATTTCATTTCAACCTTTACTAATATTTATTCAAATCAAAAGTTGTTGTTAACATTACTTAATGCACTGCGAACTAACAGGGTACTAAAAGGGTACACTTCTCAGATTAGTAAAGTAAAACAAAGTTGTTAAAGTAGTTTAAGTTTATGAACATTTTAAATGTATACAATACATAATGTTGTTTATATATATATATATATATATATATACAATTATTTTTTTTATTTTTTTTACAAAACATTTTCAACCCTAAAACTTCAAGAAAATCTATGTTAAATATCTGGACAAGTTCTGGGCCAGATTTTAGGTTGATGTCTCAATAAATGAGCATTAGGAAAGATTGTATTGTGCGCAGTACCAAAATTTTCCACTAGATGACATCCAGACTCCACCGATGAGATCTTCGACTTCCATGTATGGTTTTTAGTGATCTGAACCTTATATTTCCATACTATTCCAAATATGTATGAAGTAGACATCCTATTCAGAAATAGTTAGGGCAGTAATGTTAATATTTGATTTGAATTCAATCTCTAAAACACATATAAAAATGTACGGAAAGAATCAAAGCCCGAGTTGTAGTTTGCCTCCACATCACAAATGAAGAATCTATTGGTATTTATCTACTGCTGTCATTTCTTTTGATAATTACTTGTTTGGGGTGCTCCATGGTCATGTATTTAGACCAGTTACTGCTGTTTTAATTCTGTAATGGTAATGTATGTACAGTATTTCAATGTACAGTATGTCATATTACACCTCTTTAGATGCTATCTTCAGTCTAAAAATGTATTTAATCAAGTAAGCATATCCAAATATACAGAAATACAATCCAGATATACATCAAAATAACTTAAAGGATGCAAAAAGTAATGCAAGAATGATTTAATGTAATTTCAGAACCGTTCTGAGATAGTATTTTTCATGTCGTGTATGTTGACATTTAGTAGGCTACACTATGATTGCCCAAAGAATTCACATTTAACTTTTTAATTTTAACAAATGTATAGGTAATGCAGAGGAGTACTGTGTGCTTTGCAGCATGCTGCAGACAAACCCAACGAATTGAAATGGTATACAACTTACAATACACACACCCAAAAAGCATTAGTTTAACTTTATGTGCCATGTTTTTAGGGCCCAAGCCCTGAAAGGGCGAAGGCCCTATTGTTTTCCTTAGGATTATTTTTTTTTATTTTTTATTTATTTTTATTTATTACGACTATTCAGGCACTTTTGGGGCCTTTAACATGCTCGAAAACTCTTGAAACTTTGCACACGGGTCAGAACCCGCGGCCATCAGGGCCGGGCTGAAGCTGGTACCCGAGCGTGGCAGGGGGGCTCGACAGAGCCCCCTGGAACGGGGTCCGAAAACTCTTTTGACCCAGCCCTGCTCAAAATTTTGTAATTCCTGCTTTGAATTGGCAGGAAGTTGTAACAGTTCCTGCTAAACAATTCAGTCCAACCCAGGCACAGATGCAACAACTGCAGGATGTGGACATTCTTGCAGGACCTGTTGGTAGTCCGGCTATTGCACTTCAAACTGTAATTTATATTCTGCACCAGTAGATTGCTTTTGATTTGGTTCTACTGACATTTGAAAATAAACCTATCTATCGATCTAGATGTAGATGACTATCCATCTATCTAGAGATGTAGAGATGGATTATCCATGTTAATGGGTTGACTGGTTTTATTTGGTGCTAATTGAGGTGAAGACTTCATAACATAAGCCTTATAACATAGACAGTATTTATTTATATTTGAAACCTGGTAAGATGCATCACATTTGTAGAAAATAAATTGGATAAAAAATATAATTGATTGATCCCAGGATGTAAATTAGTTCTGTTACCATTGCTCACATTTAAGAAAAGAAATAAAAAGCATATGTTAAATCTTAAAAATTAGGATGACTTGTGCATGTTTGAAATAACATGAGGGTGAATAAATTTAGACAGAATGTTTTGAATTTTGAGTGAACTATCGGATGTTTCTGTAATTTGGTCCCTGTAAAGCATCTTGGTGGCACCCTGCTCGCAATAGTGATACATTTTATAGTCATATATATATATATGGTTATGTTGCTTAACAAACATAAGGTTATGTTGCTTAACAAATTTTCATTACAACTGCATCGATCAAGAACCACATCTGTACACTTTTCCCCAATCAAATGTTAAAAAAGATGAAAATGTAAAAAAGTTGAAACTTGAGGTATAGATATACAGCTAGAATGGTATTAATGTGCAAAAGAAGGCAATGTTATCTTGGTAAAAAAAAAATTTTTTTCATAAATTGCAATCTAGATATTTTCTTTGGCCTACACAAGAAAAAGAAAATGGAACAAATATAGGGACAAATTAAGTTCTTATATATGTCCTGCCCTGAGCACAAGCTCTCAATCTAATCCTGTAAGTCTTAAATACTTCTATAAAGTATAAAATACCCTATTTAAACACTAAGTCTTAAAAAAAAAAAAAAAGGATAATATCACCTGTGTACTTAATTACTGTTTGTCTGTGTTGAGCGCACAATATTTGAACAAAAAGGTTTCAATAAGCGCCAGCTGCTTGTGATACCTTCAAATGTAAGCACAACGAAAGTCCACGTTGTTCTCTAAAGACAGATATTGATTAACCTGCATTGATTGCTTACCTCCACCGTAACTGATTTTCCCACACAAATGTTAATGATTTCATGTTAGAGCTAGAATGACCACTAATGTGTTTATTTACAAAAAGGCATGAGCGAAGAAAAACAAGGCAATTTTATTTTTATCAAAATTTTGATAAAACTTCGCCAAGTTCTACAAAAAAGGACAAAATAGAAAGGCTGAATAACCTGATCTATGGCATGTTAAATGGTGGTAGCCTAATCTATGAACAGTAGCTAAACCCCCCTAAGCCCACAGAAATGGTTAGACCCAAGCCTTCAGCAGCCAATGACACTGACCCGTTCAAACTGATTTGAACTCCTATTTCATGCGTCCTTTTCGCCTGGTTGGAAACTTCACACACGTTTGTACTGCCTGTTGGGTTAACTGTTTACACGTCAAAAGCGTGCGTTTTGTCCTAGTCAAAACACACGTTTTCAACGCCCATTTTTGTTATTATAAACGCGCGTCAAAAACGCGCGTTTTCGGTGACCCCAAAGCGCACGTTGCAAACGGGCGTTTTAAATAGCAGATCACACGCCGAGGACGCGCGTTTTAATGCAGAAACTGCACGTTTGTGACGCGCGTTTTCCGTGACCACAAAGCGCGCGTTAATTACGTGCGCTTTTATGGCAAATCGCGCGTTTGGCAGTCAAAACGCACGCTTTTGACGTGTCAGTGTGCAATCAGACGCCTGACCAGGCGTTTATGAATACTTTGGCTTGCCATAATAAAACCTTCCCAGATAGCATACATATCCGGGCCTCATCTGGGCCAACTATGGCACATGTGGCTCAGTTCTGGCAGCGGCAAAGGTTATATGGGCCGTCTCTGGCCCACACACATCAAGCCGGTTTTAGTGTGAGTCGTGGCATGCTGTTCATGGGCCAGATCTGGCCCTTGTGCAACAAACCGGCTTTAGTTTGAGTCGTGGCTTGCTGTGTGTGGGCCAGATCTGGCCCGTGTGCAACAAACCGGCTTTAGTTTGAGTCGTGGCTTGCTGTGTGTGGGCCAGATCTGGCCCGTGTGCAACAAACCGGCTTTAGTTTGAGTCGTGGCTTGCTGTGTGTGGGCCAGATCTGGCCCATGTGCAACAAACCGGCTTTAGTTTGAGTCGTGGCTTGCTGTGTGTGGGCCAGATCTGGCCCGTGTGCAACAAACCGGCTTTAGGTTGAGTCGTGGCTTGCTGTGTGTGGGCCAGATATGGCCTTTGTGCAACAAACCGGCTTTAGTTTGAGTCGTGGCTTGCTGTGTGGGGGCCAGATCTGGCCCGTGTGCAACAAACCAGTTTTAGGATTGTTGTGCGTGGGCCAGATATGATATTTAGTATGATATTAATTCATGGTTATTAAGTTTTAAAATGTAAAGGAAGAAGGCTGACTTTTGTTCTTTTCCCTTTGTTTGTCTTAGATCTGATAAAGAATCATTGGATTAAGCCATCCTTTCTTTTTCATAATCCGACAGATTTGTCTGTATAATTAAGATACTATTCTGTTCTTTAACTTTGACACTGAACTTGAGGAATTCTAGGTAATAGCAGTCATTCTGGTCATTCATTAGTAATCAGTAACCTAGATATGAATAGCTTATTCTAGATTGCGAAGGGCATGTTGTTTATTTGTTAATTTATATATTGGACAATGATGGAAATAAACTAGGATACTGACATTTGCGATGTATACAGCCTTATGAAAAGCAGCAATCAATTAGATCAAAAGTAATCAGAAAAAAAAATTCAGTCACCTGCAACATCTGCATATTCAATCAATGATTTTTTTGGACTAATGTAGTTTGCACATGCACACAGATTATCTGTTATCTTTGTGGGCACTCTCAATAGACATCTTTAAATGTGCAGTCTGTAAGAATGTCTGTAAACTAGTGGTGGAAATAGGTACTGCAGTCCAAATTCAAGTTATGGGAGATTGTTGTTCACTCCGTCCCCTCCTCTTCAGACTTGACCCTCATGCAGGTTGCCAGTTTAAGGTCACGCAACAGGAACGAGCGCAATTGACAATGGAAGCCGAGGAGACTTACTCATAAGTTGATGAGTTGATTTATCCATGTTATTATATGCTCTTGGTCATACCATTACAATGACCTGGGGGCCCGCCAGCGTTTTTTTGGGGAGCACAAAGTCAGCGTCTTGATACGGTTGGACCTAAACCGGGAACTTCCGCCAATAGCTTTATGAATTATGAAAAGGTTCCTCCAGTGCGAAAGCCCTTAATGACGTTTGTATACCAGATAAAGGCAGCAATGCACTAATCTGGCTTTAACACACAGTTGTCTTCATTAAAAGTAGGAACACTTCTTATCTAGTGCTGATGCCACCAGTGCTGATTTTCCGTATCGGAAAACTTTAAAATGGCACTTTATGACAAAAAGATTGGCGACCCCTGTTGTTGAACAATTTTAAAATAGTTTGCACTGTCACTAATTTGTAAATGTGATGAATGGAACCTTTTTTTATCGATTTATAATGTATGTGTGAAGTGCTTAAGTGGAGTAAAACATATTTTAAGGCAATCAGTTTGCATTGTTTTAACAAGATGTATAATTAAATACAACTGAAATTCCAAGTTGCAGGAAATATTACATTATTTAGCTCAACTTACACCACTAAATAAGCATTTGTTACAGCATTATATTCTTTCATTTTACTAAGTTAAAGGCAATCACTTTGCATGATTTTTTGAGGGAGCTTAACAAATAACAATTTACTGTGTAAAAGAGTCTGAAAGCACAGAATAAAATAAAAAAATTGTGAGATGGGCTTATTGACAAACAAAAACAAAGTTAAATACAAATAGGTTGAATGTAAAAATCGATCGTGTGAACATTACATCCAACAACACAACATGTTCTTCCCATAAATCCCATGACTTTCTTCTGTTATGTAACTACAAAATTGAAAAATTACCAGCAATATTATCTGATTTTCACAGGCAATCCCTCTTGGCATGATATTCTTTGAGTCTTTGATATTCAAGCACAACTTTTCACCTCATAAATATTTTATTTGGAATAACTGTAATATTTTATACATGTGTGTGCGTGTGTGTGTGTATATATATATATATATATATATATATATATATACACTCACACACACGCACACACATGTATAAAATATTACAGTTATTCCAAATAAAATATTTATGAGGTGAAAAGTTCCGTATCAAACTGTAATATGTAACTGTCTATATTTTTTCATAATTGGTTTGATAAAAATATCTTAGTTAGTCAGTTAATCAATTCTCAAGGGTTGTTGTTTTCATATAAGGAGTTTTTATATCACTTTCAATTTCCTGTTTCTCCCAAAGAATTTTCATTATTTATGGGTTCAATCCCATCAGGTGCTCTTGCTTTATTGAGAGGAACTCAACCTCTACAGTCTCTATGAGTTTGGTCAATATACTCCTGTTGGCAAATTGTGCTTTGCTTCTCCCTGTAAAAACAATCGATTAGTCCGTTCACTTTTTCAGCAAAACATTGTTACTTTACCGTCTGTGACTGCTTACTGGAATAATGCAGTTCCACATCTTTTTCTTTTTTTTTAACCAATAAAGTAGAAGAGATTTATTTTAAAATAATTCATAAATACTACCCTGCAAGTCACTACCTCAAAAAGTTCAAAAAGGATATTTCCTCCAGTTGTTCTTTCTGTGACAACTCTGACGAAACTTTTTCTTTTTTTTTTGGTATTGTCCATTTACCAAAATGTTTTGGCAAGATGTCTTAGGATTTATAGGCCTGAAATCTATAATGAATGTGTGTTGTATTGGAAGGATGTGGTCCTAGGCTTTGTAGATTATAATCAATCTAAAAAAAGGTCATTTTTATGTAATTAATCTGATCTTAGCAAAGTTTCATATTCATAAATCTAAATATTTAAATATGAAACCTCTTTTTCTTAAATTTTTTAAATAACTTGAAAAATACCTCTTTTCAATTAAGTTGTCTGAGAACAAAAAGGCCTTAAAAACATTATCTGTTTGCAGGGGTGTAGTTTGTGGGGGTTGGGGGGGAGATAACCCCCCCAATATTTAAATCTATGCATTACAACCCCCCCCAATATTTATACATGAAACATGAAAAATATGCAGAACCCACACTTCAACCCCCACAATGTTCAAATCAAATCTACGCCCTTGTCTGTTTGTAATTCTTTTCCTTTTTTCAGTGTCATGTAATTCTCATATATGATTTATCAATATGTTTAATTTACATAATTCCCCCCTTTGTGATTTTTTTTTATTTTTTATTTGTTTTAGTTCTGTTGTTGTCTGTTATTATGTATATTTTTGTAAGCATAAAAACATAAAATAAAATAAAAATCCCTCTTCGGAGCATCACAAAGTGGTCTCACAAAATGACAATTTTACCCATCAACCACCGCGGCGCTAGAGCCGCGAAGCTCTATTAACCAATCACAGCAGTTTTATTATTATTAATAATTGAATGCCAGGATAATTTAACAAGGTATGCTGGGTGATGATATACATTTTATATATGTATAAATATTAAAATATATAAACTTTGCTGCCAGACTCGCGTACAAAGCCCGCGAAAACAATAGGTAGCGAAAACGAAAGTCTGTCTGGCCAGTCAGAGCCAGCGCGTGCACACATCCTGACTGTCTACTCGCTGCTGAGAGGAATAACTTTCTGGAGGTAAGTACTTTAATTATTCGATATACTTCACAAATTATAACTACAATTATCAATGACATTTAAAAACATGAACTAAGTAAATTATACAATCTATTAACAGAGGCAAACAACCTGTTGCTGTTAAATCTGTTACGCATGTCTGTCATGTTAACGTTTGGCCCTACTTATTAATGATAATTACAATAAAGTATTTAAAAAAAACTATAAATCACAGATGCGAAAGGGAACTGAATTCGTTAAACATAAGTTACTCCTGAAGCGCGGCCACTTCTCAGACAGCGCGTGAACACTGCTCAAGCACCCACAGAAATGGCCGAACGACACGGGAAAATACGCTATTCTCTTTTAACCTCACAGCGGTTCTCGGCACGTGTATGGCCGAAAACATAAATATTTGTGTCCATACATAAATATATGTGCCCATGTTATCATTATATCTGCCTGAGAAGTTTTCCTTTGTAGCTTAGATTACATTTTTTTGAGACCATTTTGTCCTGTAACGTTAAAAATTCAGGGCTTTTCAGAGATACCAAATGTTTGGAGTTTGCATCATGACAACCCCCCTATCCTGACTGACATTGACTGGATGATTAAATTCAGCACTCTTATAGAAATATGATTTGATCAATTACATTTTTTTTTTTTTATAAATTCACATCTTTGGGGTTTTAAATAAGAATATGACGTTCTGTTATGAGACATGTGTCACAGGTCGGGGTGAAGCGCCAGCGGGCCGCCCACCCCTTCGCCTGCGTGCTGCCCCTGAGGAGCTGACCGAGGGCACAAGACAGACACAGAATTCAAAAATAAATATTCTTTATTAAATAAATAAAAACAGTTTCTCTTCAGCATTAGTAGGCTCTTCCAACATTAACAGGCTCTTCCAGCATTAGCAGGCTCTTCCAGCATTTGCAGGCTCCTCCAGCATTTGCAGGCTCTTCACTAGCATTAGCAGGCCCTTCCAGCATTAGCCGGCTCTTCACTAGCCTCAGGCAGAGAGAGAAGTGGATACAGGTAACTCACAGCATTAGTAGGCTCTTCCAGCATTAGTAGGCTCTTCACTAGCATTAGCAGGCCCTTCCAGCATTAGCAGGCTCTTCAGCACCAGCAGGCTCTTCACTAGCATTAGCAGGCCCTTCCAGCATTAGCCGGCTCTTCACTAGCCTCAGGCAGAGAGAGAAGTGGATACAGGTAACTCACAGCATTAGCAGGCTCTTCCAGCATTAGAAGGCTCTTCACTAGCATTAGCAGGCCCTTCCAGCACTAGCCGGCTCTTCACTAGCCCCAGGCAGAGAGAGAAGTGGATACGGGTAACTCACAGCATTAGCAGGCTCTTCCAGCATTAGTAGGCTCTTCACTAGCATTAGCAGGCCCTTCCAGCATTAGCCGGCTCTTCACTAGCCTCAGGCAGAGAGAGGAGTGGATACAGGTAACTCACAGCATTAGCGGCTCTTCCAGCATTAGCAGGCTCTTCACTAGCCTCAGGCAGAGAGTGGAGGATACATGTACTCACAGCGTTAGCAGGTTCTTCACTGGACTCAGGCAGAGAGAGGAATGGATACGTGTAACTCACAGCGTTAGCAGGTTCTTCACTGGACTCAGGCAGAGAGAGAAATGGATACGTGTAACTCACAGCGTTAGCAGGTTCTTCACTGAACTCAGGCAGAGAGTGGAGGATAATGGTAATTCCCCAATGCAGCTGTAACTTCACAGGGCTCAGGTAGAGAAGAGAGTAATGAACAGCTGTGACTGCGAGTGAACAGCAGAAACAATTCCCACACTCGCATATCCACCACACACTGTAAGATTTCACTCGTGCTCATTTCCACAATAAAACTGCAATTCAACAGACTCATGGTGCTACCAAGGCTTACACCCGCAATCCAGCCGAAGTCTTCTCTCTCCGTCTCTCTCTGTCTCACTTTCTGCTCTCTCACTTTCTCTCTCACTTTCTCTCTCACTTTCTCTCTCACTTTCTCTCTCACTTTCTCTCTCTCCCGCGGCCTCCCGCCGCGGCCGCTCACGTACCTCGCGCCCCCTCTTCTTCTTCTTCTTCTTCTTCTTCCTTGGGTTTTTAAGGCAGTTGGTATCCAATATGTTACATTACTGCCATCTGCTGACTATTATCATGTCACTTTCTTATTATATTCTTCTTTCCAGTCCAGTCCTCTTTAAAAAATAAAACAAATATTTCTTTCCTTGCTCACTCTTTCCACATCCTAATATACTTTTTAAATTGTACTGTCCTATACCAATTTCTTGTAAGCTATATTTCAACTCTTGTCTTTCTTTTATAAATTTCCTGCATGACATAAAAATGTGACTAACTGTTTCTTCCTCTTGACATTCATCGCATTGGCCTGTGGGATGTTTTCCTAACATATGAAGAGTTCCACTTAACTTACAATGCCCAATCCTAAGTCTTGTTAGTACCACTTGTTCTGTCCTTCTATTTGACATCTCTCTTATGCGCCCCCTCTTCACCGCCAAAGTGTCCTTTTATGAGCCACCTTCCTCCTCCATGTCCCAATTGCTAATCGCCTCCCTCATCTCTCACAGCTGGCACTTGTTTCGGCTTTCATTACCCCGCGATCGACCATCACGTCCAGACCGGAACCGGCCCGGTGTCCCACCGGAAATGCTCCGACGGGGAAACGAGTTAAAAAAAAAGGTTCCAGCCTTCGTCACCTCGTGACACATGCATCTGTTTTATTCATGTCCACTGTAGAGGACACCGGGACATGCTTGTCAGGCATTTTAGGAGACAAGTGAATAGGAAAGAAATGCTAATTATTTATATGAAATATGAGCTATTATAAAAATGTTGTCTATTTATTACTCGTTATAGCTACTTTTTTTCCATTACATGTTTCCTAAAAACACATTACTATTCAAATTAGAGACAATGAAAATATACATATCGCATATAAATGGAAAACCAAATTTTTGGCCATGTTTACAAATAATGTAAAGATATATAAACACACACACACACACATATATATATATATATATATATATATATATATATATATATATATATATATTAACAAAACTTGTTTCCCTTATGGGTCTCAGGGAGGATGTTAGCGGTTGTGGACGAGGCAAAACATAAACCCGCAGCCGCGAGGGACTAAACACTGAGAGTCTGAATGCACTGCGTTGCGCAAAAACTCATTTCCACTCGTTGATCCAAGTTTAATCATTTATTGCACTTCAACACGTAAAAGTACATGGTACTGCAGTTACCAGGTGATAAAAGTGCTGTATGAGTGCTAAAAGTGCGGTCAACAGAAAGTGTTCGCTCCCAGGCTCACTCCCTCTCTCCGTCAAAGCCCCATTGAATTCAGGTGAGCCCGTGAAGCAAAACAAATAAACCACTATCACTTCCGCCCAAACCCCGGTGGACACGCCCACCACCTACAATCCGAGTGCAGTGAATATTTATGAATGAAACCATACAGAACACATAGGAGACTTACTGGTGGCTCTTACATTCCGGCCCCTAATTATTTTCACACAATAATTATACAACTGCACATTATGGAAGAGATCAACAATAATATATATTATTATTTTTTCAAGATAAGGCAGTCCGTTTGAAAATGTCCTTTCTTCTTTAGACCAAACCAAAGAAAGAGACAAAGTCATTTGTCTTGTAAAGAATGATCTTCACAATCACTTAGTCAGTCATGTAAAGAAAAAAGGTCTGTATAACAGTGTCAAAGTTAAAGTCAAAGTCTAAGAAGTTCAAATGTCAGATGGATATCCTCATGGCTCCTCTGCTTCCTGTATAAGGCAAATCTTGGTAATAGGCCTGTCCAAATAACTGGTCTTCGTCCTAATTCGCACTTGACGAACAAGTCCTCTTCTGTCAGGGATAGTTTGCACAATCCTTCCTGTAAGCCATGAGTTGCGAGGTGCTGAGTCGTCAACTACAAATACAATATCTCCAGTAAGAAAGTTGCGCTTGACACCAGACCACTTCTGACGCTCCTGAAGAAGAGGCAAGTATTCTTTAATCCAACGTTTCCAAAACAAGTCAGATATATACTGAACTTGTTTCCATCTGCGACGAGCGTAGATGTCCTCCTTTTTGAACTGACCCGGTGGCAAAGATGGCATAATCTTGAGCAGCAACAGATGGTTAGGGGTTAAAGGTTCCAAGTCATTTGGATCAGTGGATGCCTTGGTAATGGGACGGCTGTTGATAATGGCTTCTGCTTCACAGAGAACTGTGTGTAGACTCTCCTCATCAAGGGTCTGCAACCTCAGGGTGGAATTCAGGACCTTCCTCACAGACCTTATCAACCTTTCCCAAACCCCTCCATGATGCGATCCGGTGGGGGGATTGAAAATCCACTTAATTCCTTTCTGGAGGAGGGTGTTATTAATTAGAGCATGATTCCAACCTTCCATTGCCTCTCTCAATTCTCTCTCTGCACCAACAAAGTTGGTTCCATTGTCTGAGCGCAGTTCCGATACTTGTCCACGTCTTGCTGTGAAGCGTCGAAGAGCATTAATAAAGGAATCTGTGTCCAAGGATGATGCAACTTCGATGTGGATCGCTCTTATAGAAAGGCATGTGAAGAGAACCCCATACCTCTTCAATGTACTCCTTCCTCGCTTAACTTCAAAAGGTCCGAAGTAATCAACTCCAACCCGAGTGAATGGCAGTTCATCTGGAGAAACTCTGTCCTGAGGTAAATCTGCCATCTGCTGCTGCCCTGGAGCTGCATGGAGTCGTCGACAGACAATACATTTCGACAGGGTTCTCCTTATAGCCACACTAACCCCAGGGATCCAATATCTTTGGCGCAGGCTAGCTAGCATGTGGTTACGACCACTGTGTCCCACCTCTTGATGTATGTACTGAAGAATTATGTCAGAAATATGTAAATCTTTTGCCAATATGGCAGGATGCTTAGCTTCTTCCGGCATAGCTGCTCTGCTAAGTCGTCCTCCAACTCTCAGAACACCGTCTTCAAGTATTGGGTTGAGCTTATAAATGTGACTAGTCCTTTTCACACTTTCTCCCTTTTGCAAGCTGTTGAATTCTCCTGGAAACCTCCTTCTCTGACAAAACTTAATAATCTCCATCTCAGGTCTTCTGAGTTCCTCAACTGAAAGAAGACCACTCCCAGTCTGAGCCTTGATACTCTTCATCTATTTTTCTATTTTTTTTTCCCTGTTGGTCCTTATCCAAGCCAGAATGAGCAAGAGTCATGCTCAGTTGCTTTCTCTTCTGACTGAAGTACAGTAGTAGACTCTTCAGCTTAAGGAACCAACCAACCGTCTTCTTCAGATGGGTCCAAGAGGAGAAGTAGTTAATCAAGCGAGTGACTGCATCAATCCTTTCTTCAACCTGCACGGCATTCACAACCAAGCCCATCTTAACCTCGGGGTCATCTGTCGGGATTCTCACAGAGCCATCTGGGTTTTCAGGCCACCCCTCCTCAGGCCCAACAAGGAACTGAGGTCCAGACACCCATATGTTGTTTCTCAGGAGTGATGTCACCTTTACTCCTCTGGAGGCCAAATCAGCAGGATTGCTTGTGGTGTTAACATATCTCCACTGAGATGGGTTTGATACACTCAGTATCTTTGAAACCCGATTGGCTACAAACGTACGAAACCTTGAGGTCTCATTGCTGATGTACTTCAGTACGGAAGTACTATCGGTCCAAAAAATTGAGTCCTGAAGTTGCATCTGCAGCTCCTTCCTCCACAGCTCATCCATTCGACCTGCAACCATGGCAGCCGTCAACTCCATACGAGGGATGGTGATTGGCTTTAATGGAGCCACTCTGGCTTTACCCATTATGAAAGCACAGTGAACTTGTCTGTCTATGTTGTTTAATAAAAGATAAGTCACGGTTCCATAGCCGCTCTCACATGCATCCGCAAAGTGATGTAACTGAGCAGAAATCACTTCCCCAAAATCCATTGGTTTCAAGCATCTGTCAATTTCAAACCTTTCAAGCTGCCAGAGCTCCTTCAACCAACTTCTCCACTCCTGTGCAGACAAATCTGGTATAAGGTCATCCCAACCTAGATCCTTTCTGCACAAGTCTTGAAGGATCTTTTTGGCAGATAAGACCACAGGTGCCAAGATTCCTAAGGGGTCATAGATTGAACTGACCGTGGAGAGGATCCCTCTTCTGGTTAAGGGTCGATCCTTAATGAGGATTTTGAACTTAAAAGTGTCAGACTGAACACACCACTGAACACCCAATGCTCTTTCTACAGGAAGTGTGTCATTGTCCAAATCCAAATCCTTAACCTCTTTTGCTCTCTCTGTTGCAGGTATGGCTGCCAGCACGGCACGTCTGTTGCTGATCCACTTCATGAGCTGAAAGCCCCCTTTCAAATAAAGGGCACGAAGGTCCTGGTAGAGTGCTATCGCCTCCTCCTCAGAAGCCACTGATGTTAGGCAATCATCCACATAGAAATTGTGTAGTACCGTTTCGATTACTTTGGAGCTGAATTGCTCCCGATTATCTTCCGCACACTTTCTGAGAGCAAAGTTTGCACAACTTGGCGAGGACGTGGCTCCGAACAGATGCGCAACCATTCTGTGCTCCACTAGGCTCTGTTTATGGTCTCCATCCGGCCACCAGAGAAACCTCAACAGGTCCGAATCCTCAGCTGGTACTCTGACTTGGTGAAACATAGCCTCGATGTCAGCCATGAGCACAACAGGCTCCTTTCTAAATCTGGTCATAACTCCAATTAGCGTGCTGGTAAGATCAGGTCCCTGTAGGAGCTGAACATTCAAAGATGTTCCCTGGAATGTAGCTCCGCAGTCGAAAACGACCCTGATCTTTCGTTTCTTCGGATGATATACACCATGGTGTGGTATATACCATACCCTACTGTCGCTCCGATCCAGATTTTCAATTGGTACCTTCTCTGCATAGCCCTTGGAGATGATGTCATTCATAAATGTCGTGTAATCAGCATGAAATTGAGCATCCTTTTCAAACCTCCTTGTGAGGCTCATAGCACGCTGTTCAGCAACTCTTCTATTGTTTGGCATATTTACATCCTTTTTTCTTAAAGGTAAGCCAACACTATAATGGCCATCCACCAACTTAGCAGATTTTGTAACATACTCGATGAACTGACCATCTTCTCTTGATAACCCCATCTGCTCATCCTGATTACATTCAGGAAAATCTGCTTTTAGCTGCTGCTTCCACAAATCGTTGAGGTTTGCAATAGAGATCCTATTGACAGTGACATCTGGCCGTCCACAAGTAGTTTCTCTACTTTCATCGCCTCTAAGAGGTCCATTTACAGTCCAGCCCAGCATCGTTTTGACTGCGTATGGGCCCCCCTCCGTGCTTCGAATGACTTGCCATGGCCCCAATGCTCTAGGGACATTGGATCCAATCAGCAGGTCAATATCTGAATCAATCTCCCTTAACTGGACATGTTTCAGATACAGCCAGCATTTAAGGTCTTTCTGGCGAGGAATATTACCTCGTAGTGTTGTCAAAAGACCCGGTACTTCGGTACCAAGTCGGTACTAATTTTTTTTTAAACGTCACGGTACCAGGTTTTCTCAAACCCGGTATTTGATGCGCGTGCATGCCCGAAGCGCATGCAGTTGGTCCTCTTCATAAAAGCGCTGATGGCGATCGCCGGTGCTGCTGCTGATGTGGTGCTGATGTTTTTGCGCGTGCAGATACGTTATTTCAAATGGCGTTTGGCAAGCGCGCTCATAATAGAAGCGGCGCGCTCACTTTTCCATGTGCGTTCATGGATGCATAGCAACGACAGACGCCACGGGAGTACAAACGCTTGTGCGAACTGCGCTCTCCATGACGACGAGGAAGTGTGACATAGGCCTATTAATTGATTTCTAGCCCTTGCATTAGCTTTACTACTAGATATATTTATGGAGATGAGAAATAAAAAGCCGTCATTAATATCAGTCCGTCAGAAAAGTAGTTCTAGTCTTATTCTTGGCTGGATAACTCTTAGCAGGTTTAAAAAGCCCTTTTAAAGTTAAATATGAATACAGTTTTGGATTAAATAAAAGTATAGTCAAGTCAAATAAAACATATTTTATCTCATTAACATCACTTAATGCGTTATATAAAAAACAATATATTTTTACAACATTAATTAATGTTTGTGAATGTTATTTAATACAAAACACTTGATTGGTCATGTTTGTTCACTTCATTCATTGTGCATTAAATAATGTTAACAGAAATAATGTTAACTTTTGATTTTAAAAATGTATTTTTAAATTAACCCCTAAAGGAGAATAATTGCGACAGTATATAACTATTGTTTTTTTTTGTTAGGTCATTTTATCTAATGTTATCTAACAAATGGAATCTTATTGTAAAGTGTTTTTAATACTACAGTTTCCATCTTTGTGATATACACTTTAATATAATTATGTACATTTAATCTAAATTAAGCTTTGGTACCGAAATTGGTACCGAGAACCGTGGATTTTCACTGGTATCGGTACCGAATACTGACATTTTGGTACCGTGACAACACTATTACCTCGGTGAACTGGCATGTTTTTCTGCGTATAAACATCAGGCAGTTCACAAAAACAACTGCTGTCTAATTCAGCCACTTCCAAACCTGAGACAATATGGCTTCCAACGAACTTCTCCTGACCCATAGTCCGAAGGAGAATACCAGTTCTTCGTCCCCTGACATTCAGCTTGTTCATCAGTCGCTCTGTGCAGAATGACGCTGAGCTCCCAGGATCCAGGAAGGCATAGGTAATCAACACCTTATGCCCTTTCCTAGGTTTAACTTGCACTGGAACTATGGGGAGCGTACAATCTTGGTCACCGGCCCCAGTTAGACCACTGGATTGAACGGAGATCAGAGCACTGCCCACTGCTGTCTCAGATTCTCCTTCGACTTGCACTAAATTAATTTCTTTCTCTTTTGGATAAATGTGGAGTGCAGTAGGGTGCTTCAGACTGCATACTTTACATGAGAGACGCTTCCTACAGTCTCGGCTAATGTGCCCACTGCACAAACAGCCAAAGCACACACCATGTTCCTTTAAGAAAGAAATCTTCTCACTATGCACCCTATTTTCCAACTGGCGGCACAGATCCAATGTGTGCTCACCTCCACAAAAAATACAAGCCTTCATAACAGCTGAACTTCCCTCTTCAGGTTTTGTTCTAGGTTCAACTTTCCTTTCCACTGTTGCAATGGTGGTAGCAAAGCTACTCCCCCTGGCTCCAGAACTAGGCTCAAACCTAGATTTCCTTGCGTCCTTATTTGCTGTTGTCGATGGTGTATCTTGTATATCCCCGAATAGCGGATCACTTGCAATCTTCACTTGTCTTTCAATGAAGCCAACAATATCTGTAAATGTGGCTCTCCGGCCACTCCTTTCCTGCAACTCACAAGCTATAGTTCTCCATCTGTCCCTATACTTGTAGGGCAGCTTTTTTATGATGGTCAGCATGGTGGCAGGAATGTTCAACTCTTCCATATATTCAAAATCCTCCATGGCATTACAACATCCTCGTAGAAAAAGACTGTATGCCTGTAGAGATTTCACATCCTCAGATTTTATTGGTGTCCATGAAAGAGCCTTTTCCATATAGGCTGAACCAATTTTGAATGTCTCTTTTAGGCAGCAATGAAAGAGATTGTTGCTGAACCAATAAAGCAGTTATCTCGTTTTGTTTTTCCAACACCGTAATTATTTGATTTTGATCACTGCTGCTTGTCACCTGTGTTGCCGATTGATGACCTCTATGCTGAAACAGTGGACGTGATTGTACTATATCTTGATGTCCCGTGACTTTTGGACGTCTAGATGATGTAGGTTGAGGTTGTGGTGGTTGAACAACGTTTTCCACTTGAGGTTTTATACCCAAGAAATGTGGATTGAGCTGTCCAAGTATTGGAATATTCATATCAGGCACAAATGATTTTGCCTCAACATTAAGTGTTTTGGTTTTCCTTTGTCCTCTTTCTAGATAAGAATTCATGCCATTGAATTTCACAGATGGATGACTTGAAACCCGAGACCCTCTTGAGCCTCTCAGCACATTCACTTTGGCCACTGATGCGGCTATTTCCACTTCAAGATCAAACTCTTCCCGTTTTTTCCTTAGCTGCTCCTCTTGTTCTTCTAATGCATGTTTATCCTTTAATAATCTTTGTCTTGCCATGAGAGCAGCCATATCTGCCTCTGCTTTAATGCATGCCGATGATGTTGTTGAGATACTGGACCTTTTCCCAGCTGAGCTCTGCCCAATGCTAGAACATTTACTTCCCATGTTTGACACGCTATCACTTGGTTTAATTTCATCCTGTGCAACAGAGGCCTGAACACTTTGCCCAGAGTGATTTGACACATTAGACTCATTATCATTATGAGATTTGTCCAACATGTGCATTGATTCCTTTTGTGATACAAATATGGGAGCATCATTTGTGACAGAATGAGCAATAGTACGGCTTGTTTGTCTCCCAATTTCAGAAAGCCACCCTTTTACATCCTCCATAAATCCATTGTGGCATTTTAGTACATTCACAAACCATTCCTTTTGTCTTTCCTGTTCCTCTTCAGGAAGCATAGGAATCACAGACTCATGTAACATAGTAGTTTCGTCCACCATTTGACTCATTTTTTCAAGATGGGAACACACTTGTAGGGCATTATCATCCTTTTGCATGAGATCCTTTATTGTCTGTATTAGACCTTTAATTTGATTAACCTTTTTCCTACGTTCCTTTTGTAATGTTTCAATTTTATTCACCAAAGCTTTGGCAGTGAGTTTGATTTCTCTCTTTTGTTCATCCATCTCTGAGCCATTGACGTCTGAATTTGATTTTAATTCACTTGTTGCCATTTCCCAATATACCACAAATCATCCAAAAAATCCACGCTTTTCAATCAGTCAATCCATCCATCCATCAATAAATCAACTGCTGCGTCATAAACCACATCCAAAGACCAACAATAAACACCAGCAAGCAACAATGCGTCCCCTATGGACGAGCGGCAGTAGCCTGTTTACACTGTGTTCAAACAAACAACTTGCACAGCACAAATTGGCGTGTTGTTATTACATACCGCTTCCATTGCTGTATTGATCGCGGCCGGTGGCTCCCGTGTTTCCTCTGATATCCAAAGTGTTCCGTTGTAATCCGCGGAATCCGTGATGAACAGCTCGTTTCCGTAGAACAACACTCTGGTTTAAAGAAGCGTTTCTGTTGACTATGTTAGCGGTTGTGGACGAGGCAAAACATAAACCCGCAGCCGCGAGGGACTAAACACTGAGAGTCTGAATGCACTGCGACGCGCAAAAACTCATTTCCACTCGTTGATCCAAGTTTAATCTGCAGGGGGGGAGGGGCGTTGGGTGCTCGAGCACCTGCCCTTTTGCCCCCTGGTGCCCTGAGTGCCCTTTTTTTTCAAGGCAAAATTTCCTCTCCTTTTTTGTAATTAAAGGCCCTTTTGTGGATGCCTGCCCAATCTAACTATTAGTAAAATGAATGAATAATAATTTTGCCGTAAATAAAATGACCCACATGATGACCTTTCACCTGACGAACTCAACCGGGACGATTCCTCACGCTGCACGCGCATTTTTAAAATTCGCGCGGCTACGCGCACTACCAGACGATATCTTCAACTCTGCGGCTGCTGGTAAGTGGTGTTTCATTCTCAGCGAAGTGCTTATGATGTTTGTTTACTTATTATTATTATTTTACAAGAACGACGTGAAGAGAGCATGCAGAAATGTTGTTTACATTGCTGTCTGTGTGTAGGCTGTAGAAGTTACGTTGGCTTGCTGTTTAGGGAGAAAAGTTTCACGGGTGTCGAGGGGTCTGGTCTTTTTATGTTATTTATACTTTAAACTATTATTATTATTACAATATTTATTTAAAAAACGTAGAGTGCCTTAAAAATGATCACAACACTGGTAAGACTTACCAGTATCTTACGTTTTGTGTGCAGCAGCCTCTGTGAACATCTCCCCTAGCAGCCTGGGCAGAATCTGCAGCTTTACAGCAGGTCAGTGAGGTAGTGAGCCAGTTCCAAACACTGTCAGCTATCTTTACATCTTGTCATGGTCACATACAAATTGTTTAATCAGCTAATATATCTCCTATATGTTTGTTTTAATGTCTACAGTCTCAGATCAACTCCAGCAGTATCATCATCATCAGCAGCAGTAACGGCAAAAAATCAGTAACAGCAGTAACAGCAAAGGCAGCAAACTCACTTAAGGACTTTAGTAAGAATTTGCCAGAAACAGGTATCACATTAATGTTAAAAATATTGTAAAGTATTAATTGCTGTATTTTTTTTCTGTTTGCTTTGTTTTTATTTTCATTGTATAAATGTAACTCTTGTATTTTTTGTAAATCTGTTTATGCCATGAAAATAGCCACAGATGCTGACACGGCATTAAATAAAACTATACTGTACTGTACGAAACGTGGGCCACGTTGATTTTGTCCTACACAGTTTACTATAACAGCTGTTCTTTATTATTCTGTAGGCTATAACAGAGAAGGAAAAGCCATCAGGTTGGGGCAACTTAAGATACTTCAGTTTCTAATCCCAGAGTTATTAATATGTACACATAATTATAAAAAAAAATTAACTTTTAAACTTAAAATTTGTCTTTCCTGTTCTGTTTCTTTTTCAAAACTGCATCAATGCATTTGCTGCCGTATCGATACAGAATCATCCATATTTATATATTGCTGTATTGATATTTTGAGCACAGCCCTATTTAAAGCCTTGTTCCATGTGCCCCCTTTTATACTTTTGTCACAGGTCGGGGATACGGTGGCACCACGCCGACCGACCTCCCCGTTAACCCCTTGGCAGTGCCCTTCCGAGGAGCTACCCCACAGCCCAGAGACGACAGACAACAGAGTAACAATTTAAAAGACTTTATTATTTAAATGATTCTAAAACTGGAGGCTGCTCTGGATGTGGACGGGGGGTAAGTATCTGGACACTAAGGTCAGGCCCGTTGGTGGGCGAATATGGCACTGGAGGCAAGACTCTCGAACACAGGGGCGCAAGATCCTCGCTCCTTGTGGCCGTTCTGTCTCTTACAAAGGGGTGGGCACAGGGAACTCGATGATGGTACTCTTTATCGTTGTTTTCTACCTCACAGGATCGGGATTCGGCTGGCCAAGCGAGGCACCACTACAGGAGGGGGGAACTCTTCCGAGGACGGCCCGGAACCAGCAAGGGAAGGACAGGAAAGTGGCAGCACTAATTCCACAGCGGCAGTTGGATGAGAGTAATTGCACTAACGTTAAGCTTCTTTTCCACAGGGTCAGCCTGGACCACGGCCGGAAAGGATCGTCGGCTTGGACAGAAACGGCACTACAGGAGATTCGGGACGACGTCAATGGGGATAAGTAGCTATATCCTCTATTCTTCGGCTTTTGTGTTTCAGGATCAATGCGCCACCGGAACGGCCTTGGGCTCTAGACTCGGGTTGTACACCTCTTCGAAGGCCACGTGGAGCCGCCACTCTGGCCTCGGGGAATCTGAATCGGACTCGGGTCACTGCTCCAGGTAGGCAGAGATCGTAGTTCGGGTAGTCAGGTCAAGCCATCAATGGTGGTACTTCAACATAGGGGACAAGGCTCTTGGAGGTAGTGGCGCGAGACTGCGGCTTCAAAGCATACAGCTTACGAGGAAGGACCTTCAAGCTGCTCGGTATAGCTTCAGGAGAGAGTACTCACTAGGGGCGTTCAGCTGTGATAGCTCAGCATAGAAGGCAGCGCTTTAGACTGTGATGACTCCGCTTCTAGGCATCCATGCAACAGCATAAAGAGAGACATTCAGAACGTTCAGTATAACTTCAAGAGAGAGTACTCACAATGGGCGTTCAGCTGTGGTGACTCAGCATAGAAGACAGCGCTTTAGACTGTGGTGGTTCAGCATAGAAGACAGCGCTTTAGACGGTGGCTCAGCATATAGGTATCAATGCAACAGCATGAAGAGAGGAAACATTCAGAACGTTCAGTGTAACTTCAAGAGAGAGTACTCACAATGGGCGTTCAGCTGTGGTGGCTCAGCGTAGAAGACAGCGCTTTAGACGATGGCTCAGCATATAGGTATCAATGCAACAGCATAAGGAGAGGAGGCATTCAGAACGTTCAGTGTAACTTCAAGAGAGAGTACTCACAATGGGCGTTCAGCTGTGGTGGCTCAGCGTAGAAGACAGCGCTTTAGATGATGGCTCAGCATATAGGTATCAATGCAACAGCATAAGGAGAGGAGGCATTCAGAACGTTCAGTGTAACTTCAAAAAAAGAGTACTCACAATGGGCGTTCAGCCGTGGTGACGCAGCATATAGATATCAATGCAACAGCATGAAGAGAGGAAACATTCAGAACGTTCAGTGTAGCTTCAAGAGAGAGTACTCACAATGGGCGTTCAGCTGTGGTGGCTCAGCATATAGACATCAATGCAACAGCATGAAGAGAGGAAACATTCAGAACGTTCAATGTAGCTTCAAGAGAGAGTACTCACAATGGGCGTTCAGCTGTGGTGACTCAGCATAGAAGACAGCTCTTTAGACTGTGGTGGCTCAGCATAGAAGACAGCACTGTAGACTATGGTGGCTCAGCATGTAGGCATCAATGCAACAGCATAAGGAGAGGAGACATTCTGAACGTTCAGTGTAACTTCAAGAGAGAGTACTCACAATGGACGTTCAGCTGTGGTGGCTCAGCATAGAAGACAGCGCTTTAGACTGTGGTGGCTCAGCATAGAAGACAGCGCTTTAGACTGTGGTGGCTCAGCATAGAAGACAGCGCTTTAGACGGTGGCTCAGCATATAGGTATCAATGCAACAGCATGGAGAGAGGAAACATTCAGAACGTTCAGTGTAACTTCAAGAGAGAGTACTCACAATGGGCGTTCAGCTGTGGTGGCTCAGCGTAGAAGACAGCGCTTTAGACGATGGCTCAGCATCAATGCAGCAGCATAAGGAGAGGAGGCATTCAGAACGTTCAGTGTAACTTCAAGAAAGAGTACTCACAATGGGCGTTCAGCTGTGGTGGCTCAGCGTAGAAGACAGCGCTTTAGACGATGGCTCAGCATATAGGTATCAATGCAGCAGCATGAAGAGAGGAAACATTCAGAACGTTCAGTGTAACTTCAAGAGAGAGTACTCACAATGGGCGTTCAGCTGTGGTTGCGTTCAAATTAGATGCTTGAATCCCCCGTCCATCGACACGTTGTTGTTGCACTTTTCCCCTCACTGCAAACACTGTACTCCGCCCCACACGTGCAATCACCGCAATATCACTCTCATTAATCGTGCAAAGTTCAACAGACACCGCAGTATCACTCCAAATCCCCAAAACTAGAACAATGCTCAAGTCCAGCGAGATATTTCCATGCCGGTCGATGGCGGGCATCTAATGAAACAACACAGCTTTATTCATGATAACAGTCAAAGATGTTCCTCTACTGTCGCCTTGTTTCTCACAACACAAAGTGAAACACTTATCTTTCTAGTGGTAGCTCCGATGTATAATCCTTCCCTCTTCAACTCCACGGCTGATAATTCATCACCACATGCACGGATTCACTGGAAGAAGCTGGCCAGGTGAACTGAGCACGTCCTCTCAACACTGCACTTGTCGATTTTTCCAGAGAAAAGCTCACGCCACGAATTATCAACGTCACAGCTTACGTCCCCACACTCCTACACTGTAAAAAATAATTCTGTGGCTTAGTAAATATTACAGAAATTTTTAACTTTATTAACTTAATCAAATCTCTGACTATCGTTTACTTGATTGTTTGAGTTAAACATACCAAAATAATTGAGTAAAAATCCAACAGTTAATTTGATCTAAAATTTACAGATATATTTAAGTTATTTTCAATAAAATGATTTAGTATTTTACAAACCAATTATTTCTTTATAATATACTTAATATATTTGTGACATTTCTATCAAAATATTTGAGAATGTTGAATTAAACTGATCTGTTTCAAGAAACAAAAAAAATTACTTAATTCAAATCAATATTATTAATATATTTAACACTCTTAAGAAATTGAGTAAGTTTACTCAATTAAAAAAATGCACCCCTCCCCCACCCTCTGACGTGACAACAACTCGACGGTTGGTTGAGTGAGCGCGGGCTGTTTGAACTCTCCAGTCCAGCACAACAGTCCTCTTCTCAGCGTCGCAGATTTGGTGCATTTCCTCTGTGAAATTCAGGTTTGTGTATATTTTATTTTTATCTATAAAATCATTACTGTGCTTTAAATCATTTTATTTCATGCAAAACAACATACAGAGGCGTAATTCGACACCTAAACGAGAGTCGCGCCTGTCTTTTCGCGTGATTGAAACGCCTTGCATAAACGCACGACTTTATTCCTAATGATAATGAATATAATTAATTTGGATGATAAAATGTCCTCAGAATTGTGCACTGTTTGTTTATTGGCAGGTTATGGAGTCAGTCGCTCGCAGTATCTTTCGGCTGTGAGTGAAACGCAGGACGGCGGTATGAAGTTCAAAGTTCACCCGCTGAGCGCGAGTCCGTCTCCGGCTCGGGAACAACAAAAGAAAAGTTCCGGCTTTTAGTCACCCTGTGACACTTTGAGCACCTGCCCCTCCAGAGGTCTCTGCACGGCCCTGCACGTAAAAGTACATGGTACTGCAGTTACCAGGTGATAAAAGTGCTGTATGAGTGCTAAAAGTGCGGTCAACAGAAAGGCTGAGTCCCAATTCGCCTACTTAAGCCGCGTTTCCACCGCAGGAACTTTCCCCAGGAACTAGGAACTTTGGGCTGGTACTCGATGTGTTTACACCGCAGGAACCAGGGTCTAAATGAAGTTCCGGGTAAATATTTCCCCCTCCGATAGTCCCTGCTCATGAGGTAGTACTTTTTCAAAGTTCAGGAACTTTCAGGGGTGGGACTTGTGCGCTGCACAAGCTGATTGGTTGTGTTCACGCCGCATTTTGGATGACTCCACGCAGCATTTATTTATTTTTAACCTCCCTTTTTAAAAAATCTATTGCGGTTCGTGTCGTGGCTTCATGCAGTAAGAGTTGTCTGTCTGCAAATATGGAATTTAATTAAAAAAAAACTGGTGGACTGGCGACGAGTTTCAGGCTTTATTAAGGGAATTTGTGGAAGAGAAAACTTTCTGCGCGTTCGTCCCAGCCATCTCACGGTCAATGTCCGCAATAGCTGATAACATAACGTTATATCTAACGTTAGCATTACGAGCTTACTGAACACGCTTTATCAGTGCACGTCTCTTTTCTGCCACAGCTTTTATTATTAAGTCATTATGTTTACACATTGCCATCTATTGCAAGGCACTCCAAACCATGTTACAAATTTACTATAACAGGATTGAAATAGCACTTAGTAACAAACAACTATTTACAAGACTATTCACTATTTATGATTGATAGACGGGGTTCAGGCTTTTTTTTAAGCGTATTTGCGAAAGAGGACATTTTTGCGCGTTCGTCCCAGGCATCTCACAATAACTGATAACATACGTTGTCTAATTTTATACGCATACGAGCTTTCTGAACACGCTTTAGTATCAGTGCTCGTCTATTTTGTTTTGTTAATTACCTCGTTAGTAAACCAACACATAACTGCACCACAGTTTGAATCTCCTCCATACTTAGGCTATTATAAATGTGGCGCTCAAAACTGATTACTGTCCGTCGCAGACTGGGAGGAGCAGTTGCGCACAGTTTACCTTCCCGGTACTTTAGACCGCGGTGTAAACGCAGAAAGCAACCGGTCTGGGGCCAAAAAAGTTCCTGGGAAAAAAGTTCCTGGGACAAATTGTTCCGGGTAATTTCGGTGGAAACGCGGCTTTATACTACGACCTAAAAGTATGTACTTTTTTTGTGATGAAAAAGTACATACTTTTGAGTGTGTAGCAAAAGAGTATGCACGTTCTGGGACATACTTCGATGACGTCATGCAACGTAAACGAAAACGTGGTTGCCTAGTTACGCACACCTTGACTGTTAACAAAACATTTTACATTTAATTCATTCTTATATATCCAATATAATTTTATTTACTATTCCCATCTTTTTTTCCACAATACATTTACAATGTGTTTTACCAAATGTAGGAGTGAAGCAGGGCGTCGTCGTAGATCAACCAAACGCAGGTCGTTTGTGAGGCGGCTGGTTCTGCGACGTTCATGTGCAAATGTATGTAACGACAGCTACTTATTTTCTGAGTTAAAATATTTAAAGTTTATAGTGTAACTATTGTTTAACGTATTTTATACTTAATCTTATACTTATGTATAATACTTAAAAATACCCCGATGAAAATGAACCATGCTTTTACTATAGTAAAAGTGTAGTAACCATGTTTCTTTGGTTGGACTGATAAAGTTAACATTTGTACAGCCACAGTATTACTACAAATAAGTCAGACAGAAACATCAAAAGAAATACATAAAAAAGACACTTGCATGACACTGTATTAGAGCCTTTTTATTTATTGTTTTGTAGCCTGCAATGAGGCGCTCAGTATCTTCATCGGACCCTACAAGATAAACACGGTGCTTTATTGGCACAACATAAACCCATTAATATTACGAGACAATAAAATATAACTTTAATTAGGGTTAAACATTTGAATTCTTACACTTAAAAACTGAGGGCGCATCTCCGCTGCTGCATCCGACTGCCTTTACATCACCACCATCACCGCAAAGCTCCTCCCTCCCGCACGCAATGGTTTGTGGGCAATATTAGCCGTTAGAGTGTGCATTGATCTGCACTTCGAATTCTAACCGGAAATAGTAGACCATCCGGGTATCTTTGGAATACTCATTTCAACATACTACGATTTGGGACGTACTAATTCTAGTTTCGCATACTATTTAGGACGGATAGTATGCGAATTGGGACTCAGCAAAAGTGTTCGCTCCCAGGCTCACTCCCTCTCTCCGTCAAAGCCCCATTGAATTCAGGTGAGCCCGTGAAGCAAAACAAATAAACCACTATCACTTCCGCCCAAACCCCGGTGGACACGCCCACCACCTACAATCCGAGTGCAGTGAATATTTATGAATAAAACCATTCAGAACACATAGGAGACTTACTGGTGGCTCTTACAGAGGATATTGGATTAGGTCTTACAATTACAGCAACCTTAGAAATGTGGTGCTGTCTGTCATTAACGTCAATTAAACAACCAAAGAAAACACCGGTATTCTTATGAACTGCTATACAGCCTAGCATAACAAGAATTTCTCCTTCAGTACGCAAAAAAGCCCCAACAGCGTTCATAACTCAGGCAGTTTGTTCTTAGGTTAATTGTGGCCAACACACCACTAAAAGTAAGAAAAACAAGGGAGAAAAACAACATTATCAATGACTTCACAGAATTCCCAATCAAAAGAAATAAACACAATTCCAACAGCTTCCCTTTCACCCTCGCACTTAATTTCCGCTGTTAAAAGACGGACACTCTCTGTGACCAGGCACCATGCGTGCTGACCAGTTAGGGTAGAACAACCTATGAGAAATGGGACAGGAGGGGAGACAGTGGACACAATGGAGGGAGAGAAACACACACCCACTTTTTTTATTTATTTTTTTATTCCAAGTAATATCAATCAGCAGCTGGGTTGTTTTGATTAAGTAATAATAACTCAAAGTTTACTGAATGTGTGTATATATATATTGATTAAATTAATTCTGTTCAGTCATGTTTCTTATTTTTCTCAATTTTGCTTTTGTGTCAACAGCAGCTAAATGACCCCCAAAAGCTCTTTTAAGAGCCATTCAACCATTACCCCTCTCTTTCACACCGCAAGCGTGAGCGGCGCACGAGCGGCGCGTCCGTGCAACTACATCGTCACTGCAGCAGCAGACTCTCGCAAGTATTCACACTGGAAGCGTAGCTAAGTACAGCGTCACAGCAGCGGCTGCGTGTTCGGCAGACAATAAAACCATTTCAAACAATGACAAGTTCTTTCAACATTTTTGTTTTTATACATTATAACTTGCAGAATATTTGTAATACCTGGAAGAGTTTGTTTTATCTAAAATCGTTGTTCATGGTCTACTTTACCGCCGTACGTATTTAAACATTTTGTTTTAATTCCTTTTAGAACGTGTTGTTTTTTGGGTCATAAAGCACTTTCTGCTTCTCGACCTCCTCGTGTCATCCATTGATACAGGTTGTGTTTACATCATCTGCCGCACGCACATGTTTACTAGAGCCTATATAGCATAGTGTCTGTGTATTATATAATAAACTCAAATAAAGTTTATATCTTATTTTGTGGCTAGTTTGACTTTATTTTATTTTTATAATACTACCATACTTTCACCCAAAACGAATAATTAAAAAATGTAAATGGGTAAACACATATTTGTTATACTTAATCAATATTTTCTGGCATAATTGTTCAAACAAAACAAAATCACAGTTCCATGCTGGTGGAACGCTCTCCCCACCCTCATCCGGAATGCAGAATCCCTGACAACATTCAAAAAACAGCTGAAAACCCATCTCTTCCGTGAGTACTTAACCTTATAAAAAAAGAAAAAAAGAAAAAAGAAAAATCCTTCCCCTTCCCTTTAAAACCTCACTTGTCGGGTTTATGCTACTCTGAATAATGCCTGAACTTTGTTTTTTGAGCACTACTTGCGTTGTTTTTGCCTCTTCATGATGACTCGCTTAATTTTGTCCTAATCTGTAAGTCGCTTTGGATAAAAGCGTCTGCTAAATGACTAAATGTAAATGTAAATGTAAAACACTAGACATTGGCATTGTTGTTAAAACTCTTGACATGCTTATTCTGTGCATTTTGAGCACGTTTTGTGTTAAATCACAAAACGTGCTCAAACGTTTTGTGTTAAATCACATTTATTTTGTCCATCAAAAGTGTGCTTTCACTTTAATTGAGCGTGAGCAGTAATTTATATGAATTACGATATGAAATAAAATCGTTATTTTTTATAAAAATAAATAAATAATTATGTATAATAATAGATTTTTCATTCGATTAATCAAAATAATCGTTAGTTGCAGCCCTAGTAGAGTTGCTGCGAGCGACTCAGTTAACTGTGGCCTGGTTCGACAACTGGATGTAGTTCTATGAACCTAAGCCGAGGGTATGTCTGTAGTCTCCTCTGATAGCTCTGCTCTTTGGGGCTCTGGGCTGTCCTGTAGCTCTGGCTCAGACTGGTACAAGAGTATCTGTGTCAGGAATGGTTGAGCATGGAAGCTTCAGGGCTCTTTTTCTAGTGCCTATAACACTAGCAAGGTTGTGGTGTCACAGGATGCATCCTATTTGGTTGCTAACACATTTACTCTGGGCTGAGGCTCATCGAGTCCTTCTGTGATTAAGCCTGACCTTCACAGCACACGAGCAGGCATTGGTCATCATGGCGTGATGGGTATAAACAACCCCATAGCGTCAGCAACTAATGCAGCATTGAGTTCCCTACCAAAGGGAATGACTCAAGTGATGTATGTAACCAGGTTCTCTTTGAAGAGAATGAGATGCTGTGTCACGTTGTCATGCTTCGGGCATGTCTGCGCATCTTCCTTCAGACAATCCAAATCTGACGACGTGCAATGCAGGCACCATTTTATACACTAGGGCACTCCATGTGACGTCATCAGACTGCCGTCTGCTTATAAGATTAGTGTGATTTCATATGTGCTTCAGACACATGTCAGACACATGCCCCAGACACATGCCCCCATAGCTCTTTTCGTTCCCTTATCAGGAAACCAGGGTTACATATGTAAACCGAGACATAAATTACAAAGAATGTAATTGATTTTGAACTGATGTAACTACTTTTGAATATCACATTGTTGGTGTTTGGTGTTTTTATGAAAAACAAAGATGTTGATTTTTGTGTAATAATATTTTAATTATGGATAAGTTTTATTTATACAAATGTAGATTTGTTAAGGTTTCTCCAAATTTTGTGGCATTTAAAAATGTAAGTTCAATCCTTAAAGCAACTGAAAAAAATATTAATTAAACCCCTTAACATAAAGTTTAATTTAATTTGATAAAATTTGTTTATATATTTTTGTATTTATTTTCTAATATATTTATTTTCAATGCTGCTTGGATTTGAAGCTGTGTTTAACAGTGATAATGCCTGTTTGTTATTTGAAGAGATTTCATAGAAGTGAAAAAACAAAACAAAACAAAAAACTCTGCGATCGGGAATTGGTTTTATCCATCCGTAGTTAATGGGATGGACCGAATGTGAGCATGTAGTCGATTGGAAGAAGTGGACATTGTTTGGGCAGAAATGGCCAGAAGTCCTGCATATGTCACCAGAGAGATGCTGATCTTCTGTGCTGTTTTCGAAAGATTCATATCTTTTCCATATTCATATCCGATACATATTTATTTTTTTGTATTAATAGGGCTGACTAAAAATATGGAACACACAATGGCCTTCATCAGCAATACCCAGGCAATAAAAAACTAGAAAAAGCATAAATGCATAATTGTTTTTTCCCTGTTTATTGTTACTTTACTTTTTTTTTTTGTAAATCAACAACTTTTGTGATAATATCATGTTTCAATAAAATATGCAAAACAGGCATTGTATATGAGTCATCTGCATGTACTACAAGTCTTTCAAATACATGCATTAGGAACATTTATAACATATGTCTACAAGCAGGGTATTGATTGGTCAAAAATACATACACCAGAGATATGCAGACAGCATGTGAAACTATTTCATTTGTGTTTCTCTTCCCATTATGGCATGTCTAGTGTTTCTCTCTGGATGTAAAAGGATAATGTAGCACTTTGGGGCAAATATGGCCACCAGTAATCCAAAACTGGAAGCTAAAATGGCAAATATCTCTACAGCCACTGCATATTTCCCCGGTGAGCTCACATATGCTGGAACAAACGCAATCCACACAGCACAGAAGATCAACATACTGAAAGTGATGAACTTTGCTTCATTAAAATTATCTGGAAGATTTCTGGCCAGGAAGGCTAACAGGAAACTTACTGCTGCCAATAGTCCAATGTATCCCAGCAGTAGAGAGAAACCAGCCACTGAGCCTATAGCACATTCATAGACTATTATAGAGCGGATATACTGGTTGTTTTTATGGGGTGTTGGAGAGGCAGTTGATAGCCAGACTGCACATATCACAACCTGGAGGGCTGTTAGGACTAGAACTGTGCATCTTTGTTGAGCTGCTCCAAACCATTTCATCGCTCCTTTGCTCTCTGGGCGAGATGACTTGAACACAGCTATTACCACCATAGTCTTGACCAGGATGCTGGAGATGCACAGGACAAAACTTATGCCAAACACAGCATGTCTTAACTGACATGTCCACAGCTGTGGCTGACCAATGAACAGAAGCACACATAGGAAACATAGTTTGAGTGACAACAGCAGCAAGAAGCTGAGCTCTGAATTGTTGGCGCGTACTATGGGAGTGTTATGGTGAAGAGCAAAGATGACCATCACAAGAGCGCAGAAGCAGGTGCCAAGCAGAGATGCAGTGGTCAAAGAGATGCCCAGAGGTTCTTTATAGGACAGAAACTCTACATCTTTAGGGATACACTGATCTTTATCTGTATTGGACCAGAACTCATCTGGACACATTGCGCACTCAATAGCATCTGTGATAAAAAAAAGAGAGAATGCAAGAATTTAGGAGGAAACTGGGATATTTTCAAATTAAAGTCAAATACTGTTTGCCAACAGTAAACTACTCAATAGAATAAACACTTGATGTATTAGAAATTTCTCCATCTCCGCATGGAAGGCAGTCAAAACAGCAGACAGGAAGGCCCTTCCTTGTGGCTCGTCTGGTTCCTGGAGGGCAGCTCTCGCTGCACACAGACCGTGGGGGCTAAAACAGACATCATCATTCATGTGTTTATCTCTTTTACATAATGATAAGCATATATCAAAGCATATATGCAATACCAAAATAAAACGATAAACTGACAAGGCTGTCTAATTGGCGGAAATTAATCTGCACGCAAACAAAGTCGGCGGTCGCGTTGAACCTTTTGACAAGAGAAAAGGCTTCAATAGTTAACCAAAGCTAACGACTGTGGTTACATACATCTTCCTAAACTCCATTTTAAAGGTTTAAGAGCTATAAGTGATGCAAAACAAAAAACGATGAGATGACTAGGCTGTCTAATAGGCGGAAATTAGCCTAATCTGCACACAAACTTACCTTCCTGGCTCACGGGCTTCCTTCTGCACCTAAGCATTACAGCTATCGATTTTTAACAAAACAGGCCTACTCAAATGTATCTAACCCAACTATTTTCACTCGTTATTGTCTAAAAAACAGACAGAGTTATCCAAAGACAGGCTTACTTGGCGCCAGTAGACAGCCCTTTTTTCTCCCATAAATAAAAACCTTACTTATTTTACATGCACAGAGCCAACTTCGAGTCAGTAAAATAAAAATAAAAACAATAATTTAATGGTGGTATTCAAAACATTTAATTCAGTTCAAGTAACGTTATTATATTAGATACATTTTAAAACTTAAATGCACATGTATAATAAGCCTAGTACTAATAAGCCTAGTAATAAGTAGATATTTAAAATACATCAGTAACTGATATCATAGTTTAACACAGATAAAATCATAGTTAAGGCTTGCTTTACGTGTTGCTCGACGAGGATTTCTTAATCGTTGCGACTTTCAATCTTGAGGAGACAAAATGCCGCAGAGGCTCCCGCCGTGGAGTGAAAAGGAGGTGGAGTTAAGAGGATTCTCAGACAGTTGAAGTGTCCAGTGGAGTTAAGAGATTTGCTCTCAAGCCATTTTCAACACTTTAGATTGGTTAATCATTTGTAAAAATAACAGACCCACGTGGGGACTGACCAATAGCATCGATTTGTGAAAAAATATGAAATTGACAAAATGTGGACATATGAGGTTTCCGCTCGACAGTGACGATATATGCAAAAATGATGTCATTAACATGCAATGTTAGTTACCTTTTTTGTCTCAAAGTTCCAGTAAATTGCTTCTTCATCCAGTGTGAACACCATCCCTGTTGCCGCCCCTTCATTTACTACACCGACCGTATAGATACTTATTGACCCATCAGAGCTCGGCTGCCAGTTCAACACATCATAGATGGCCAGAGCATCTCCATTCTTATCAAATGAAACATGATCCCCAAAGCCTGTGGTGAAGTTCACTTTCTGTAGATAGTGAACCAGCTGTACAGTTTGTAGACAGGACAGGACAGGTGTTATGAGTTTATCTGAAATTTGAATTAATGTAGAGCACATATTTTGCTTTTCCACATTTAGCTGGTCTATATGCCTGGAGGGAATCTGCTCTATACCCGTGGGTCTTACCTGCCAGGGTTTCAGGTTGATTATGTTGGCACAGCTGTTCCCACTGAATGGTCCTCTCCCCTCATCACACTGCATCAGGTCATGTAGTGCATGTGCCAGGGCATAAACTGCCTTATAGACATTATACGCTGCTCTCAAACCTGAAACATCAGTGTATGGTGTGTCCGTGGTGTTCAGATCCTCCTGTCCTGTACATACCTTTTTCACTTGCTCTCCATCTTTGTCCCCCGTTTCAAAACTGCAGCCAAACATGTTCTCCCAGAAGATCCTCAACATATTATTTCTTTGATCATTGCTGGGACAAAGACGTATCAGAAAGTCATGAAGCCCCTGAATTTTTCCACGCCTAACGGCAATACCCAGTGTGCCCCTGAGGAAGGGCAGGAAACGTGGAGTGTGGTATACAGGTGAGGTGGCCCAAGCTTCACTTGCAATCCACTGCTTTCCTGTTATGTTCTGCAACACAACCTCATCCATCAAAGGCAACAGAAAGGATGACGTGGAAAAAACAACCACCACTCTAGCTGTAGAAGCCTGAATCACTCCCATTACACGCTGAATATCTCTGTGGTTGTTATCATGGGGCAGGATTTCAGAAAAAGCAACACAATGTCCAAACACCTGCATTTCCTGCTGAAAGGACTGAGCAGCATAGATGCCATAGTCGTCATCACTGTAGACAAGACCAACCCAGGTCCATCCAAAATGCCTCAAGATCTGAACCATAGCCCGCACCTGGAAGGCATCACTGGGGATTGTTCTGAAGAAAGAGGGGTACTTTTTCCTGTCACTTAAACAAGAGCAGGTGGCATAGTAACTAACCTAATTAGTGGAGGTGGAGGGAGAAGAGAAGACATGGGCCAGAAAAATAGTTTGACAAACAACAAAAAATGATTAGTGCTTTTATCTTTTTTTTTAAATACACAAACAGATGATAAGTTCTGAGATGAGAAGAAACATAATATATTAATATGGCTGAAAGGGACATCAAATTTAACTTAATAGTGCAAACATATGCATACAGTGTATTTTTACTTTTTTTTCATTCCATCTTACTATAGGTACTCGAAACAGTCCTAGAACGTTGGAAATCGCAATGGAAGGAGTTGAACTTGGATCCCCCACAATCCCAATCACCGGAGGGGGGCCAGTGCAGTTTAGGCTGGAGAAGGACTCCTCTGTCCCACTAGCCAGGGATATGGCAGCCCGGAATGCCATTCCTAGCCTCACACAATTGTCATAAAGATGGTAACCAAGAGTTATATTAGGCAACAGATTGGGATTCTTATTGATCTCATGTATTGCAAAAGCCATGGTCTGTGCCTGCTGGAAGCTTTCCATATCAAATCTTGGAAAAACAAATGTTAAATGTTGAAATTTAGTGATACTAAAAGATAATAATAATACAAATTAATAGAACCATTAATACATTTCAAATACACCTGAGTTCAAACATCACTTACGGACACTCAAATACAAAGTAGTTTCAATTCAGAATGTTTTTTTTGTTTTTTTGTTTTTTTTTGTCAAGGCAGCATTACTGCAGTCAAATTAAATGTGATAAAAGAGGGCAAGAGAAACATTCATATTTGTTCTTATAAATTATTTATCTAAAAAATATTTTATAGTTATGCAATCAGTCTGGCTCCAGACTCACTTTTCACAGTGTGGTGGTTCTGGTTCCGTTTTGAAGTTCAGATCTGGGAACACTGTGAAAAAATGAACCTGAAACAGGCCTCCAAGTATAATATCTCCATCCTGGTACATTCCATTCAATTTGAAGCGTCCCTGGAGCTGACAGGTACCTAATCTGACGATTGATGCTACAGAGATATAGTTAAATGACAGGTATAAAGAAATATACAGTGTGATCCACATCTCTTACCCTTCTCCCACTCAGCTAACTAATTTATGATGAAGGCTATGGTTGAAGGGGTGTTACTTTAAAGGAGCGGGTGGTGCTATCCATGGAAATCACAACGTAACCATCTGATCTCATCATGGATTTCCTTTTCTAAACAAGGTTATGAAACTACAACTTTAAAGAAGATGTTTTATTTATATAGCACCTTTCCATAGCTCTAGGTCGCTTTACATAGTACATTTCAAACACATTTGAACACACAAACTGAAAACACAAGGCCACATGAAGCCACATTATCGAAAATACATTTCAAACAGATACATTTTTAGCTGGGTCTTGAAAGTAGACAGTAAAGAAATGTTACAGAGAGTAAGGTTTATGTTTATGTTTATGTAAGGTTACAAAGTTTAGGAGCAGTAACACAAAATCACCTTCTACCTACTCAGTGGACAACCGAAATATAGGAATGGCCGAAAGTCCAAGTTCAAATGATCTATGGTATTTCCTTTGGTGTTTACTTCACTGTCAGAATGTAATTGATTTATAGTGCTTATTTGTTACATCAATCCTTAAACTGGGAGAGAAAATCAGGAACTGGACTTTTTAAGTGAATTACTTCTCAGCTTATTTAGAGCTGTTGAGCTGAGAAACAACTGGTTTTATTGCCTTCTACCTTACACTGATTTTTCTCAGAATGTCCTCTAGATGTCAGGCATCCATTTACCTTTTGCTAAGTAATAAAAACAGAAATCTGCCCATACGTAATACTAAGGTAAGACTGCTATACATTAAACCATGCATATTTTATATTTTATACTATATTTTATATTTGATACACTATTTTATAGTGTCTACAAAAAAGCAACAAATAATGAACATGTTTTTTACAGTTTGTAAAGTCGTAGGCCTATGATTTAACCAGTGGCCAGTTGCACAAACTGTTTACAAGTTCTAATTTTTTGCTTCAAGACTGGTTATAACTTTTTAAAGTCGGATACATAAAAAGGTAGATTGGTCTATCCAAATCCAAAAAGTAAGACTGATTACCCCTTGGTTGACTGCTTGGTCAGTCTAGTTCTTAAAACACAGTTGTCACAGAGTGGTTATGTTAATGTAACTGGCGCTAGGAAACTAGTGTTCCCTTTCGTAAAGGGAACTCCCGCTGCATCGATACTCGATACTTTGGGGAATGCCCTCGGCATGACGCGTCTGAAGTCTGTAATGGAACTATTCCAATCTTGATTGGTGCTCGTCACTCGTGACGTTGCATGTGACGGTGATCCGGAAGCTATAAAAGGGCAACGGAACATAGCCGTATCAGCTTTCTGTCTTCAGCAAGCGTTCTGTGTGACTGTATTGTCTTATTTGGTGTTGTTTGTCTATCTCAATATATATATGGCGAATATAGAGAAACGACTCAGGCGGTGTGCGTCCCCTTGCTCGCGCTATTTGAGCGAGGGTGACACGCACTCGTTTTGTGTTGTTTGTCTGGGAGTGGAGCATGCACGGGCAGTGCTCGAGGGCGCTGTCTGTGCAAACTGTTTTCAGCTATCTATGAGAGAGCTCCGCTCCCGTTTGAGCTTGTTCGATCAATCAGATCAGGCTCGCGTTTCCAGTGCATCAGGCCCCGCGTCTGTTGAGGCAGCGCGCCGCTTGTATGCATGGGATTCGCACGTGGAGCTGGCAGATAACACTGAGACGGTTGCGACCCTTTCTCAGTGTTTATTAACCAGCTCCACTGGTCTCGCGCACGGTTCGGAAGCCCGCGCTGCGGCTTCTTCCGACCGTGTTAAAGACACAGCGTTTGATTTATCTGGCTCCGAGGGGTTAGATATTATCAACACTGTATCACATAAATATGGGGATTCGCCACCCCATATTCCCGTTATTGAGGAATTGCTGGAGGTTGTGACCAGGGCAGTGGTTAAATTAAACGTTGAATGGCCATATAATAAGCAGGAAGCGACTAAGAAAAATAAAATGGATGAGCGCTTCCTGCAGACCCAGTCACAATCTTTGTGTCAGAGCCTTCCCTTTTTCACTGATCTTCATACTGAGGTATCGAGATCGTGGGAAAATCCATGTTCATCTCAATTATTTTCCCCCCATGTATATATTTACTCATCTATTAGGGAATCTAATGAGAATGGTTATGGGGTGATGCCTCGGGTTGAGGAATATTTTGCGAAATATTTTCTCCCTGACGTTGCGTCACCCCTGATAGCTCAGACACTTCCCTCCAAATCTCGTACATCGAATTTGTTAGGGAAAGCTTATATGGCGGTGGGTCGAGCCGGTGCATGCCTACACACGATGGGGTTATTACAGGCATACCAGGCTGACCTCCTCAAAGAGGTGGATGATAACTGGGAGGTCTCACTCAACGGTATTACTGAATTTCGTAGAGTAGCTGACTTATCTCTCCGTATTATTAAGGAGACGGCTCGTGCTATTGGCCGTTCTATGGCAGCAATAGTCGTCACAGAGAGACATTTATGGCTTAATCGCTTGGGGATCGAGGAGAAAGACAGGGCTTTCCTTCTCGATGCCCCCCTTTCACATTCTGGCCTCTTTGGCGACGCGGCGAGAACCGTTGTCGAAAGGTTTCAGGAGGCAGAGCGACAATCAGCTATCCCCAGTTGTCAATCTAGGTCTCATGGGGTTGCTGCCAGGGGGCAGCCTCAGGGGACAGCCGCCAGTTCAACATATTTTGAGAAGGTTTCCTCTCGTGCCCCCCCGTATAAGGCTTGGGGCCAGAAGAGACATTCTCGTATGAAGCCCTCTATATCGAGGACAGGTCTGAGGACTGTCTCTCGGGCTAAGATGGCTTCAACTAAGAGGTCTTGTCGTAACACGCAGACCCTTATGGCCGTTCCCCCAGGAGAGCGAGTACAGGAGTCTCGCCCCCTTATACAGCCCTTAGGAAATCGATGTTTACTTCCCGCCGCCGATGGCGCTTCGGGACACATCGGCTTCCAGCGAACACAAATCGCAGTATCTGCCCGGAAACGTTGCGGCCCTGTCGAGTTCGCCGCCTCTCAGGAGGTCTGTAGAGAGCATATTTCGGTTAGTTCCTGCCAGTTAGCTGCTTCAGGTCACCGAAACCATTTGAACATTTTTAGCCAAGGCCAGTCTCGAGGGACTGGTCCCCATAATAGCATATTTAGACACCCCGAGGGGTCTTCAAAATATAGCCTGGAGGGTCCTGCTTACAGCGGAGCTAATATAAAAATATTATCTACTAAGGGTGGTTCACATGTCTGCCAGCCCCGAGCAGGGTTGGTTCTTGGAACAGGAAGTCAAGTCTCTCTTAACAAAGGAAACCTCAAGGTGAGCTCTTCCTCGGTTTCGGGAGCCCGGGTTCTACAGCCGGTACTTCATAGTTCCTGTGAGGGAAGGGGAGTAAGGCCTTGTTTCGGATCTCAGGGTAATGGATCAACCTCCGAGGGGGTTCAGATTCAAGATTCCGACTGTCAGTCAGACCAGCTCCGAGGACTGGTCTGTCGTGATAGATCCACAAGGCCCTTAACTCCTCATTCCCTTCTAACCCCATCACGGGAAGTTTCCGAGATCTGCTTTTGGGGGAAAAGCACATCAGTTCCGGATTCTTCCATTCGGCCTAGTATTGTATCCCCGCACCTCCTCGGAATGCATGGTCACTGTCCTAGCTCCATGGAGTCTTCAGGGCATCCTCATTCCTGTCCATTGACTACTAGAGCAGACGGTTCAACACCGAGGTGTTGTTTCGAGTCTCGTGAGGTGCTAGGGAATATGGCTCAGAGTCTAGGAAAAATCACCAGTGCCTCTTCAGAGAAACCGATTCCTGGGGGCGGTGTAGGTTATAGTCATGATGCAGGCACAATTGTCTCCAGCTCAGACACTCATCTTCCTTACCATAGTCATGAATATCAAGCTAGGCCAGGCCACCACTACGTGACCTTATTAAAGAGTGGGCTCGCTGGCAGCAGTGTTCAACATACTATTCTTTGGCCTGCTGTACATGGGGGCCCTGTAGTAGTGGCTCAGGACCAATGGGTTTTCCCCGAGAGGGAACCCACTCCGCATGACCAGAGTTACGCGCACATGCCCTCGTTTTCTGATCATGGGGAGGAAGTTATGGTTCCTGCTCCTAGTACCTGTGTTGGAAACACAGGGTCTGAGGAAACTTCAGAGAGACCATTAGGTTCTATTCTTGACAGACACTATGTCGATGGTCTCTCTGATCAAAGAGGGGGCCTGTCCTGTCGAGGCAGGGGCTGCAGCCCGGGGATTTCGAACTCCACCCCAAGTTGGCTTTAGCCGGGATGGAGGTCGGTTTGTCAGAGGTGCTCCTGTTTCCCCTTTATGTGGACGGCCACCTTCTGCGCCACCTCTCCCATGCTCTTCCAGCTCTGCTGGGTTTGGATATCATGATACAGACATGGTTGAGGCCATGTCTGTGTATACTTTCCCCGATTGTTCTGCCCCCGGGGGTTCTAGAGTACAAGAGGGTTCAGCAGTACGGGATCAGCTTACTCTTAGTGGCCCTGTACTGACAGGCCCAAATATGGCTTCCAAACATCTGGGCCCTTCTGGCAGGCCTTCCGCGGTGAATCCGGATCAGGATGGTCCTCCCTCTTCAGCCCAAGGTCATGATATTTCACCCTTGGCGGTAGCCCAGGAAGCTACTGGATTGGCCCCTGAGGGGGACCAATTCATAAATTCTGGTCTCTCAACCGAGGTTGTTGAGACCATTGTAAACTCTAGAGCCCCCTCCACGAGGAAACTTTATGCATTTAAATGGAAATTTTTTATTTTATGGTGCAGAGAACATCGGTTGGACCCAGTTAACTGCCCAGTGGCTTCAGTACTGGAGTTCCTCCAGAATCGTTTCTCTGACGGGCTCTCCCCGTCCACGCTTAAGGTCTATGTGGCGGCTATATCAGCCTTCCACACGCCTTTAGGGGTGGGCACGCTGGGGACACACCCACTCATAATTCGTTTCCTTCGTGGAGCCAGGAGGATGAGGCCTGCTATCCAGCCTAGGGTCCCCACGTGGGACCTGGCAGTGGTCCTCGAAGGTTTATCCCTGGCACCCTTCGAACCCCTGGATAAGGTGTCTGAGAAATTTTTATCCTTTAAGGTAGCCTTCCTGCTCGCTATTACTTCCCTGAAACGAGTTGGCGACCTGCAGGCGCTATCTGTGGCTCCCTCTTGCCTCGAGTTCTCTCCTGGCAGAGTGAGAGCCATTCTCCACCCTAGACCTGGCTACGTGCCTAAGGTGCCCACAAATGTGGCACGGTCTATAATCCTTCCGGCCTTTCATCCTCCACCGCATGTGTCGGCTGATCAAGCTAAGTTACACTTGTTATGCCCGGTCCGAGCTCTTGAGGCCTATGTACATAGGACCTCGGGCTGGAGGAAGTCGGACCAGCTGTTTGTGTGTTTTGGGTTATCCAAGAAGGGCTCCCCGGTCTCCAAGCAGACTATTAGCAAGTGGATAGTAGAGGATATTTCTTCAGCTTACGAGGTGCGCAATCTGCCTTCACCTCTCCTGATAAAAGCTCACTCAACCAGAGGAGTGGCATCCTCTAGAGCCTTGCTAGCAGGGGTTTCTCTTCAAGAGGTCTGTGATGCCGCTGGCTGGGCCTCCCCACACACCTTCATCAAACATTACAGTCTGGATCTGTCCTCTACACCAGGTTCACAAGTTCTCATGTCTTGAGTGTGCCAGATTGCTTCACACCAGGGCAGGGTCTCTCAGTGTGGCGGCGTGGGTATTCGTTCCCCAAAGTATCGAGTATCGATGCAGCGGGAGTTCCCTTTACGAAAGGGAACGTCTCGGGTTACGTATGTAACCCTCGTTCCCTGAGTAGGGAACGAGACGCTGCATCTCTCGGCCACACTTTTCGTGCTCCTGAGAACGACTTGCTTCGACCCTTTAAAAGCTGATACGGCTATGTTCCGTTGCCCTTTTATAGCTTCCGGATCACCGTCACATGCAACGTCACGAGTGACGAGCACCAATCAAGATTGGAATAGTTCCATTACAGACTTCAGACGCGTCATGCCGAGGGCATTCCCCAAAGTATCGAGTATCGATGCAGCGTCTCGTTCCCTACTCAGGGAACGAGGGTTACATACGTAACCCGAGACGTTCCCTTTCAAGAGAGCTCGGCGCTGCGTCAATTGATGCTGCGGGAACGCTCTGCGTGATTGCGTCGTGAAGCACTAGTGCAGTGGTTCTAAAAGAGCGGTACGCAGGGGAATCACTGAATTTCGCACGACGATCAATCTGGTGTGATCAGTCTTGGCTGGTCCCTGGAGTGTACGATTACACCGGTGTGAATAGAACAGTCAGTGCACTATGTGATCACCTGCTAAATTCAAATGTGCTTTCGTGTGTTGACAGCCCCTTAATAACACGTTGCCTCTGTGGAACTTTGAGGCTGAGGCCTGCAGTACACACTAGGGTACCGGCATGGGATTTGGCCTTGGTGCTCCAATGCCTATCCCTAACTTCCTTTGAGCCTATTGAGGAGGTTCCAGTCAAGTTTCTGACTGTGTGATGGATTTTAATTAATCAACTTTAACCCTAAAACTGGCAATGTGATCTGGGTGTAACATCGTTTTTGTCGTCTTTTTTTGGGGCATAAGAATGATTTTTTCATAAAATCCTTTTATCATTTATCACAGCCTTTAAAAGTAGCGAAAATGGATGACCTGCTGCTGCTTTACGTTACAAAAAAATATCAAAAGAAAAACAGGCGCTTTTGGGTACATGATATCCTTAAAAGACGAGAGGAGTTGGGAGAATCCGTCACTCTGATTAGAGAGTTGTCGTCTTTTGAAGACAAATTTTATTCATATTTTCGAATGAATCAACAACAGTTTCAAGGCATCCTGGACATCGTGAAAGAGGAAATCAGCAAGAGCCAAACAAATTTCAGAAATCCGATCAGCGCCAGAGACCGTTTGGCAGTATGTCTTAGGTAATATACATAGCCTGCCCTATAGTATATTAGGAAATGCTATCCAACAAACTTTTGGATAAATTTCATAAGTTAGGCTACAAAAAAAAAGAAAGAAAGATGAGACAAAGGAGCAACATGTTGGCTACAGTAATGCTATTTGCACATAGTAGTTTAAAGGATGATAATAATAGTAGTAATAATAATAATAATAGCAGCCTTATATTAAAAGCAGTAGTAGACTATGAAGTTCATATAGTTTACATACATCTTTCAGAATGTGCAAAATGTTAGTCATTTTAGCAAAATAATAAGAAATATTAAAATATAAAGTTTTTAGCACCAGTCTGATTAAACTGTTTTACATAACAGATGTTTATATATATATTATATGGGACCCATACAATTGCAAAGGGTGAAAACATTCACTGATGCTTTGAAAAAAAGCTATAATTTTGTGCTGTGGACAATATGTTGTGTGAAACAGTTTCACCAGAGTAGTAAATAAAATGCAAAATGTATTATCCTCTCATTTTGCTAAAATTATTAATATTTTGCAGATTATTTAAGGTGTATGTAAACATTTGACCAACAACTTTAGTTCATAAATTGTCATTGTTTTTGTTTTGTTTTTTAGATACTTAGCTACAGGAGATTCATACAAAACAATATACCTAAACTATCGTCTTGGAAAATCAACTGTAGCAACAATGATCCCGGAGGTGTGTGAGATAATTTGCCAAAAACTGCAGCCTCAGTACATGCCCATACCAAATGAAGATGCTTGGACAAAAATTGCAGATGGATTTCAGGAGAGATGGTAGTTCCCAAACTGCATTGGAGCTCTGGATGGAAAGCATGTGGTCATCCAGGCGCCATCAAACTCTGGATCCACCTTTTATAATTACAAAGGTGGTTTCTCTATTGTTTTGATGGCCCTGGTTGACCACAGGTATTGCTTTACTATAATAGATGTTGGTGGCCATGGCTCCAACAGTGATGGGGGCATCTTTGCTCAATGTGCTTTAGGGAAAGCAATAAAAAGTGACAACTTGGCAATCCCTCAACCAAGACCACTGCCTGGATTCTCACAACCAATACCCCATGTGATTGTGGCTGATGCGGCCTTCCCACTGTCACAGAATGTAATGCGCCCCTTCCCTGGAAAGGACCTAGACGAGGCTAGACGAATTTATTTATAGGCTATCAAGGGCCAGGAGGGTGGTGGATAACTCATTTGGGATCCTTGCATCCAAGTGGGAGGTGTACCAAAGGAGGATCAAGCTGCAGCCCCAAAATGTGGACAAAGTTATAAAGGCCACCTGTGTCCTGCATAACTACATAATCAAAACCACAGACCCATCAAATCAACACCAAGCACCAGAGTATACCACAATGTACCACAATACATTGATTTACATTTTATAAGAGACTTTTTGTTTGGAAAGGCAATATGCGAGTGGGCGTGAATGATCCAACACCATAATGAATAATTAGTAGTTCACACCTGAGAAGACAATGGCCCTGCATAATGAGCCTTTCATTCAGGTGTGTCACTGAGCCACAAGAAAGAATGCAAGGACAATATATATATATATATATATATATATATATATATATATATATATATATATATATATATAATATCCAAGGTAAACATTTCTAGTAATTGTGCAGTTAATTGTTCTCATACTGTATTTTTAGATTTGGAATATATTTTCTACCCAGATGTGTCACTAATAAAACACAATACAAATGATTTAAAGAGAAGGCTTATATTGATTGACCTTTTAAGATTTTGTTTACATCTATCCTTGTATATATATATATATATTTTTTTTTTGTGCTATTTTATTAAAAAGGTTATACAATTACAACAACAATTAAAATTGTAACAATGTTTCCAGTGTAATCTTTCTTTGTAAAAACTAAAGTATACATTTTATCATACGTATTTCAAAGTTAAGGATTCATTAGTTTGAATATAGCCTATATTGGAACAAACACTATAATAACATCTTAGTTGATGACTTTATTTTTGACAAAACATACTACAGTATATATATACAGTGAGGAAAATACGTATTTGAACACCCTGCTATTTTGCAAGTTCTCCCACTTAGAAATCATGGAGGGGTCTGAAATTGTCATCGTAGGTGCATGTCCACTGTGAGAGATATAATCTAAAAAAAAAAAAATCCAGAAATCACAATGTATGATTTTTTTTTACTATTTATTTGTATGATACAGCTGCAAATAAGTATTTGAACACCTGAGAAAATCAATGTTAATAGTTGGTACAGTAGCCTTTGTTTGCAATTACAGAGGTCAAACGTTTCCTGTAGTTTTTCACCAGGTTTGCACACACTGCAGGAGGGATTTTGGCCCACTCCTCCACACAGATCTTCTCTAGATCAGTCAGGTTTCTGGGCTGTCGCTGAGAAACACGGAGTTTGAGCTCCCTCCAAATATTCTCTATTGGGTTTAGGTCTGGAGACTGGCTAGGCCACGCCAGAACCTTGATATGCTTCTTACAGAGCCACTCCTTGGTTATCCTGGCTGTGTGCTTCGGGTCATTGTCATGTTGGAAGACCCAGCCTCGACCCATCTTCAATGCTCTAACTGAGGGAAGGAGGTTGTTCCCCAAAATCTCGCAATACATGGCCCCGGTCATCCTCTCCTTAATACAGTGCAGTCACCCTGTCCCATGTGCAGAAAAACACCCCCAAAGCATGATGCTACCACCCCCATGCTTCACAGTAGGGATGGTGTTCTTGGGATGGTACTCATCATTCTTCTTCCTCCAAACACGTTTAGTGGAATTATGACCAAAAAGTTCTATTTTGGTCTCATCTGACCACATGACTTTCTCCCATGACTCCTCTGGATCATCCAAATGGTCATTGGCAAACTTAAGACGGGCCTTGATATGTGCTGGTTTAAGCAGGGGAACCTTCCGTGCCATGCATGATTTCAAACCGTGACGTCTTAGTGTATTACCAACAGTAACCTTGGAAACGGTGGTCCCAGCTCTTTTCAGGTCATTGACCAGCTCCTCCCGTGTAGTTCTGGGCTGATTTCTCACCTTTCTTAGGATCATTGAGACCCCACGAGGTGAGATCTTGCATGGAGCCCCAGTCCGAGGGAGATTGACAGTCATGTTTAGCTTCTTCCATTTTCTAATGATTGCTCCAACAGTGGACCTTTTTTCACCAAGCTGCTTGGCAATTTCCCCGTAGCCCTTTCCAGCCTTGTGGATGTGTACAATTTTGTCTCTAGTGTCTTTGGACAGCTCTTTGGTCTTGGCCATGTTAGTAGTTGGATTCTTACTGATTGTATGGGGTGGACAGGTGTCTTTATGCAGCTAACGACCTCAAACAGGTGCATCTAATTTAGGATAATAAATGGAGTGGAGGTGGACATTTTAAAGGCAGACTAACAGGTCTTTGAGGGTCAGAATTCTAGCTGATAGACAGGTGTTCAAATACTTATTTGCAGCTGTATCATACAAATAAATAGTTAAAAAATCATATATTGTGATTTCTGGATTTTTATTTTTTTTTGATTATGTCTCTCACAGTGGACATGCACCTACGATGACAATTTCAGACCCCTCCATGATTTCCAAGTGGGAGAACTTGCAAAATAGCGGGGTGTTCAAATACTTATTTTCCTCACTGTATTTAAAATATGAGCAGAAATTGTTATAAACATTATAAGCTTATTTGATGTGGCAGTATTTTACAGTAAAAACTTTATGATCTATCCGATTTTTGTCGTCGATTTTTACTCATCTCAGTATAGCAATAGAGTTTGGTAAAAGCTGTTCATTCATTCACACACAAAAACGCGATTCATATTTAAACAGTATTTTTGCCAGCTGTAGTAGCTACACAACAGCGCGCATCTGTGCGTTCATTCATTCACACACAGAAACGCGATTCATATGTAAACAGTCTTTTTGCGTGTACAGACACTATTGCGATTAGAAGAAAGCAAATATAGAACTGACCTATTCCTCAGCTGGATCCGTTGCTCCTCGAAATGAAACTTCCAGCACTTCTGAGGTAAATTTTATTAAGATTATTATTAAGATAGTATTATTCCTCACAGCGTCGTAAAGTACATGAGTCTGAAAGTGAACGTTATCCAGCTGATGTGGGCGTTCACAGGTTTGCATGGATTGCCTCAGATCATTTGCGTTTGAATAGCGTGCGCTCTCCGTGGGCGGGGTCACATTAAAACTTAATGAGATGAGATGAGAACGACTGACATCTATCTCTTTTCATATATATTACATAAACTGAGAATATTTGTTTTATATAAAAATTACTTCATTTAAAAGAAGAGAATTCAAGCTTCATGCCTGTGTGTCTGTATGCCTGTTTGACTGAGTATTCGCTGAGTTACAGTTCATTTTCGGACGCGTTTCAGAATGGACTGCACTGACAGTGAGAAGGCAATTCTTTGCTTTATTTGGCAAAAAGCACAACACTTTGTTTTTATTGTGAGTATACACAAAAAAACAAAACACACTTAACAGGATCGATTGATATATGAAACTTGTATGCAAGATCAAAGTCAACGGAGTATTTTGAGTCTCTTTTGTACTGATAAGAAAAAAAAAGTGAGCCTATCGCGCGGCGCGGGAGGGACCGACCCGGACGGGACGGGAGGGACAGACGAGGGCGGGACAGGAGGGACATACCAGGGCGGGACAGGAGGGACAGGGGAAATGGACAGTTCGGGAGGCCAGGGCGGCCCACAGAGTTTGGGAGGCCAGGGCGGCCCACAGAGTTCGGGAGGCCAGGGCGGCCCACAGAGTTCGGGAGAGCAGGGCGGCCCACAGAGATCTGGCGGCCAGGGCGGAGACTTTCCCTCGGGCGGCCAGGGCGGAGACTTTCCCTCGGGCGGCCAGGGTGGAGACTTTCCCTCGGGCGGCCAGGGCGGAGACTCTCCTCGGGCGGCCAGGGCGGACACTCTCCCTCGGGCGGCCAGGGCGGAGACTCTCCCTCGGGCGGCCAGGGTGGAGACTCTCCTTCGGGCGGCCAGGGCGGAGACTCTCCCTCGGGCGGCCAGGGCGGAGACTCTCCCTCGGGAAGAAATCCTTCGCTGAGTCCTCGACATGGTCGGATCGTTATGTTACGTCATAACTAAAGAAAACTAGGTGAGGACTCAAATGCGGAAAGAATGATTTATTTAATAAAAGAAACATAAAGTAAAACAAAAACCCACAAGGGGGGAAAACATTATATAAAACAAAACAACAACTTAAAAAACAAACATACCAGAGGGTCACGGGAAAACGGGAGACGTAAACAAGACAACGATCCGACACAGTCTGCAAACACAAAGGAACTTATAAAAGGGACAAATCAGGCAGGTGATGAGGGAACAACAGGTGGGGCAAATGAAACCAATAATGAGATAACAAGGAGGGCTGGGATCGAGACAGAGACAGGAACACAAAACACCACATGTGCTACACGAGACAGGACAGGCATGTGACATCTGGGGTCTAAGGGGTTTTGGGGATCCTTGAGATGTTTTGACATGCCCTGACATTTGTGCTTTTTTCAGTTGCTTATAAACATTTTAATTGGCAAAGATGTCATTACACTCTATTTAGCACAAACAGGGCTACCATAATATGTGAGCAACATGAATGTACATGTTTGTATTTCTCAGAGAATAATGTTTATGTATGGTTATTGACAAAACAAAAAAATTAAGTTTCTGAAAAAAGGTCACAAAACACATACTAAATATGTGTCCACAATACTTTTGATTAATGGATGTTGTCGCCTAGAGTTTTTGCTTCAAAATTATCTGAAAATCTAGCCTGGCTAACGTCAGACCTCTTTCTCATTGAGACGTGGTCTGGGAACCACATGTTCATTTTCTCGTATTTGAGGCGTGGTTTACGAATGCCCAGAGCCGTTTATTGGGCGCTATGAATGTCTATCAAATGCGCCTGTACGTAGCTCATAGCCAATCGTTTCAATTATACCAGATGACGTATGTAGAGCGACAGAAATTCGACGAGGAAGAAGACGATGGCTGAAGAAGACTAAACTACTTAGAACACTATCTAAGGCTACATCGAAAGGTAACTTCGCATCTGCTGCCATGTTGGATCCATAGATAAAAACAAACAGCTTCGGTGTGTCGCATAGACGTCGTCTTCGTCTTGCTGCTCCCTCCCCGTTCTGTGATTGGTCCCCTCGCTAAGGGAAAAATCTGGTCCATGGTATCCAGGCTGCCTAGCAGCATGAATAAAATCGCGCTGCGCTCAAGGCAGCATGGGGAAACCCAGGCTACTGAAAATCACCCTGCCTAATGTGATGTGCCTTTCATTCAGGTGAAAGAAAGAATGCGAGGACTATATATACATATATATATATATATATATATATATATATATATATACACACATACACGAAAGAATGCGAGGACATATATATACACTCACCAAAAGGATTATTAGGAACACCATACTAATACTGTGTTTGACCCCCTTTCGCCTTCAGAACTGCCTTAATTCTACGTGGCATTGATTCAACAAGGTGCTGAAAGCATTCTTTAGAAATGTTGGCCCATAGTGATAGGATAGCATCTTGCAGTTGATGGAGATTTGTGGGATGCACATCCAGGGCACGAAGCTCCCGTTCCACCACATCCCAAAGATGCTCTATTGGGTTGAGATCTGGTGACTGTGGGGGCCATTTTAGTACAGTGAACTCATGTCCAAGAAACCAATTTGAAATGATTCGAGCTTTGTGACATGGTGCATTATCCTGCTGGAAGTAGCCATCAGAGGATGGGTACATGGTGGTCATAAAGGGATGGACATGGTCAGAAACAATGCTCAGGTAGGCCGTGGCATTTAAACGATGCCCAATTGGCACTAAGGGGCCTAAAGTGTGCCAAGAAAACATCCCCCACACCATTACACCACCACCACCACCACCAGCCTGCACAGTGGTAACAAGGCATGATGGATCCATGTTCTCATTCTGTTTACGCCAAATTCTGACTACCATCTGAATGTCTCAACAGAAATCGAGACTCATCAGACCAGGCAACATTTTTCCAGTCTTCAACTGTCCAATTTTGGTGAGCTCGTGCAAATTGTAGCCTCTTTTTCCTATTTGTAGTGGAGATGAGTGGTACCCGGTGGGATCTTCTGCTGTTGTAGCCCATCCACCTCAAGGTTGTGCGTGTTGTGGCTTCACAAATGCTTTGCTGCATACCTCGGTTGTAACGAGTGGTTATTTCAGTCAAAGTTACTCTTCTATCAGCTTGAATCAGTCGGCCCATTCTCCTCTGACCTCTAGCATCAACAAGGCATTTTCACCCACAGGACTTAACTGAGCAGATTGTGAAATACTCAGACCGGCCCGTCTGGCACCAACAACCATGCCACGCTCAAAATTGCTTAAATCACCTTTCTTTCCCATTCTGACATTCAGTTTGGAGTTCAGGAGATTGTCTTGACCAGGACCAAACCCCTAAATGCATTGAAGCAACTGTCATGTGATTGGTTGATTAGATAATTGCATTAATGAGAAATTGAACAGGTGTTCCTAATAATCCTTTAGGTGAGTGTATATATATAATCCAAATATAAATGTAGTACATTTTCAGTACATAGTCATACCTGGAAACAAATCCTGTTCAAATAAGCTATATGGGCCATTCTACAGAATTGGTTCAAAGATAGAGTTGAAAACATCTTGAAAATGTTTGAATTTTTATGCATGCAAATTGTATAATATCCAAGGTAAACAGTATTTTTGCAAGCTGTAGTAAACAACAGCGCTCATCTGTGCCATTTATTCATTCACAGACAGACACGAGATTCATATTTAAACAGTCTTTTTGCGGTTTACAGACACTATTCCATATCGCGATTAGAACAAAGCACTTACGAATAAAAAACGTACTATTCACAATCCTTAGCTGGATCCGTTGCTACTCGAAATGAAACTAAAGCAGCAATTCTGAGGTAAATTTCCCAGGATTATTCCTCACAGCCTCGCAAGACGACGTAAAGTACATTAATCTGATTAAACTTGATGTATTTGTGACCCGTCACGGAAACCAGTGACACAAGTCGGCAGCACAACTGCCGTAGAATCTGTTAGTTGAGATCACAAAGAAGCCTCTCCATGTTTGAGATAGCAGTATTGGTATATTTTAAAAGAACATTTTGAGGTTGAAATCGGCTTGTTTTTCTGAGCTTCTAGCATGCAGTAGGGGCGTGTCATTTTCTGTGTGTATTTCCATACTGGATAAGCCGGCTTTTGTTTCTTTTGTTATTGACCCCGCCCTCCAAGGGACCAGCGTGGCTACTTATGCAGCGCTCTGGCCGGCTTTATCTGATATCAAAATTCAATGAAGATGGACGCCGCAAAGATTGTCGCAGACGAGCTGAACCGTGGCCGTTACAAAAATGTTTTGAAGTACTTCTTCGACAAGCCGGATGCTTATGAATAAGCGCTCACTGATTCTGAAGACGATCGGAGTGACGATGAAAGCGGCATGATAAGACTGAATAATATCCCTAATCTACAACTGAGCGAAGATGAAGACGAGGAAGAATGTATCGGACTGGCGTCAGACGAGTTGGACCGTAAAATATCAGAGGCTATATCGATAGTAACATTTGATGGGGATATAGACAGAGAAATGGGGAAAATCCGTAACTTTGACTGTAAATGCTACACGAGGAGAAAAGAGAACTCTCTGCATGGGAGACAGTCCTGTAGCCAGAAGCTTTCTCCAGACATTATGTACAACATATGGCTGGATTCCTTAGCTGCGGAAAAAGAGTGGCAGGACATGCAAATTATTGGACATTTAGAGGCAAACAGACGCACAGTGCAAACTTCGGAGATGGTTACATCCACAAAGAAGACCCCGACAAAGAGAAAGTGTGCCCGAACGACTTATTTCATAGGAGGCAACGAGATCTGCAAGAATACTTTTCTGTTTCTTATGGGGTTTTGTGTTAATTCTAAGAACACGTACACGTTATCTCATGTTTAGTCCATGTTTAGACCTTCTCATACCTACCTATTGTTATTAGCTAGCTCAGGACTGTCATTTTAATTGTAATCGTTAGCATCATATCACTTGCCAAAAAAAAACATTACTATAATGAGCTTTTAGATGGTAATTTAAGCATCTGTTATTAATTTGAATAATGCTTCAATTGCTTGAATTGACTGGTGTTAATGACTTAGCCCACGTAAACCTGCCTGTTAGCATTCTTGAATTGATGTGATGCTAATAATTTAGCCAGTGGTGGAGGAAGTACTACTTAAAGGAACCGTATGTAAGAAATGTATTTCAATTAATCATAAAATAGCCCTGATATGTCACTAGACATTAAGAAATCATGTTCATTTCATATACTTATATCACTGACAACAGTAGTCCGGCCAGGATATTGTCATTTAAAAGTGAAGTTGCAGCCCTCAACTGATGTTGATGTTGTCATGTTGTGTTTTGGCCTGATGCCCCACCCTCCACCTATCTACTAATCACAAGTCAGTAGTGTTTCGGCATCCGGGTTGCCAGCTCTGCTCTAGTTACCACAGCTGCAGCTACAAACTTGTCGGATAAAAAATGTCTAACGTTACGAAACGTATACATAATTACTTCGCAAAACATCTCTCATGAAGCATAAACATAATTAACAGAAAAAAAATGTACTGTGTAGGACTCGTCACTTGCCATTGGAAGCTCCTTGTAGCAGCCTAGCTGCTGGATCCTGCAGCCTAACTGGCAACCTCGAGTCAGGGGGGAGGGGGAGGGGATACACCACTCTACAGTAATTTGAAAGTGATTGCAGTACCAGTTTTGGTCACAATCTTACATACGGTTCCTTTGATATTCTTACCAAGGATTTACTAACGTAATAGTAAATGTATCAGATAAAATTCCTACTTAAGTAAAAGTATAAAGAATCCGTAGCCGTAAAATGTGCGTTATAAGTCAAAAGTAAAAGTATTTATGAAGAGTTTAATGTACAGGATTTTTTTAATCCTTTGACTCAAACCAGGTCTAACCACTAACTGAGGTCTAAACCAGGACTAAACCAAGACTAAACCAGGAAGTAAAGATACAGACTCTAAAATGTAGTGAAGTAAAAGTAAAAAGTATTCATCATAAAATTTACTTCAGTAAAGTAAAAGTACCTATAATTTGTACAATACATTCTGATATAGGTGACAAGATGCCTGTTAGCAAGACCATGATGTTAAACGTTTTTTTCTTTTTTTCCCCCTTTTTTTCAGCATTGGCAGAGACACTCTGGCTGATATAGTCAAACACTATGAGGAGAATGGGGCAAGACCACGTTTGAGGAAGAAGCACTCACTGCCACGTCCACCAGCCAGGTTCATCAGCCCTGAGGATATCAACAGAGTTGTGGACTTCATAAAAAACTATGCAGAAGACAATGCCATCATGCTGCCTGGCCGACAGCCTGGGCATAAGGATTGGCATGTGAAGTTGCTCATGTGTCCAAGGCCTCAGTGTGGCGTCTCTACGTGAAGTCTGCTAAGGAGCTTGGTATGTGTAAACATTGATTTAGAATTGAGTGCTTATAATGTGAAATAATGCGAAGCACTATTAGCAATTACAATACAATTAACCATAAGCAATATCTGTTTTTCTGTATCTCTGCTGGCAGTGCCAAAGCAATAACGAGCAGCTGATACGAAGTGCAAACCTCCCAGATGATAGAAAGTCTAAAGCAGTAAAGAAGCAACAAGATCATCTTTCCCTTGTGCAGAAAGAGAGGGCTGTGTACAACGACATGACTGCTGCCTGCAGAAAGATTTTCTCTGGCTCTAACCTGTCTTTTGGACCGTCCCTACCAGCAAGCAAGAAGATGAGGATGCATTACAGTTTTGATTTTGCTCAGCAGGTAATATTTCACACACATTTACTTCACTTTACTTTATTAATGTCCCTTAAAGGGCGATTTGGTGCATGAGAATAAGCAGCCTGATAATAGCGCAAATGCAGAATAGCATCAATATAGTAATTTTTATCTTTATTAGACAGTTATGAATAGACACAAATTTCATTCTAATCCAAGTTCCCTCTCTCCCTCTGTCTCCTACAGTTACACTTTCCCTCAAACCCTCTCCAGCCAGGACCAATGTACTTCCTGACCCCATGGAAACGTGGCCTATTTGGTGTTTCCTGTGAAGGGCTGCAGAAACAGGTGAATTACCTGATTGATGAAGGCATGTCATCTACTAAGGGAAGCAATGAAGTCATCAGCTACATGCATAATTTCTTCGGCAACTTTGGAGTTGGAGAAACAGAGGTGGATCTTCATTGTGACAACTGCAGTGGGCAGAACAAGAACAACTTCATGCTCTGGTACCTTGCCTGGCGGGTTGGACACAAGCTTCACGATAAAATTGAAATCCACTTCCTTATTGCTGGCCACACCAAGTTTTCCCCTGATTGTGGCTTTGGACTCATCAAGCAAGCCTACATGAAGACAAGAGTCAACACTTTGGCAGACATCGCTGAGGTACTTTAACTTTACTTTGCTTTAATGACTTCAGTGCGGTTTTCTGTTCTGCTTCAATGAAACATTTAACTGAAGATCTTTTTTTTTTCTTCCCCTCTTCTTTTTTTGTCATCAGGTTGTGGAAAACAGCTCTTCCTGTGAGTCAACTCAATATCCCACAGCTTGTTGGAACGGCAGAGGGCAAAGTTTTAGTCCAGACCTTTGACTGGCAGCAGCATCTGACTCGCCACTTCCGTAGACTCCCACAGATCAAGAGTTATCAGCACTTCAGCTACTTATTGAAACTTTCACATTGTGTACATACAATATAACATAGCAACAACATACACATGACAGTTTTTTATGAGAAAATACTTTACCATGTTTAAAATGTCTTATGTGCTTATTCTGTCACAGCTTTGACGCCAAGACACCAGGTGTGGTGCTTGCAAAAACTCACTGTGATGCACAACCTGTCGAATATCAGCTACTGCGCAACGGAGCAGATCTGCCCCCTATCGACGGTCTTCCTGTCCTGGCCCCACCTAGACTGAACATTGACAGGCAGACCTATCTGTATGAAAAAATCAGGCCATTCTGTGCTGACGAGGCAAGAGACATCACATGCCCAGTGCCAAGGGTCACAACACAGAAGAGTCCACAGAAGAGGATGCGAATGTGATATTATTTGGACTGTGTCACAAAGACCTTTGTCTTATGCTGCTATTACCAAGTAAAAGTGGTCAGGAGGGCCAGCTCTGTTTTGATTGATTGATTGATATAATTTTAATTTTTATAATACATTTTTATTTTTATTTGTGTACTTTAAGAAAATAGCCTAATTAAAACTACATTTGGTGCCTTCTGCACTGTTTTGCACTTTTTACTGTCTATGGCATGGCGCTAAGTGAGATATTTCAAGCCTTTATTTGTTATAATTTTGATGATTATGGCTTACAGCTTTATGAAAACCTTTTCACAATATTCTAATTTTAAATTTGGGGTTTCATAAGCTCCAAGCCATAATATAAACATTAGGCCTACTTAACCCTTTGGGGTCGGCAAACGCGTCCCCGTGTTTTGCTGGATTTTCTTCACATTGTAGCACAATAAACTTAAATTACTCCGTCATTTATGGTCATACAGAAAAAAGAAATATAAAAAAAGAATCTGTGATGTTTCTACTTTTGTATGTGTCCACTTACAGTCAGATCAAAACATTGTGCTTTTGTAAAATAAAGAAAATAAACAGGGTGTGCGTTCTGCCTCTCCGTCGCGGTGAACTTTTTTTTCTTGAGCACGTCTATAAACTGAAACAAAACTCAGCGAATACTTGTCACACATTTATTAGCCATATACCTTTATAAACATTTAAGTGTGTACTTTTAAATGATCGGATTCAAACTGAAAACAAATATTCTCTGTTTAAGTAATTTGTATAAAACCAACAGGATGTCCAGTATCTCAAACGCTTGCTCATTATTTTTTATTTGACCACGCCCACGCTCGCAAAAGAGATTCACATGCAAATCTCCACATGGAGCGAACGCGCTTATTACCTCAAAAACAAAACACCAAAAAACTTCACAAGTCTCTGCTTTTCGTCGAGTTTGAAAGACGCGCCGTGAGCTTACATTGGATTTACCTCAGAAGAAGAAGAACGCGATTTGAAGACAAGAAAGATGTAAGGTAAGAAATTCTTACTTATTACTTTATGGTATTGTTGCATAAACTTCACATTGCAGTTGAACTGTTGCTAGGATATATGGTGAATATTATAATATTTAGACCTGTGTTTACTGTTACTGTGTTTGTGGATATCTGCTCAAACGTAGATATGTATAATATGGTAACCATAATGTTTCATATTTTGGAGCATGCTGTGCATTTGAATGTATCATATTTTGGAGCGCGATCGCGTTTGAAAAGCAAAACGCACCAAACATTAGGCTTTATGTTTTTACTATTATCTCATTTCATATCATCATAACGAATGGAAACATTTGAAGTAACATATGATAATCAATATATTTTTCTCTAGCGTAATTGTTACTGAAATCTTTTGGAAGATTTATAGGCTGCTATAGGCTATTGTTATTATTATTTTATGCAGCACTGCCCATAGCCTATGCCTACAAGGCACAACAAACCTGGTGTTCATTATATTATATATTGTTGGAAACATTTGTGTGTGTGTGTGTGTGTATTCTGTGAATTTTAAAAAGCAATTTTAACCAGAAAAATCTAAAATTTATTCCCCAAACCGTGCAGGCCTCGTTTCTCTTGATACCAGTATGTTCACTTTTTTTCTTTTCTTTCAGGGACCAGATGCCACTGAGTCCTGCTGACTTCAACATTCACATGAGTCTCTGTATATGAACATGGTAAAGTGAAAATCAAACACCTTGGAAATGAAAGGTATGTACAATGTTTTAAGGAATGGCACAAAGGTCTCTGTCTTTGGATCATTGTTTTCAATGTGCTCTTTTGTCATTTGTTGTGTATCTTTGGATTATGTTGTGTAGTAAATAAATCCAAACAATCTAAAAGCCATTCTTTTTTAAATCTCCTCATTCTTTGTGATCGCTCCTTATAGGGCCGTTAGGGGAGGGTCTTTGTCTTTCTCAGGTGTGAAAGACATACATATTAATGAGATGATCACGCCTCTTCGCATAAATCTTTCTCACACAAAACACGTCTTAGAAATTTTAAATCATTATATTGTCTTATCTGAATGAGCAGTCAGGATGATTTTCACATAGTTTTGGAACAAATATTCTAGGCTACGTGATAAAATTTTCAAAAGTCTTGTGAAGAAATAATCAGTATGGGTTTCATGGCCTTATTTCAGTGACAATTTTTTTTTTTTGTATTTTCACAAACCACGCATAAATGTCATAATCTCAAAACTACAAACTTGTACATACATGCTGCTGATATATTATTGTAGCAGAGTTTGTGCTAAATACAGTGTAATAAGACTTTAGCCATGACAATGTCACAAGTAACAGAAATAAGCACAAATGTCAGAGCATGTCAGAACACCTCCAGGGCCAGAAAACAGCTCAGACCCCAGAGGGGTTAAAGGCTCTGCAGCTAGTGTACTTGAATTTTATTTATCTGCAACATTATGTTGTATAATTACAGTTTTGCACAATAAATGTTCTCAAAACTACATGCATCGTTTTCTTTCTTTCTTTCTTTCTTTCTTTCTTTCTTTCTTTCTTTCTTTCTTTCTTTCTTTCTTTCTTTCAAAAGTACATTTAGCAGTTGTTTAGCAGGGTCTGTGTAACCTGTTCTGAAATGGTTTTATTATAATTTATATATCGTGATATATATCGTTATCACAAGAGGCTGCAATGTATATTGCAATATGGATTGTAGGCCATATCGCCCATCCCTATTCCTAGTCTGTGAAACCTTTCATTGCGTATACAATAATTTTTATTCAGTGTACATAAGAGTTGCCTATACAGTTTTATCGGTAGATACTAAGAGACATTTATTTATATATTACCTGTTTTCAAACATTTTTTTTTTTTTTATGCCACATTTTCCTGACCTTTTTGCTCCCCATTGTGCTTTACAGCTTTACAGGGGGAGCTTTACAGGGGGTATGGCTTATCTAAATGAGATGTAAATGAGCCCTATTGTCACTCCCAGCAGGAGAGAGAGGTGAGAACTGCACAATCTTTAGAGGCCGTTTTCTCACCTTTGAGCTTTTTTGAGTGCCTACCTTCAAATGGGCCACAACTTCTCCAAATATGATCAGATTTCCATGTGTTACACATCGTTGGAAAGCTTGGAGACTACACTTTCAGAATCCGTGAATAACTCAAAATGCCCCAGAACCGACTTGTGTCCCTACTTTCCGTGATCGGTCACATTTTATCGAGTTGATGTGGGCGTGGACACGTTTGCATGTATTGCCTCAGATCATTTGCGTTTGAATAGCACGCGCTCTCCGTGGGCAGATTAGCAGATAAAGAGCTATAATGAGCTGAAATGAGAACGACTGACATCTCAGAGAATATTTGTTTTCGTTTTGAATTAGATAATTTAAAAGTACACACTTACAGTAAATGATTATAAAGATATATAGCTCATGCCTGGGTGAATAGTATTTGCTGAGTTTTGTGTAAGTTTAGAGACGTGCTCCAAAAAAAACCTTCACGGAGACGCAGAGGCAGAAAGCACACCCTGTTTATTTTCTTTATTTTACAAAAGCACAATATTTTGTTTCCATTGTTTGAACAGTTTGTTTTTTCATATTTCTTAAGTCTGTATGACCAAAAATGACAGAGTATTTTAAATCTATTTTGCTGCTATGTGAAAAAAATCGACCCAGAGGGTTAAACATCAACCAAGTTACGTTACTGTAACGGTCACCACCTGGAGTGGCATTGAGAGCCACCAGAGGGCACTCCACACCAGACTCTCACATTCATTCACAGACTACATCTCCCATCATTCTCTGCCTGGACTCATCAGCACTCATTATCACATTCACCTGCATCTCATCTTCTTGTTTAGTTCACTCCATATAAGCCTGGTTTCACCCCTTCACTCACTGCGAAGTTTTGTATGTTATTGCACTGCATTTCCGAGCGTTTTCCCTGGTTTCGTGTCTCTTGGTTTTTGGATTTCTTGCCTGTTCCCTGGATTACTCTTCTGCCTCTGACCCCTGCCTGTTTTGATTGTTTGTTTATTTGTTTGTTTGGACTGCCTTCCTGTGTTTGACCCCTGCTTGTGCTGATTACGATTCTGGATTACGCTTCAAATAAAGCTGCAATTGGATCTCAACCTTTGTGTCTCGGAGCAGTTCGTGACAGAAATCTTCGCCGCACCGAGATCCAGCAGCCATGCCAACCATGTGTCCAGACGTCCAAATCATGCGTCTCCGTCAGGAGAATCGGTCCATCGAAGACTACGTCGCAGATTTTATTGAACTGGCACATCTCACGCTAATGAGCACCGAGTGCTTAATGATCTTTTTCCGCGGAGGATTATCTGAACCGCTCCGGTCATTGATGCCCGACCATGATCCTCACAGGACATTAGAACAATATATAGAACTGGCCCTGTTGTTGAGCGGTTCATCGTTTATTGTGGGCATGGAGGAGAAGGAGCTCCTTGAACCAGCAGTATCCCCTCAGCCTAATCTTCACGTCACGCCAACCATAAAGCCTGCCACCGGATCGGTCTATGGGCGTCCAGGACTTATTTCCAACGTGACAGATCCACCGCTGATGTCAGCACGTACTGCCAAGAGGGCCGCCCGAACAGAGTCTCGTTCCGCCGAGACCACCGTCCCAGGGCCATATCCTAAGATGGCCACCGTTCCTGAATGTCTTCACGTCAGCCCTGCCGAGCCTGAGCTTCTTCACGTCAGCCCTGCCGATCCTGCGCTCCACGTCAGCCCTGCCGAGCGGAGACCATTCCCGAACAGCCCGCTGAAGGGTCGTCTCCGCCCTGGCCGCCTGAAGGGTCGTCTCCGCCCTGGCCTCCTGAACCGTCTGCTCCGCCCTGGCCGCCTGAAGGGTCGTCTCCGCCCTGGCCGCCTGAAGGGTCGTTACACATAGACCCAAGTATGAAACCAGTAGCACAGCCGCTCAGACTGTTTAATCTCAGAAGAGTGGTAGAGAGGAAAATAAAGGAGCTAATGGACATGGACATCATTGAACCTGTCAGAGTCCCAAACCATGGGTGAATCCTGTGATCATTGTGCCAAAGGCCAACTCAGAGATAAGATTGTGTCAGCGTTAAAGTGCGGTCTTAAAAAGGCTAAGCAAACGTGGACTGACATTAAACTCTGAGAAGTGCCAGTTCAACATGAGCAAACTGATATTCATGGGAATTATTTTGTCTGAGAAAGGAATAGGTCCAACAGAAGAAAGGGTGCGAGCTGTAAGGGAGGCAAGATAACCAAAGAGGGCTTCAGAGGTTAGGAGCTTCCTAGGTCTGGCGGGCTACAGCAAGAGATTCATTACGCAGGAAGCTGCGTGCGACAAACGCTGGCAGTGTGAAAGCAAAACGGGCTTGTGCTGCTCCCGCTCACCATACACACTGCTTCTGCGCTGCCTCCGCTCTGCTAAAGCGTGCAGTGTGAAACCGGCGTAGCAGACTGTGAACGCAGATATTCACAGACAGAAAAGGAGGCCCTGGCTCTCGTGTGGGCATGTGACAGACTGCATGCTTATATTTATGGACGAGAATTTGAGCTGGTCACTGACCACAAACCACTAGAGGCCATATACAGCCCCCGATCTAAACCCTGTGCCCGCATAAAACAGTGGGTACTCCGATTACAGCCATACAATTTCAGAGTCACGTACTTACCGGGCAGATGCAACATTGCAGACCAGCTGTCAAGACTGCTGGAGGAAACATCAAAAAGTGAGAGACACACACACAAGTCAGAGGAATATGTGCAATGCCTAATGCTTTGACCACCAGAGAGGTAGAAGAGGCCTCTGAGAGCAACCCAGAATTGAAAGAAGTGTGTTCTGCAGTTAACAGCGGACACTTTGAGAATCATAAAGCAAATGCTCCAATAGTCAGTGAGCTGTGTTGTTTTGGGCATTTGGTCCTCCGTGGAACACACATAGTGGTCCCAAAAGCATTAAAGGGATAGTTCACTTTGAAATAAATTTTTGGTATGTTTTAGCTTACCTCAAGGGCATCCAAGATGTAGGTGTCTTTTTTTCCGCAGTAGTTTCAATTTTGATATTTTTAGGTCAAACCATTCTTGTCTGTCAGTCATATAATGCAGGTCGATGGTCACTGTCTCAAAGAGCATGCACAGAGTCCAAATTAAAACAACTCCCCATCGTCCAAATTAAACAATTCCCCATCGTAAGTACACATTGATGGCCTAAGACACGAAACGAGCGGTTTGTGTGAGAAAACGAACAGTATTTATATCGTTTTTACCTCTTAAACACAGCCATGTCGAAGTGATCTGATCTGACGTGTGCGCAGACTGGTGCATAGATATATACACTAGATGTCGCCTTAAAGACATTCGTTCCAATGAACTGCCGTAGACAAGGCGACATCTAGTGTATATATATATATATCTATGCACCAGTCTGCGTACACGTCAGATCAGATCACTTCGACATGGCTGTGTATAAGAGGTAAAAACAATATAAATACTGTTCGTTTTCTCACACAAACCGCTCGTTTCGTGTCTTAGGCCATCAATGTGTACTAACGATGGGGAATTGTTTAATTTGGACGACGGGGAATTGTTTTAATTTGGACTCTGTGCATGCTCTTTGAGATAATGACCATAGACCTGCATTATATGACTGACAGACAAGAACGGTTTGACCTAAAAATATCAAAATTGAAACTACTGCGGAAAAAAAGACACCTACATCTTGGATGCCCTTAAGGTAAGCTAAAACATACCAAAAATTAATTTCAAAGTGAACTATCCCTTTAAAACCTAGGGCATTGGCTCTAGCACACGAAGGATACTTAGGAATTGTTGCCACTAAACAGCACCTCCGGTCCAAAGTGTGGTGGCCGGGTATGGATAAAGCCGCAGAGAAGTACTGCTAGTCATGTCATGGGTGCCAGATGGACCCTGGCAGGAAGTGGCCATAGACCTGTTAGGCCCACTCCAGACTGGTCACTCCATACTTCTTGTGGTGGATTATAATAGTCACTACTATGAATATAATGTACTGATGTCGACAACATCAGAAAAATCTATTTTTGGTAGACACGGCCTACCTGTCACATGTAGGTCAGATCAAGGACCTCAGTTCAGATCTGAACAGTTTAGTGTGTTCTGTGGGAGCAATGGCATTAAACACATGGAACCTACTCCCAAATGGGCTCAGGCTAAGGGGGAGGTGGAACGCCAAAACTCATCGTGAAAGGGGTCATCGGATGCAAAATTCACTTTTAGTTTCAGTTTTTTTATTGAAGTTGCATCTCATATCATATTTACATACAATGCAAGAGCAAAAATCTTAGGTCCCCCACCACTCTTTATATGGTGTTTGCATATAAATGTGTCTTTGCAGTGTGTGGACACAACCATCATATAATGAGAAAAATCCATTCACTCCTTTTTTTTATCCTCAAAAAGCCTAAACACTCTCAATAATCAAGCCGTTTGTATTTTCTGAGCAATATGGTGTCATATTGCTCATGCTTCACCCACTGACGGACTGTCCCATATTAGCATATTTCCCTTATTAGCATATTTCCTCCCTCAGCCGTTTGCATACTGTCCACCAAGTCCTCACTTTATGTGTCTTGTGTCGACAAGCCCCATGGAAGAGAGGGGTGAGGTGAGCAGTTGCTCATTATCATTTAAAGAGACATGCACCGAAACAGGTCGCTGTGAACAGAGCTGTTTTTGAGGAGGTAAAAGGGTGTTGTTTTACACAACTATTGAGGAATTTTAAGATATGCAGACAATCTTCAAGGGGCACATTACTCAAATTTAAATGTAGTGACACAGTGCTTGTGCAACAAGAAAAGATCGATAAATTCAGACCTCATTCAACCCAATCCCACACCAGGTCGTGAGCAAAACTGGAAATCAGGTGACTGTAGAATCACCCACTGGGGCAAGATGCACGCGAAACACTACTCATGTTAAAAGATAGCCTGGGAAAACCCAGACAACTTCCGGCAAATTTAGATTTGCTCTGCAAGTAGTCTGGCAAAGAGCTCATTCAAGCCCATTTCTAATCCGTCGAAATCGCGGCACCAATCAGAAACGTTGGGGCGGGCTTTACACGATGACGATCGCTCTGATTGGTTTTAGGTCTATCCAAATATGCGCCCAGAGGCATTTGAGCGACGTCCGTTCAACTTTTAAATGCATTATTATATTCAAATTACAAACACATGAGGACAGTCTCCATGAAAGACCCACTGGCAGATGAACGTGCTACTACATTTCTCTCCGAAACGGTAGGAAATTAAAGGAGAACTTGGTAACTTTTTTAACTTAATAAAACTGTCTAGAAATCATTTGGATGGTTAAACAACCTGTTCTGGTGATATTGGTGACTTTCCCCGCTCCCCCCAGCGTTCCCAGGCGGAAAACCAACCTTGCAACTTGCGCACTGCCGTCCCGGCAAAGTGAAATTGGAAGTCTCGTGAGAAGCGAGAACTAGAACGAGAACGAGCGCGAAACACAAATTGCTTTACGGCAATTCGACATAAACACACACGCATGTATGATGTATTACCAGATTACTCACCTCGGTAGACATAGCTCCACGCGATACAGTTGGCTTGCTCCGATCAAAACAAACGCACATGAGCAGCGGTAGAGAGGGGGAGGAGGCCGCCGCAAGTGAGTTTTTTACGACCGTGTTGTGAAATATACGCCCCCCCACAGCTGTAGGGGGAGCTCGTGGGGAAAACATGCGACAACAAAAGGGAAAATCAGCGAAGAAGTGACTAGAGTTCGCTAGAGTTACAGAGTTCTCCTTTAAATTAGATTTAATAGAGGATTTTAACTGTGACAAGATGATTGACAGGGCAGTTTACGTGACAGGATGCACTCGACAGATCCGTCAGATAAAGATGACGAAGTATTATGTCCCAAAGCTTGCCTACTTTTTTGCTACACATTCAAAAGGAATTACCTTTTCTTCACAAAAAGAGTACATACTTTTATGGCGTAGTGTAACTTTGGGACGCAGCATATGGCTTTACACGATGACGATCGCACTTATTGGTTTTAGGTCTATCCAATTGTGCCCAGAGGCATTTGAGCGACGTCCGTTGGTGACGCCCCTTTGGAAATGAGTTATTAATGAAGCTTTGCCAGACCATAACTCAGTTACTACTGAGAATGGTCTGGTTTTAACCAGGCTAGTTAAAAGATTCAACACCAACGAAACAGCTGATGTAGGAACTGAATGTGAGCAGATAGAACAGAACATGAAAAGCTTTTGTCCTGACTCCGCATTATCTGAACCTCAAAACGGATTTTTGGCACAATGGGAAAGTTAAGTTTAGTTGTTGTAGAGACAGGCCTATGATAACAGGCAATAAATATGATGGAACATAGTTAGCTGTTTGTTAATATGTCTGAAAAAAAAAGAAAAAAAAAAGAAAAAAAGGAAGAAAAGAAAACAATGTTAATATTAATGGCCTGAAGAAGTTCAAGATACGTTCAATGAGTTATTATAGAATTTAACCTTGAACACATGTTCAGTTAAGTGATGTTGTGATTTTATATCCAAGAAAAGGGGGGATGTCATGTTTCAGGATTACTAGGGTTGTTTCAAGTATTTGTCACTAGAGGGAGCTGTTGCCCGTAAAGTGGGGGCAGTGGGAAAATCTTCAGTAAAAGAAGTGATAGCTCACTGAGTTGAAACCTAAAAGTGTGTGTGTCCGTGTGTTTATTTAATTAAGGCAGAGATTAGTGCTGGGCGGTTTGACCAAAAATTGATATCACGCTTTTTTTCAAAATTGTGCCGGTTTACGGTTTATGACGTTTTTTTTTTTTTCATGCATAATCAGGTGTTCAATGCATTTTCTACTGGTTGAGGGAGGAATTACTGCAGTAAATTGACTTTAGTGAATATTGTAGAATAATTCCACACTAGTAATACAGGTTTGCATGGCCCCAGAAAATTATGCTGTTGTTTACAAATAAGAGCCATTCATGATTCTAATGAATTGAGGAATCAGAATGCAAAGACAATTGCAGTCAGAATACAGAACTTTTATTTTTATATTTTATTTTGAACAACACAATTAGAACAACTTGGAATACTTTTGCTAGTTCAAGTACAAGCCAGGAACATTACATGCATTCAAGTAAATATAAAAAGAAAACTTGTCTTGCATTGCTTTTGAGGTCTATAAAAAAAATAAAAAAAATAGTAAAACAAAATTATGCAACTTGCATTAGTTATTCCTTCAAAAGTATTGCTTCGAAACCAGAACAAACATATAAAATAAATATAAAGTGCAACATGGCTCACAGGATTATCCTGTATAATAGAAACAATAAATCACACATTTCAACATTTACAAATTTTTTGCTAGGAAAACCAGACGGTCCACAGCATCTGGTTTGAGTGCGGCCCTGTGGCAAGTGACAATGTTGCCACCAGTGCTGAACACTCTCTCAGATGGAGCACTGGTGGCAGGGATACATAAATACTGCTGAGCTAGCTTGGCAATGCGAGGGAAATTTGTCTGATGGCATCTCCACCAGTCTAAAGGGTCTGTATCACTGTCAACCTCTGTGGTCTGTAAATAGACTGTCAGCTCCATTCTGATGCTTTCCTCTTCTGGCAGTGTGAGTGTGCTGCTGCTGCTGGTGGTGCCAAAGTCTTTTTTCTTTTTTCCTCAGGAGGAGGAACAGGCTCTGCGTCTGCTGCTGCTGCACCAGCAGCCCCTGAGAGTGTGTCCTGTTGAGCCTTCATTAGTGGCACTATCTCCTCAACTGCTCTGGATAGAACCCGCTCCACCTTTTCTTTATCCATATACTTGGTTCTAAACCGTGGATCAAGAAGAGACGCAATGTCAAGCAGGTCATCTGTGACCTGATCGGAATATTTCTCATTCAAGTAAGCTAGAATGTTTCTCTTCACATCCTTCGTCAGCTGAGTATCACTCTCTTCCTCAGCAAGAATGGATGTGTTGAAGAGACTGAGGACTGGCTTGAGGTAGGAGACACTGACATATTGCTCTCCTGACAAGGCATCTGTGAAGTCTTGGAGTGGGCTCAACACCTTGTTGACAGCCTCTAGGACATCCACATCTTGCCAGCTAAGGACCAAGTGCCTTGGTTTCTTGTCAGCTTTTAGAACCTGACTAATGGCCCTCTCTTGCTCCAGTACTCTTTTAATCATCATTTGACGTGATCCCCACCTTGTAGGCATCTCAGTTGTGAGCACATGCTTTGGAAGACCCAGATCGTTCTGAACAATGGCCAGGTCCCTCCTTTTCTTCCAAGAGTATGAGAAGGCTGACACAATTCTTTTTCAGACACCTACTGCACGTTGTATGCGGTCATCTTTCATACCTCTCTCTGTAAAAATGACAAATAAATAATTATATATTAGTTCACTTTTTCTAATGTTAATTAAAACATTTATTTTACTTTAGCCCCAAACCAAATTAATGATTACAATAAACTCATAATAATAAAAATTATAATAATAATAATAATATAATACTGATAATAATAATAATGATAATATAATGATGATAATAATGATGATGCTTTTATCATCATTATTATTATCATCATCATTCTATTATTATCATCATTATTATTGTTATAATTATTATTATCATCATTATTATAATGATTATTAAAAAAATATTTTAAAAAATTCTTATTAATATCATTATTAGTTAACTTTTTCTAATGTTAATTAAAACATTTATTTTACTTTAGCCCCAAACCAAATTAATGATTACAATAAACTCATAATAATAAAAATAATAATAATAATAATAATAATATAATACTGATAATAATAATAATGATAATATAATGATGATAATAATGATGATGCTTTTATCATCATTATTATTATCATCATCATTCTATTATTATCATCATTATTATTGTTATAATTATTATTATCATCATTATTATAATGATTATTAAAAAAATTTTTAAAAAAAAATTCTTAATATCATTTTAAAGCTATATCAATCAAGTATAACTTAGTTCACTATTAAAATAATAACTATTGCTTACCTATGGCTAGATGAAGCCTGTGACCAAAGCACTGGAGTCTTGTCCAGTTGTTCAGTTCGATAGCCTTCTTGATGTTTGCTCCACTGTCTGTAGTGATGGCCACTAGCTTCTGCTCTGAAAGTCCCCAGGAATCAAATGCCTCTTTCAGGCCTGCTGCAAGTAACTCTCCAGTATGGTCATCAGGAAAGTAGCTTGTCTGCAAACAATGACTTTGCAAAACCCATTCGTCACTTATAAAGTGAACTGTAAGGCTAAGGTAAGGCTCCATAGTGCGACTGGACCACATATCTGTCGTTGCTGCGAAGTGCAGGACGGTCGCCAGGTCTGTTTCGATCTTAGCTCTGTGCTTTTGGTACAAGTTGGGGATAGCAACTTGGCTAAAGTACTTTCTGCTCGGCATTTCATACCTGGGATCCAGCGTTTTGATCATCTGCTTGAAGCCTTCTTTTTTGACTGTATTAAGCGGGACCATGTCTTTCGCTATGTGGTTAGTGATAGAATTTGTAATCTCGATCCATCGTTTGCTTTTTCTATCGTAGTAAGTCCCTTTAGCAAACGCGGCTTTAAGTGACATTTGGCTCGACTTTTCTTTAGCTTTCCCCGTGTTACCTGCTGATGTGGAGGGCGCTGAGTCCGCGGCTGACTTTAATTTAATACATTCTTGATATTCCAAGACGTGTTTGCGGCTAAGGTGCTGGAGCAAATTGCTTGTGTTGCCGCCTTTGGCGAGAATTTTAGCCCGACAGCACTTGCATAAAATGGTTGTTTGGTCGACGTCGGATTTTTGGAAACCAAAAAACCTCCAAACAACAGACCCGGCTCCTCTTTTTGGCACAAGTTCTTCTGTGTCATGTTCTACTAATTCTTCAGCAGCATCCATTGTTCCTGTAACGTAACAGAGCACTGCTGTTTGTTTATCCTCACTCGTCGCTGCTTAGAAGTGCAACATGTAAAGGGTCCGTCTGAAACAGTGTCGCGCGGCGCAGCGTAACGTTCATTCCGAACGTTGTGTAATTTAATACACCGGTGTGGCGTTTTATTAAAAATCAATATCGTAACGAAAATATAAACCGGTTTTCGGTTTGAACCGGTTTACCGCCCAGCACTAGCAGAGATGTAACACTGCCCCCTCCTTGAAGGAGTCACAGAACCAGGATATGGTAAGTAGACAGCATGGAGGGTAACTGTTTGCCATGTGGGATTAATTGCAGATTAAAAAAAATATATAAAATGCATAACTAAAACTTGTCTCTGCGTGGTTAATGGGGAAAATACATCCTATAGAAACTGTAGACAAAACACGTTGCAATGACCACTGATATGTGCACCTATCTGTAATCAACACAAACCACATGATATCTTAAACTGTATTATGAATGAATTTTAAAGGGTAATGAACCAGATCAAACAATTATATCTTAAACTTAATAAACTGCACAGCAAATGTAAATAAACGTAGGACAGTTGTCTGGAAGGACAATTGTGGTAGTGATGACGTCATCTTAGCACCCGTCATCACACAGTACTTTCTGTGATTATTTCAATTTGCAATACGCTTTAAAGGTACACTGTGTAGGAATGTCTCCCATCTAGCGGTGAAACTGTATTTTGCATTCAAACGAATAGTGCTCTCTAGGTAGCCGTTAAGTACCAAGAAGCTATGACAACATGTCTTCCAATAGCACTTCATCGAGTTTAACTATTCATGTTCTAATGTTATGCTGCCTATATAATGAATTACACAACCAAGCAATGAAAAAAGCTTGTAATTTAGTCCGTAATATTGACTTGCCTGTCGAGAAGAAAGCAGGCAACTTCAGCGCCCCTTTCAAAGTCTTTCTCCTTCATTAGCTCTTTCCACCTGGGAAAAGCTATCCCGATATTTACCCTTGTTTTTTTAATTCGCCGGTCACATTTCCTTTTAAATTAAATTTGTAGCTTTTTTGGCGATGAGGATTCCTTCTCCTGTGGCTCGGCATAAGTATGATCCTGAATTATGAAGTACCATGCAGTGCAGCCTTTCAAATTTGCCGAGGCAGTGACAAGCGCCTCTCACTGATCTCCTTGTCCGTTTCAGCTGGTTTCAGTCACGCAGCGCTGGCTCTGAACGAAAACACGTTGTGGAAACGCGTTGAGGTAGGCTAGTGCTTTTTGTCCCTCTCTGATATTATAGTTTTTCAAAATGGCGGAACGACATGGAAGCCTCCTTGGACTTACCCATCCAATGTAAATAAAGATAAGAAATTCTTTGCTTTCTAGGATAAGTCAGATCATTGGCATTGGTAATTGTACACCAATGAGGACATATTTATGAATAAATACATTGATTTTAGATAATAAAATACTTAAAAAACTACACAGTGTACCTTTAAAAATGGTGAGGTAAAAACAACCAAATTTGAGTCATTTTGGCAACACAGCTCTAGGTCCAAAAGGGAACCCCAAAATAGGTTGGAAATTCAAATTCACAGAGGAAATTACTACAGTTAAAAGATAGGCAACAGTAATATATATAAAAGGTGAAGTTTTATTTATAAGCAAGAACACCCAAAATGGACAAAAATAAAAAAAACAATAATTATGAACATATGTAAGACAAAGTGCAGAAAATAATGTAAACTCAAACTCTGTTATATAGCGCAGTGGTTCTCAACTCCAGTCCTCGGGACCCGTTGCCCTGCACATTTTGTATGTCTCCCTTATTTAACACACCTGAACCAGATCATCAGCTCGTCAGGAGAGACTCCATGGCTGTTTCTCAATATGCGTTCTTCAGTGATCTTGTGTCCTTGTGTTCTCGTACTACGTCATCATCAACCGTTGAAGTTCAATTCCAATACTCAAGAACGCAAGTACAGAGGACGCATGAAGTGCCCGGATGTGTCCTTGATATCGAGGATGCATCAAATGCAGACTTGAGAGAATCGAACCGCTAAAAATCCCAGAAGACGTTGCGGGCAGTCGACGTACGGAAGCCTGTAAGCTTTAAACTTCTCGTTCTCACTTAAGAGATTCCCGCTGCTCGTGAAAGTTTACATTTGTCGGTCTCTTTTGCTTCATTTTAATAAAGTGATAAAGACCTTAAGAAAGCGGCAGTATTTTTATTGGCATATTAAAAAGAATATTAACATTGACAAAACATAGGTAACACATAGGCTACTCATAAATACACATGGTAAAATAAAAAAGATATAAACTATGAAAACAATGTCTATAATAATATGAAAGAAATGTTTAAAAGTTTGTGACATATGTTTGTGATGTTGTGTTGTATTTGCCGAGATGGCAGTTAAGCAGCATCGCAGCACATCTCAATTCTCATAAAGATGCGTTCTGTGTTCTCGCGTCCTTCCGAGTTCGTTCTTTCAAGGTCGCCTGGCAAGACCAGTCTCAAAGAGAACGCAAGTCTGTTCTTTGCGTTCTTGGAATTGAGAAACAGCCCATGAACTGCCCATATGGAAAAGGTTTGCTAAAAACTCCCGTGATTCTTATATGTTCCAACAGAATATTGTAAGGGACATATATGCTGCAAAAACCACATATATAAATTGTATAATATTAGTATATTTTTAATCATATTATGTCATGTCCTACATACAACTGAAGCCATATAGATTTTCATGATGTAAAAACATAGGAAAATAATGCTAATTTAATATGAATGTCCAGCATGGACGTGTATAAAACACAGTGCAGTTTACCAATCAGTTTAAGGCTGTACTTCTCTCATGCTTGTTCTTGTCCTAAGTCGAGCCCTATGCCTGTAGTCAATCATGGTTACTGTATATACTGTATAATCAGCCTTAGATGAAACACAACATTTAAACTACACACACAAGCACACATTTATTAGAGTGTGTTCTACAAGATACAGTTGCATATTTCACATATAAATAGTTTTCATTTTAAATCCTGCATCACCTGTTTTCATTTTCATTTGTGACAATTTCTCTAAACTTTATCACAGTACTACTATGGTATAGAACATGCAGTTCTATTCTTAACCTATACAAACATAAAACTTTCCTAAATGTCAAAGTGATTCTTATGGGTAAAATAAAAAATAAATTCTAAAAAATCGGAAAAAAATAATTCAGTGGCTTAGTAAATATCTAAATTAATTAATAATAAATTAACTTTATTCACTTAATAAAATCGCTGAATATCATTTATTTGATAGTTTGAGTTGAACATACCGAAATAATTGACTAAAACTCCAACAATTAATTTTGTCTGAAATTTACAGTAAATAAAAAGTTAGAAGTTTTTCACTAAAATAATTTAGTATTTGACTAACCAATTATTTATTTAAAATACACTGAGCTAATATATTTGTGAAATTTCCATCACCATATTTGAGAATGGATAATTAAACTGATTTGTTTCAAGAACCACAAATATTACTTAAATAAAATCAATATTATTAATATTTAACACCCATAAGAAATTGATTAAGTTTACTCAATTAAAACAATGCACCCCTCCCCCACCCTCTGACGTGACGACACTCAACGGTTGAGTGAGCGCGCGCTGTATGAATTCTCTTCAGTCTCCAGAGCAACAGTTCTCCTCTTCTCTTCTCAGCGTCGCAGAATTGGTGCATTTCCTCTGTGAAATTCAGGTGTGTGTATGTTTTATTTTATCTGTATAATCATTAATGTGCTTTAAATCATTTTATTTAATGCGAAATAACATACAGAGACACAATGTTACTCACGAGTTAAACGAGTGTCGACTCACGCCTGTCTTTTCGCGTGATTGTAACGCCTTGCATAAAAAACACACGACTATATTCCTAAAGATAATGAATATAACTAATTTGGATGATAAAATGTCCTCAGAACTGTGCACTGTGTGTTTATTGGCAGGTGATTGAGTCAGTCGCGTCGCAGTATCTTTTGGCTGTGAGTGACGCAGGACGGCGGTGTAAAGTTAGAAGTTCCCCCGCAGAGGCGAGTCCATCTCCGGCATGGGAATCAGCGCTGATCCGGTGGATATTGGATAACAGACCGGTTGATTACACTTGAATTACTTGAATGTTTAGGCCTAAATGTTTAATTTTTACTTAGAAAATGTTTCTTACATGAGTTTAAATGTAGGCAATATTGTATATGTGTTAAAAATAGTATAAAATATGCTGTATTGCTGTAGGCTACTCATCGACAATAAAGGCCAATGCCATGTAGTTATACCGGTGGTTGTATGGAATATTTTTACAAAGGTTTAGAGGAAATAAAAAAGTTAATATTACTGGCATATAAACACAGTTAATATTACTCATAAATATTTGTTTTTAAATGTTTCCCCCCCAATTATTTCTATTCAATTTTATTTGTTAATGTACCAAATGCAGTTACTCAGATCTATTTAATTTGTTTCACTTACATTTACTCAGTTAATACAGTGTATGTAATTGATTTCACTGCTTAAAAATCTAATCAATTCTAAGTGTAAAAATGTTTCACCAAAAAGTGAAATTGAGTAATTGAGTAAATCATATTAAAAGTTTTTAGAGTGCATCACCACCAGAGTTTGTCACATATACAAAAACATATTCCAGCCAATTTTCAACATTTTAATCACTGTTCTAGAAACATATTTGACTCAACTTTGTTCATTTGCAATAATATGTTATGATTTGTTCACAAACAACAGGCTCAGACAGTTCACAAATAATGTAAATACACGGTCTTACAATGTCATTGCTTTATAACTGCTCTTTCAAATCCTGTAGGAAAATTAACCGTCTTCATAAAGGTTTGTCATCATATATTCACCCTCATGTTGTTTCAATCCTTTATGAATTTCTTTCTTCTGCTGAACAGAAAGGAAGATATTTAGAAGAATGTCAGTAACCAGACAGTTTCTGGTCTCATTGACTTCCATAGTAGGAAAAAAATATACTATGGAAGTCAATGAGACCAGAAACTGTCTGGTTACTGACATTCTTCTTAATATCTTCCTTTCTGTTCAGCAGAAGAAAGAAATTCATACAGGATTGAAACCACATGAGGGTGAGTATATGATGACAGAATTCTCATTTTAAAGTGGAGTATCCCTTTAAAAATTTGCCAACTGCATATAAGGGAATCAGATGTTGGTCATCAAAATAATGAAATCTGTATGAAACATAAACAAATGACACAAAATGTGTATAAATTCTATATGACTTTAATTTGAATAGCATATGATTCAATATAAGAACTTTAAATGATTTATATATGAATTTTATATATTTCTTCTAATACCATACACATTTGCATACTTTTGTCATGTAAAACTCATATAAGTCTTTTAACAGTATTCATATATAACGCAAAAATCCCCTATAAGTTATATGTGTGCTATTTAGTATGAAATGGGCCATAATCGGTCTGATTTTGTATAGGACATGTATTGGCCTTATATGAAACACAGAAGGTAATTCTGGCTGATTTAAGTAAGGAAGATATATGATTGCTATATATGAACCATGCAGGTTTTTTTCATATGGGTGATTTGAGTGTGTCAGATAAGAGAGACATACAAAATGTGCAGAGCAGCGGGTCCCGAGGACTGGAGTTGAGAACCACAGATATAGTGTATACAGTTAAATGATATTGTGTTTTATTAAGTTTAATAATCAATGTTTAAGAACAAATTTGACCAGTTCATTTATTTTTATCTCCCACCAACGAGCATAGGCGTAATTTGCGGGTGGGACGGGTGGGACGGGTGGGACATGTCCCCACCACTTTTTGCTAAGGTCGATATTGTCCCCACCACTTTTGAAACATCTCGCGGCACGAATGTACCAATACAAATAAACAAAACATCTCCAGTTAACTAGCAGAGCATTCATTTAGTTTGTTTGTTAAATAAGAGGCGATCTAGCGCTGAAATGTGTTGTTTCTGAAATCAATTGATCAAAGTGCACGTTGCCGCTGCGATCAGTGGCGCGGATAATGTGTTTGTTTGTGGCTCGCGCACAGTCTTCACTCGGACGCGCGCTTCAATCCGTTGTTGAGACTCTCTATTCGTTCCGGTGAAATTACAAAACAAATTGCACACAAACGTGTCTCTGCCTGATGTAAAACCACTGATAAACATAATCGGTTTTGATAAAAAAAAAAAATATATATATATATATGAGTGCTGATTAGAACCCAGAACCTCTGACACGCTTGGCAAAAGTTCTGCCCCTGGACCATATAAATACACATATAAAATAGTTGGATCTATGTATTTATTCACGTGAAAATTCTCGCCACTAACAACATATAATTGGCCTCATTAAATGACAAATTAAACCCAATCAATGTACTATTTAAATCGATTGCTGGACATTTTAATGTTATTTTACATAGATCTGTTTTATGATTTAGCATTGTGTTACCCCCCCCCCCCCCCCCCCCCCCCATGTCCCACCCACTTTTTAAAACAAAGTTAACGCCACTGCCAACGAGCACCAGACAGCCAGAACCATCAGGCTAAGTGCCACTAAGAAATACTCAATCTTTAAGCCTTAATAAACACTGAAAATTGGGAATAGATTATGTATTACAGACAGTGAATCGACAGAATTTTATGCTCTCAGTTTAATGCGTTTATAATCACTCACTTCACTCTCAAGCGCAATTCCGGCTTGCTCAGTTCCAGCTCATCAGTCACCGTTCCAGTGATTTGGATGTTAGAGAAAACACTCTGAGCAAAATCTCCAGTTCTCTTACGAGAGGTTCTCTCGTATTGCGTAAGTTGCCTACGCTATGGGTAAAGTAATCTTTTCTCGAGATATTGAAGCCAAAAAATTATCCTTAATTTTGTATTTATTGTCAACGCGTTGCAGCAGCTAGCAGACCTAGAGCGGGCTTACTAGCGCCCTCATTGGCTGCCCTGCAGGAACTGCAGCAGCCTATCGCCGAGCCCTGCGTGACGTTGCGCCCTCACGCGTCAAAGCCCGCCAGAATGGGTGTGGCTTAGCGTATATAAGGAAGGGCTCGGGGGCTGCATACCTGATTTTCATCTTTTCAGCGAAGCTCTCCGCATTGCTAGATCTTCTGACTCAAGCGACAAAGCATGCCCAGGACAGCGCCTGAAGAAGCCGGACGATTCTCACCGCCTTCAGCCATCCGTGCCTGCTACGCTATCCGGCGTCATATCCTTTTACTGCCTGTGTGTGCTCGCCGCCGCGACACACACTCTCTATAAAAGAGCGCGAGGCGTTTTTATCAAAATGCCTCGCATTTCCTGTGGGTCTTGTTGAGCCCCGCTCAGCGACGGAGACCGCCACGTGATCTGCGCTCTCTGCCTGGGCCGAGACCACGCTGTCTTCGGGCGGCTGCGGGCGGCTGCGTCCACTGCGCGATATGACAATGTTGACCCTGCGGGCTCGACTAGTTCATTTCCAACATGGACCCCGCTTCCGCCTCTCTCGTTCGGGTCGCGCAGAAAGTGCCGCCCGCAGAGACCACCGGAATACGATCCTGTTCATGAATGCACGCCGGGGGAATCCCTGTGTGCATCGTGAGTTCGCGGCCAGCTGTTCGTGAATGCACGCCGGGGGAATCCCCGCGTGCATCGTGAGCTCGCGGCCAGCTTTCTTATGTATAGAAAGCGGACCCGCCCCTCGCGCCCTCCCGTTCATACGGCGAGGCTCGAGCATTATGAGCGTTTTAAACATATGAGCCCACGCCGGTGCCTACCCCGCGTGACTCGCATGACACTCTCTTATATGCTCGCGCTAACTGAAAGCTTATGTCATTTCCCCCTGTGGCTCAGTGGCGAAATCTAAGGCTTTTGCGCCAGAGACCCGTGTTCGATTCCTGGCTCTGACAGCAGACACACATTTATGCTGCTCTCTTCTGAGCTCGCGGCCAGCTTTCTTACATACAGAAAGTGAACCCGCCCCTCGCGCCCTCCCGTTCTAGGGCGGGGCCCGAGCTTTTTGATCGTTTTAGACATATGAGCCATGCCGGTGCCCCCCGTGTGACTCACATGTCGCTCTCTGATATGCTCACGCTAACTGAAAGCTTATGTCATTTCCCCCTGTGGCTTTCCAAAGGATTTCCTATGTTGCTCTCCTTTGAGCTCGCGGCCAGCTTTCTTACGTACAGAAAGCGAGCCCGCCCTTCACGCCCTCCCGGTCAAATTACAGGGCTTGAGTGTTATGAGCGTTTTTAACCCCCTGAATAGGGTAGTTTTTTTCCTTATCAGTGCAAAAAAGAATCAAAATACTAATTTTAATTTTTATTTTATATGCTTGTGTTATACATCAATCGATCCTGTTAAGTGTGTATTTTTTTGTGTATACTCATAATAAAAACAAAGTGTTGTGCTTTTCGCCAAATAAAGAAAAATAAACACGAAGCGAGTTCTGCCTTCTCTCTGTCAGTGTAGTCCATTCTGAAACGCGTCCGAAAATGAACCATAACTCAGCGAATACTCAGTCAAACAGTCACACAGGCATGAAGCTTGGATTCTCTTCTTTTAAATTAAAAAACTAATATTCTCAGTTTATGTAATATGAATGAAAAGAGAGAGATGTCAGTCGTTCTCATCTCAGCTCATTATGTTTTAATTTGACTCCGCCCACGGAGAGCGCGCGCTATTCAAACGCAAATGTGAAGCGATCCTGCAATCCTGTGAAACGCCCACATCAGCTGGATAACACACACACCACGAGTTCACTTTCAGACTGTACTTTACGACGCTGTGAGGAATAATACCTGGAAAATTTACCTCAGAAGTTCTGGAAGTTTCATTTCGAGGAGCAACAGATCCGGCTGAGGAATAGGTCAGTTCTATGCTTTGTTCTAATCGCAAGTGTCTGTATACGCAAAAAGACTGTTTAAATATGAATCGTGTTTCTGTGTGTGAATGAATGAATGCACAGATGCGCGCTGTTGTGTAGCTACTACAGCTGGCACAAATACTGTTTCAAAATGAATCGCGTTTCTGTGTGTGAATGAATGAACAGCTTTTAGCAAACTCTATTGCTATACTAAGATGAGTAAAAATCGATTACAAAATCGGATAGATTATAAAGTTTTTACTGTGAAATACTGCCACATCAAATAAGCTTATAATGTTGCCAATTTCTGCTCATGTGTTAAATATATATATATGTTTTGTCAAAAATAATCAACTAAGATGTTATAGTGTTTGTTCCAATGTAGGCGATATTCAAACTAATGAATCCTTAACTTTGAAATACGTATGATAAAATGTATTTTTACAAAGAAAGATTACACTGGAAATATTGTTAAAATTTAAATTGTTGTAATTGTATAACCTTTTTAATAAAATAGCTCAAATATATTCAAGGATAGATGTAAACAAAAACTTAAAAGGTCAATATAAGCCTTCTCTTTAAATAAATGTTTTATTGTGTTTTATTAGTGACATATTTGGGTAGAGAATATATTCCAAAACTTTCTGAAAATACAGCATGAGAATTAACTGCACAATTACTAGAAATGTTTACCTTGGATATTCTACAATTTGCAAGCACAATTTGTGAAAAAAACAACAACAACTGTGTTTCCAACTGTGAACCAATTACATATATATATATATATATATATATATATATATATATATATATATATATATATATATATATATATATATATATATATTAGTCCTTGCATTCTTTCCAGTGGCTCAGTGGCACACCTGAATGAAAGGCTCATTATGGGTGTGAACTTCTCAGGTGTGAACCACTAAATATTCATGATGGTGTTGGATCGTTTACGCCCCATCCGCATATTGCCTTTCCAAACTAAAAGTGTTTCACAAAATTTAAATCAATGTATCGTTTTATGTGAATGATTAGGTAGGATGATTTTCACATCATTTTGAAGAAAAAACTCTAGGCGACGACATCCATCAGTCAAAACGTCTTATTGATACATATTTAGTATGTGTTTTGTGGCCTTATTTCAGAAACTTTCATTTTTAGTTTTTTCAATAACCATGCATAAACATTATTCTCTCAAAAATGAAAACATTTACATACATGTTGCTCACATATTATGGTAGCCCTGTTTGTGCTAAATAGAGTGTAATTACACCTTTGCCATTAATATGTTTATAAGCAACTGAAAAAAGCACAAATGTCAGGGCATGTCAGAACATCTCAAGGACCCCAAAAACACCGCTTTTCTGATAGCCCTGTCATCAGTTAAGCGCGTGGGTGACTTGCACGGGTTATCTGTTAACGCCGCGTGTCTCAAGTTTGGGCCTAATGACTCTAAAGTCATCCTCAAGCCGAGACATGGTTATGTCCCCAAAGTGCTCGGCACTCCATTCAGAGCGCAGGTCATTACGTTATCGGCCCTGCCGGGGTCCAGTAGCAAAGTCGATGTTAACCTCCTCTGCCCTGTCAGAGCGCTGAGGATTTACATCACACGCTCCGCCACCTTCAGGCGCTCGGAGCAGCTATTAATTTCGTTCGGTGGACGCACTAAGGGTCTCGCCACCTCGAAACAGAGTCTGTCCAGGTGGATTGTTGACGCTATCGTGGCAGCGTATGCGTCTAAAGTCCTGCAGTGCGCTTTGGGCGTTAGGGCTGATTCCACTAGAGGCATGGCCTCTTCGTGGGCTTGGTCCAGCGGGATTTCTATTCACGACATTTGTACGGCGGCAGGCTGGGCCTCCCCCTCTACATTTGTTAGGTTCTACAACCTAGAAGTTCCCGCCCTGCAGGCTAGACTTCTGTCAGTCTAAGTTGCGAGTATGATCTGCTCAGGTTCGATCACGCACTGGCTGCTCTCACGCTAATATTAGCTCACCTGGCCGAACTACACTGTGAGGATTGTTATCCACGTGTCAGTATGGACCGGCTGTGCCGCTCTGTATTTGCCACATGATACTGTGTGCTTATGTACATGTACTAGCCCACTCAGGTTGGATGTCTTATTCCCACTGATCTGTGTCCCCCGGGTGTCCCTTGGGACTATATGTGGTTGATGCTGGCGCGCACGGCGTTGACAAGGGGTTCCTGTAGCGTAAGCAACTTACGCAATACGAGAGAACTTCTCGTAAGAGAACGTACTCGGTTACTAACGTAACCTCAGTTCTCTCTAGAAGAGGGAACGAGTATTGCGTAACCTGCCATGCCCGCCTCGAGCTGGTATTGCTTCAGTCGATGAAAACCAGGTAAGCAGCCCCCAAGCCCTTCCTTATATACGCTAAGCCACACCTATTCTGGCGGGCAAAGCGCCCTCATTGGGCGTGACGTCACGCAGGGCTCGGCGATAGGCTGCTGCAGTTGCTGCAGGGCAGCCAATGAGCGCGTTTGTAAGCCCGCTCTAGGTATGCTAGCTGCTGCAACGCGTTGACAATAAATACAAATTAAGGATAATTTTTTGGCTTCAATATCTCGAGAAAAGATGACTTTACCCGTAGCGTAAGCAACTTACGCAATACTCGTTCCCTCTTCTAGAGAGATCTGAGGTTACTTTAGTAACCGAGTACGTTTTAAAAGAATGTGCTCCTCGCTGCAGTTAGTTTCCTCAAAGTGTCATAAGTGCCACAGACATGAACATGTTTGTTTCAGGCACCGCTTTTTCAGTTTTAATTCTTCCCGTTCACCAGTCCCCAGTCCAGTGTTAAAAGAATGCGCACCTTGCTGCAGTCAGTTTCAAAGTTCCCTCTCCTCTCCTATTCAATTAGTTTTCTTCTATTTTCCACATATATTCCTGTCATGAACACCGTGAACATGGAGTGCCCCTCAAACTCCTGTCAAACACCCGTTCGGTTACATTTCGCTACTACTTCAAAAATGCAACAGCCCACAATGTATTGCATACTACAGTACAAAACCTTAATACAAAACTGTATATTGTACTGTTTTATATTTTGGAGCATAAGAACATCATCTTGTCTTTATTTAAACATTTAGTATTGAAAGGTTGCCTATCTGCCTATATATTCATATTTCAACTTGTTTCCATTGATTTCACATATTTTAGTCTATTCAACTAATAAAATGTGTACAAGTTTATGAAACAATAATACATTAACTAATGCAAGGGAAAATAAATGACTTACTGGCAGAAATTCTGTCCTCCACTGGATCAGTCTGGATTAAACAAGAATCTCGTTCTTCTTCTGAGGTAAATTCAAGGCATCTCACAGGGCATCCTCTTCCAAACTTGATGAAAAGTCGAGACCCCCGTCCCAGACCCCCCTGTAATAAGTCCAAAAGGGGAGGGACGGTGGCGGCCCAGGAGGCTGATGAGGGGCTGGAGAAGGGGGTGGCCAAGGTGGCTTAGACAGGTACGGGCAATACAGGAAGCCAGGGAGGTGCCGGCAGCTCAGGGATCCAGGGAGGTGCAGGCAGCACAGGGAACTAGGAAGGTGCAGGCAGTTCAGGGGCCCAGGGAGGATTATGGCCGGATTATATTATGGTCCTCCATGGCCAGGGCCGTATAGTGGGCACTATGCGGCGCTCTGGGATGAGAGGGACTGAACTCTGAGGCTGGACCCATCACTGAAAACTGGTCAGGGGCTGGAGCCATCACTAGACTCTGGTCAGGGGGTAGAGCCATAACTGGACTGTGCTCATGGGCTGGAGCCATCACTGGACTGTGTTCAGGAGCTGGTGTGGATCTGTGTCTGGCCCAGACACACATATAGCCATTATAGACAGTGCAATGCTCTCAAGGTTGGGCTCTGGGATTTCCCTCACTGGAACAGACTGGGGAATTTCTCTCACTGGAACGGACTGGGGAATTTCTCTCACTGGGACGGACTGGGGATTTTCACTCATTGGAACTGACTCTGGAATTTCTTTCACTGGAACAGACTCTGGAGTTTCTCTCACTGAAATGGACTCGGGAATTTCTCTCACTGGAGTAGACTCGGGAATTTCACTCTCTGGAGCGGACTTGGGGAACTTCATTCACTAGAATGGACTCTGGAAACTCCTGTGCTGTCGTCATGACAGCGCTTGACAAAACAACGTCCCTCAGGGCTTTTAGCTAAAAAATTTGCAGATTTGGAGAAATATTGATAGACTCTCATAGGTTTACATCAGATTTCTATAGACAGGAATAATATTTATTGAATTTATACCCAAATGCGTCGATGTAATAATTTTGAGCGCTGGAAACTCTGATGTACTGTGTTTTCAATCCATACCAGCAGCCTGAGGGCGCCCTATGCACAGTATAGTCCATATATGGAAGACATCAAGAGGTGCCATAATCATGTAACATTCCAGGAAGTCCCTGACACATACAAAGCTAACAGAGATCATTGTAACATGCAGATAAAGACGTTTTGAAGACAATAAACATGATTGCAATGATATTTGATTTACCTGTGTTCATATGATGACCTAATTAGTGATTTTGCAGCGAGGAAATGCAGACGTGTGGCTCTATAGAGCCTCCCAAAACTGGTGGAAATGCTTGATCCATACTTATTTTGACAACATTTGGTCTAAGAAGATTTTGCACTTTACTTGAATGTGTGTTTTAGCTGTTCTACATAGCCTACTGTGTTTACAAAGTAAGTAAAGTTGTGACTTTTCGTCCTCTAAATCTTTTTTTTATTTAAGAAGATTGACTATTCTTGTTTGTACTTATTGATGATTATTTAATGTAATTTATTCAAAGTGACATTGAATTTGGGAAAAACATGTCTGGATTATTTTTTTATTTTTTTTTATTTTGCTATTCTGTTTACTGAAGAAAAGTTTGCACTTTCAAATGTGTAGTGTGTGTTGGCTATTCTACATATGTTTACAAAGTCAGCAAAGCTGTGAAGATTTTACTTTCTCTTTTTAGTGTTCTTAAGTTTTATACTGTGATGCTGCTATTGTGATATTGGTATTGAGTTATATGCTTGGTAATAAAAAGTTAAACTGGCAAAAACAAACTTTTTTTTCTTGGGGTCGGGGTGGGGGGCATCAAAAAGGAATTATGCTTAGGGCACCAAAATGGCTAGCAGTGGCACTGTATAATATAATTAAAATGAAAGACCACTTAAGTGTACTTAAATGGAATACACTTTAATGACAATATTTCTTAACACACTTAAGTGCACTTTTTACAAATGCACTTTGTAATAATATCTAATTAAGCTTAACTTAAAGTAAGTACACTTTCATAACAATATTTCTAAACACACTTAAGTGTACTTTTAAAAATGCACTTTGTAATAATGTCTAATTAAGTTTTACTTAAAGAAAGTACACTTTCAGCCGAAAAACGTTGACTCTGTTCTGCTCGTTCCTCGCCGTGGACGCGCACCGTTATGAATGCCAGTGCAGCAGTGAGCATTTTAGTTTAATTTTAAAATTAGTGCCTTTCGGGGGGCGGATTGCTTGAATTTATTTGACAAAAGCACAATGTTGTGTTTTATTGCGACTGTACACAAATATAAGTTAACACCTTGCATTTTGAATGATGTCCTGTATGAACAAAATTATGGAGTAGCCTATGTTTTTATGTCTCTACTGTTCGACCGCGCCCACACACACACATATTCCAGCATTGCAATCTTGACATCACAGCCTGTTCATTATAGCCTTAATAAAATATAATAATAAAATAGTCAATCTAACATATAAAAATTACACTGCTCTGTTTAAAAAGTCAGTAGTACAATTTGTACCATTCACGGTAAGCACCGCTCCACTGTGATGTTTCCAAGCACATTTTTGCGCGTGTGAAGAGGATGATTTTTTCCGTCGATATTGGAACACAAGTGAAGTACAAAGCCTATAATAAAGAATAGTTTAGCATCCAAATACATGGCAAATGTTGAAACATTTTGATTCTAATGAGAGGGTTACGTGAGTCCAACACTGCAAGGTAAGACAAGTAATATTTTCTGTCATATATATATATATATATACACTTGCTATACAGCGATGAAGGGCCAAAGCCGGCGGCTCCGCCACCCCGGTGTCACGGTGGGATAAATGCAAAAAGGTGCGAGGACTCAAGTGCAGAGAAATGAAGTTTAATTATAAAAGAAACACTAAACAAAACAAAACCCACGAGGGGGAAAACATAACTTAATAAATACAAAACCAAAACAAAACAAAACAAACTTTCAGGAGGATCACAGGGAACAGGAACATAAGACAATGTAGATTTAAAAATCTTGTTTTCCCCTGTTGTTTGATTTCATGGAAACAGACACCAGTGATTTTGCCAAGAGATCTCTTATTTATTTTATATAAGACATAGGAAGAAGAGACAATGGATAAAACGAAGGTCTTGATTCAGCAGCCTTTCCATCTCTTCCATCTCTTCCTGATTTTCGAACAGAAGGGCTTGGTTTTTATACCATTAGCATCTCTCTGCCATAGACAAAGACTATCAGTTATTGTATATGTTGACCAGAAAACTGCATTATCAGAAAAACACATGATGTGAGACACATGATTATAATGTGACTAAAACAGTACATCACCAGAGAAACATGTGGTTTCCATTAACATATGAATGTATCTCCTTATACTATGCTCGGTGAAAACACTGCACATACATTTCAGTCTAACTTCAACACGCACTCACCCAAAGTCTCTTCTCCATGATTCACAAAACACAATGATTACAAATGATTATAAATGTATATAAAAATTATAACACAGATACATAATACTACTGATTATGAATATTAATAAAGAGTAATAATAATACTAAAAACATTAAATGATGAAATTTGAGTCTTCAGTCCCTCCACTGGAACTACGGCCGTCAGTTCCACCATCATTCCCAGGTGGCCAACCTATAGAAGTGATAGTGAGGAGGAAAAGCAGACCAAGAAATAGAATAGAAGACAGAAGAATAGAAACAGAAAAGAAGAAAAACAAAACAAAACAAAGAACAAAATAACAAAGAACCCCAACCCATGTTATGTCCCCGCATACTATGTGTCATTTAACATCTATGTGTATGTATTTAAAAATGAACCCCAATCATCTAAGGAAAGAAAAAGTAATAAGTCTTCTGCCAGTGCCTCGACTCGTTAATTACTTAACTCCTCAAGTTCCTGACCAAAACAACAAACTAAAATAAACGTTGATGTTAAAGGATCCTGTCCCTTGGGGTTGAAAATCAGTAAGTGGGTGTTCATTGTTTGTGAGGTTGTGTTTTGTATGTAGTGTAGAATGTGTAAAATCTCCTATTTCACACCAATTTTCCCATTCTTGGTTTTATCAATATGTCTCGTATTGAGAATAACTTACAACCATCTCTAATCAATGTCAATGAACTTGATTCCTGAAATGGAAGCAGAGAAATAATTAAACATCACTTCTTTGTTCCCAATCTTTAAAGCTAATGGATGAACAGTGCTCAATATCAGGCCATAAGCCGTCATTATCATTTTGTTCATTCACTAAGCAAGGTTTAACTTGTGACCAATGATACCATCTGTCTGTTCCTACACCCTTCCCTTTAAGGCAAACACTTGTATCGGTTGTTAAGAGTATCTCATATGGTCCCTCCCATCTAGGTTCTAAACCTTTCCTAGCAATACGTTTGACCATAACAAAACTGCCTAACTCAGGAATGTGTGGAATGTCAGTAGTGGTATGTTTTTCATCCCATTGCTGTTGAGCTTCTCGCACTTTCTTATTATTGTCTTTGGTAGCTTTGTCCAGCATTGTGAGATAGCGTCGTAACTTCTCTTGGAACAAAGTAGAATCTCCTCCTGTTCCCGCAGGTGGCGGAGCATCAGGAGGTAGAACCATTGCTCTTCCAGTCATCAGTTCAAAAGGAGTTAGTCCTGTTACTCTGTTTGGAGTTGCTCTCAAGTTCCACAGAATAGCAGGTAATAACTTATGCCAACCTTGGCCAGTTTGCAGAATGGCTTTGGTAAGAGCGGTTTTCAATGATCTGTTCATTCGTTCTACCATACCAGAACTTTCCGGATGGTACGGAATGTGAAATTTTTGTTTGATCCCCATCAATTTCATTGCTTCCTTCATCAGTTTTCCAGTGAAGTGAGTTCCATTGTCAGAATCAATTTCATATGGAAGACCCCAGCGAGGAAAAACTTCTTCCACCATTACTCGTGCTGCCGCTTCAGCAGTGCAAGTTCTTGTAGGGAATGCTTCCACCCACCTAGTAAATCTGTCCATGATTACTAGAATGTATTGGTACCCTCCACTGGGTGATAAAGGTCCTGTGAAATCAATTTGGAGGTGTGTCCATGGACCTGTTGGTCTGGGTGCATGTGACATTCGCACCTTTACAGATTTTCCCACATTTGCTTTCATGCAAATTAAGCATCTTCTACAGTAATCATCAATGTCTCTCATCATTCGTGGCCACCACCACGTCTCACTGATTTGAGCTTTCATTGCTTTTGCTCCAGCATGCACTTTCCCATGATACAGCTGCATTAGTTCTCTTCTTGTTCCAATCGGCATCACCACTTGTCCGGTTGGAATTCTCCAGATACCTTGATCATCCTCTTTCGCTCCCGCTTTTATCCATTGTTCTTTCTCTTCATCTGTCTCTGTTTGATATGACAGAAGATGGCGCTCAGGATTATCTTTGCTGTTTTCCTGTACCACGGTAACAGGAGTAAGAGGTAGTAAAGCTGCTTCTCTAGCTGCTGCATCTGCTGCCACGTTTCCTTGACTTTCTTTGGACTTGTCAGATTGATGTGATTTTACTTTAATCACGGCTGCTTCTCTGGGTAAGTGACATGCTGCAATCAAGCAACGAATTATGGAAGCGTGTTGTATTTCGCTACCACTGCTAGTAATAAGTCCACGTCTTTTCCACAGAGCAAGATAGTCATGGACCACGCCAAAAGCATAACGACTATCTGTGTAGATGTTGACTCGATCTCCTTCTGATAGTTCAAAAGCTTCTGTAAGTGCCGTGAGCTCAGCTACTTGTGCTGAAAATTGCCCAGGAAGAGCTCCTTTCTTCACAACAGTTCCATCAGCTTCCACTACAGCCCATCCAGTATGTCGTTTTCCATCAACGTAATAACTGGATCCATCAACCCATAACAGGACCATGGCTTTCCTCTTCTACTTGTTTTTCACATTCATGTGGTGTTCCCTCATGTGGTTCTAGCATCATTGTTGCAGGGTTAAGGGATGTGTCTCTGATTATTTCCACTCTCAAATCCTTGTTCAACAAAGTTGCTTCCCATTTTGCTCTTCTTGCGTCAGTTATGGTCTTGATGTTTGTGTTGTTCAACAACGTCACTATACTGTGTGGAGTGTGCAGTATGATAGTTTGTGCTCCTATCAAATTTTCCACAGCATCCACTGCCCATGTGGCACCATCGAGAGCTTGTATACATCGTGGTTGACCAATCATTGTGACAGGAATCTTTGTGGAAAAGTATCCAACTGGTCTGTATCGATCACCAGGTTTTTGACACAGTACTGCTGAGTAGGTCTCATTTCCCACCCTGTTCCACAAATGAAATGGTAATCGTCCATCAGGGAGTCCCAAGGCTGGGGCTGATGTCAGTTTCTCTTTCATAGACGTAAATGCTTCCTCAGCTTCTGGTGTCCAATTTATCTGTTCCACTCCAGGCTTTCCTCCCTTGTACAAGTCGATGAGGGGGCTAGTGATGCTGGCAAAATCAGGTATATACTGGCGACAATAGTTAAAAAGTCCAATCACCTTCCGTATTCCTGTAACTGTTAGAGGTTTTGGGAGTTTCCGTAATGCCTCTACACGCTCTGTTGTCATTCTCCTTCCCTCGACAGATATTTCTTGGCCCAAGTAGATAACTTTGGTTTTGGCCAGCTGTGCTTTGTCGGGATTGACTTTGAATCCTCCTTTCCTAAGGGCTTGTAGGACAACATTCAGAGCAAATATATGGCTGTTTTCATCTGGGCTTGCAATCAACAAGTCATCAACGTATTGGAGGCAAACACTTCCTGAACTCTCAATTTCAGCTTTTCGCTCCGTTAAGAACTGATCCAAAGTTCTATGAAATACCACAGGAGATAAATTTAGCCCTTGTGGGAGTCGGTTCCAGGCAAACTGTTTTGCCCCCACTGTAAAGGCCAATTTCTCTTGAGATCTTTCGTCAATAGGTATAGACCAGAAAGCCGACAGTACATCTAGTACCGTGAAAATTCTTGCATTTCCTGGAATATCATTCAGAATGGTGGCAGGATTGGCCACAATAGGATGTGGTTTTGGTGTTACACTGTTAAGTCTTGTGTAATCGATCGTTAATCTCCATGAGTTATCCGATTTCTTGACAGGCCAGACAGGACTATTAGTGGTAGATGAAGTTTGTCTGATGATTCCTTCAGCTTCCAAGTCTGCCACTATCTCTTCCACGGCTTGTCTCGCTTCAGGTCGGATAGGGTATTGTTTATGAGGGGCATGTATCGGTCCCTCAATAACAATGGGATCAATGTTGGCTTTACCGCAATCCAATTTGTGTTTAGCCCAAACATCTGGATATAAACTGCACAGAAGTCCCCACACACCGTCTTTTCCCCAATCTCTGATAATTGGTTTTGCTGTACCAACAGACGTTAAATTACATGTGCGATCTTCGTGTGGTATTATCCCAGCTGTTGTAGCGATTTGACGACTGTCAGTAAATATGATCATGTTCAACAATGGAAGAATGTCCATGCCAATAAGGCTTCCTTGTGAATTCGGACCCACCCAGAAAGATGTCCATAAGACTTCATCTTCATGTATTTGCAAAGGAACTTGTATACTTTTGCGAAATTTAGTGATACCTCCTCCAACTCCTTCAACTTCCATAGTTTCATCTGTTGTAGGTAGGTTCAAATCTGTTATTGAAATCGCCGCTCCTGTGTCGACCAAAATGTCACATGGGTGGCCCCCTATTAATGCATTAACGAAAAGGCGATTGTCTCTTTTCTTACTAATACAGGGGGCCGCTGATTCCTATTGCGGATGCATAATTCCCTCTATGAGCTGACGGACTTGTGCTTCAGTCCACGTCTTCCCTTGAGAGGTTTCATCATTTTTTTTCGCACTGACTTGTTTAAATGATGGACCTTGACCTTCTGCTCCACCTCCTTTAGCCCAACAATCTTTTATTGAGTGGCCACGCTTTCCACAGTTGGTGCAGAAAATCATCCTCTTCTTTGTGTCCATGTTGTATTGAGCTGTTGCCACTCCTCTTCGATTTGGCTTGTTTCCTTCTTCCTTGTTTGATCTCATAGCCATCTCTAAGCGCCCAGCCCATTGTAAAATCTGATCATATGTCTCACCTGGATTGACTCCAAGTGATAAGGCTTGTTGGTATTTTGTACTAAGTCCATCCACAAGTGTGTCAGTGAACTGTACATCATCTCTGTCAGGTTGCTTCTTAGCACAGAGAGCCCATCTCTCGTAAGCATTCCACTTACGCAGAGCATATTCATCTGGAGATTCATCATCCTTTTGCTTAATCAATGTCACTAATGTGAAAGGAATTTTTCCACTGCCCAAGATTTCTTGGATTTCTTTTCGAAACACATCTAATGCTTGCCAAAGACCCAGGGGTCGCCCCTGGTCATCAACCCACAAATTTATCCATTGGGCTGTGGTTATCGAAGCTGGCAAGCGTTCCCATCTGTCTCTTGGGATTTTAGCTTTCACAATGGTGTGTATGTCTTTTAATGTCATTTGATGTGCTTCAACCAGAGAGTCTAATTCTCTCCAAAACTCTGTGTTTGGATCTTGTCTCTTCAAAGGAGGCAAGGCTGTGAGAATAGCTTGACGTTCTCCTGGTGTGAATGGTCTCTCTTCTGTCATCATTTCAGATTGTAAGTCTTCCTTTTTAACAACAGGTGAAGAAAATTCAGGACCAATCTTGTCAACTGTGATCATGTCGTCATCTCTTGTCTCATCACCCCAGTCGGATTCATAATTACGAGCTGGTGTACATCGCAGCATGTCTCGGTTTGGCTGGGCTGATTTGGATCTTGTTATTACTGGAGCTGCTTGTGCAGATGCAATGTACATCTTGTCAACTGGACCTCCATTTGATCCCGAAGGTTGAGACTGTGTCACAGGTTTAGATGAACTTGTATATTGTTCAGGCAAAGCTGGATAGATTGGTTTATAAGGAGGAGGCGTTACTGTGGTTGCGGATTTCACTGGTAGTTGTGAATATTTTCTTTCCGCTTCAGTTATTATATTTGTCCAATCTGGATCAAATGAATCATCACAGGTTGTATTTTCTCCATCTGAACATTTAATAGACATGATTTTGTTCAACTTGTTAAATGCTTCAATTTGAGGCTTCATTGCTTCAGCAAGTGGAACTGGACCACCATTTATATCGCAACAAATTCCACCTTGTTTCACAATCCAATGAGCTGCCAAAATTGGGAATGCTTTGGATTTGATCTTATCTTTTTGGGACTCAAACCAGCTAAACTGCACATCAATAGGTGCATTAATGTCCAGTCCTTTTTTCAAAAGCTTAGCTTGTTTCTTGCTCTTTCTTTCAAGGTACCAAGCCGAAATTGTTCTGCTATTACAGTCACTTTCTGCCATCTTGCAAAGTTTTATCACTCTGTGCCGATGCACTCAGACAGCAGGATTGTGTGTCTGTGAGTGTAAATATGTGTGTCTCTAAGGGTTGGGCTATCGCTACTCTGCTTCTCTCTCTCTCCCTCCCTTCTGTATGTATGTATGTGTGCTCAGAACTGCAGGGATGTGTGTGTGTGAAGGTATAGAGCAAATTCCGAAGGGAGGGGCTGCTTCACTCTCCCTCTTCCAACTGTATGTGTGTGTGTGTTTAGAGTGAATTATCAGGATGGGATACTGCTTCTGCCCTGCTTCTCTCTCTCTCTCTCTCTCTCTCTCTCTCTAAACACTATAGGAACTCAGGGAAAATAAAAATAAATAAAAAACAAAGTTAACCCTTATATTTTCAGTTATCTTTTCTTTTCTTTTTAAATTTATTTTAGTTTAACTCAGATACATTTTTTTTTCCTCTTTCTTTTTTAAAAATATTTGTGGATTTTATCTCAGATTAATTTCTTTGTTTTCTTTTTCCTTTTTTTTTTTTCTTTAAGCTTACTCGGATCAGTATCCTCAAACATTAGAACAGCTTTACGGTCAAAGTTGGAATGCACGCGATCCTAACTATTTTAACTCGTATTACTCCAGCGTGTTAACGTTTTAGAGTTTTTCCCTGCCATCGTTTTAAACAGACTCGCCACACTTAACCGCTCATGTCAATCGAGCTTTGCTTGTGTTTCACCTCCTCGCCTCGAGTACGAATCTTCCGTGTGTTGGATATATTTTAGAGATTACTCTGCCATCGTTTTAAACAGTCTCGCCATATTATCCAACCACCAATCAGTGACAACCAGCAAATAATAGTTTTACCGTCTTACAGCTAATTCTCCCAAATTTTTGACTAGATGGTCTTTTTTCTAAAAAAGATCCATCTCAATCCCAGCATATCAAATAATTTTAGAGGTTTACTTTTCAGAGAAACTTAAATAAGCCAAATTAAAATGAATTATTTTTACTTTTTTTATTTTTATTACTATGTCTTATATTCATTGGCAAAATACTGGTACATGAAATCACACAGTTCTTTTAAGCAGTTTCAGTCACTGTCTCTAATCATCAGGCAGACTTAGAACTATTTTATAAGAATTAAAAAAAAGTCTTACCTGCAAGCAATGATTGAGACAGTGCATATGCAAATCCTGTTCTGTGACGCCAAATTGTAGATTTAAAAATCTTGTTTTCCCCTGTTGTTTGATTTCATGGAAACAGACACCAGTGATTTTGCCAAGAGATCTCTTATTTATTTTATATAAGACATAGGAAGAAGAGACAATGGATAAAACGAAGGTCTTGATTCAGCAGCCTTTCCATCTCTTCCATCTCTTCCTGATTTTCGAACAGAAGGGCTTGGTTTTTATACCATTAGCATCTCTCTGCCATAGACAAAGACTATCAGTTATTGTATATGTTGACCAGAAAACTGCATTATCAGAAAAACACATGATGTGAGACACATGATTATAATGTGACTAAAACAGTACATCACCAGAGAAACATGTGGTTTCCATTAACATATGAATGTATCTCCTTATACTATGCTCGGTGAAAACACTGCACATACATTTCAGTCTAACTTCAACACGCACTCACCCAAAGTCTCTTCTCCATGATTCACAAAACACAATGATTACAAATGATTATAAATGTATATAAAAATTATAACACAGATACATAATACTACTGATTATGAATATTAATAAAGAGTAATAATAATACTAAAAACATTAAATGATGAAATTTGAGTCTTCAACAACGTACCGACACAGACTGCAAACAAGAGGGGACTTATAAGGGGAAACTAATCAGGAGGGAACAGGTGGATGAACTCAAACAATAATCAGATAACAAGGGGGAGGGATCAGACAATGACACGAACACATGGCCCACCATAACAAAACACCCATGTGTAGCACAAGACAGGACAGGCATGTGACACTACCCCCTCCCTACGGAGCGGCTACCAGACGCTCCATAAGACCAGGGCAGGATGGGAGGGACAGACCAGGAGGGACAGACCAGGGCGGAACTGTCAGTCCATCTAACAGCCAGGGTGGAGACTTTCCCTCGGGCGGCCAGGGCGGAGACTCTCCTTCGGGCGGCCAGGGCGGAGCGGACAGTCCATCGGGCGGCCAGGGCGGAGCGGACTGTTAATCGGACAGCCACGGCGGAGACGACCCCTCGGGCGGCCATGGCTCAGGAACAGGAACCGGCTCAGGAACAGGCTCAGGAATAGGAACAGAGACCACCGGCTCAGGAACTGGAACAGACACCACCGGCTCAGGAACTGGAACAGACACCACCGGCTCAGGAACAGACACCACCGGCTCGGAGGCGGCCATCTTGTCTGAAGACACAGGCTCGGCAGGCGTGACGTGAACAGGCTCGGTGGCGGCCATCTTGTCAGAAGACACAGGCTCGGCAGGCGTGACATGAACAGGCTCGGCGGTGACCATCTTGTCCGAAGACACAGGCTCAGGAACAGTCTCTGGATCGGCAGACGTCCTGTGCTTCCTCCACGCCTGCAGTACCGCCACTGCATAAAAAAGAAAGACCACTCTCTTGGCCATGGCAGGACTGATGGTGGGCGACTCCGAGACGATCTCAGGGATGACAGTGGGCTGCTCGGAGGGGACAGCCTCCGGGCCATTGGGGAGGCAGGAAGTCTTCCTCCTCCTCCTCCGGACCACCGGACTCGAGACCACCGAACCCAGGACCACCGGAACTGGGACCACCGGACTCGGGACCACCGGAACTGGGACCACCTCAGAGTAGGTGGCAGATGGGCCGGAGCATCTCTTCCTCCTCCCTCTCCCCGAAGGGGTCATCGGAGGACTGGGGACTTGGGAGTTTGTGAGGTAAATGGGAGGTGGGCCAAGAGGTGGAAGACCACCCTCCCATCCGCGATGGTAAACATACCCCACAAACTGCCAGAATGACAATATCCCCAGCATTCCCATCTCCCAGGCAGGCACAGGCATATTAAAGCTGGTGTTAAAAATGTCCTTGAGCTCTGCGTCGCTGATGTTGAGCCCCTCCGCTACAACCACAAACTGGTGAGCAAACTCTTTTACGCTGGCATTCCCTTGTTGAAGCGAAAGGAGTTTGCTACGATGATCCACTTGTTGAGCGGAGGGGCAGGGAGATGGGAAAAGGAAGATGCCCATTTCTTCTGCTGAGTCCTCAGTTGGTCGGTACGTTATGTCACGGTGGGATAAATGCAAAAAGGTGCGAGGACTCAAGTGCAGAGAAATGAAGTTTAATTATAAAAGAAACACTAAACACAAAACAAAACCCACGAGGGGGAAAACATAACTTAATAAATACAAAACCAAAACAGAACATAAACTTTCAGGAGGATCACAGGGAACAGGAACATAAGACAACATAACGACACAGACTGCAAACAAGAGGGGACTTATAAGGGGAAACTAATCAGGAGGGAACAGGTGGATGAACTCAAAAAATAATCAGATAACAAGGGGGAGGGATCAGACAATGACACGAACACATGGCCCAACATAACAAAACACCCATGTGTAGCACAAGACAGGACAGGCATGTGACACCCGAAGCCTTTAGGTAACGAAAGGCACCGGGGTTGTGGTGCCACCGGCTTGGGCCCGTTATTATTATTTTATGCAGCACTACAGCCTATGCCTACAAGGCACAACAAACCTGGTGTTCATTATATATATATATATATATCAAAAATATAACCAAAAAAATATTTAACGGCAAAACCAAAACAAATAGTGTTCCAACCAATCACAGACAAGGGGGAGGGTGTTGTGAGGTTTTGTGCCAGCTTCTTCTTCACCTCCGACTTTGCGTACAGCCGTGCACGAGCACAAAACCTCACAACACCCTCCCCCTTTTCGGTCATTGGTTGGAACACTATTTGTTTTGGTTTTCAGTGGTTGGTGAAACCAATAGTTTTTGTGTGCAGATCTAAGAGCCTAGGCTGCCTACAGAGACGCGTTTCTTTGACGCCATGCTTATGGGGCGGGCAGCTAGCGAATCGTTAGGAAAGATTAGATGAATGTGATCTTTTTTTGTTGGCCCTGAAATCACTGATACAACCTTTAATCAACCAATATGATTATGGTTGTCTAAATATAAATGTGCGTAGTGGTCCAATTTGAATTATGATATGCAACTCTACATAGGAGCACTCTCTACAAAGCGATGCGGGGGGATCTGCCTGATCCTGATGTCCTGAGGGTGGCGGAAGCTTATGAAGGCTTTCCATCGGACATAGCACCTCTCATTACCACCATGTCCATCAGTGTTGATGTCCCGTTGGTTGAGTCAGCTCTGGGAAAAGTTCAGGAGGGCAGCCCGATTTCGTACCAGCAGCCAGTGCCAGTCAGCCGCATTATTCTTCTTCACACTGGTGCTCCTCCACCCCCACCTCTGCCTTTAGATGGCTACAAACTGGAGCCCACTACATGCCAGTTTGTGTGCAGTCTCCACCAGCAGCTGCATCTGCAATCTCTGCAGACTTCCTTGGATACAGCAAGGAAAATAGAAGAATCAACAAGGGAGCAGAGTATGTCCACAGAGTGGCACCAAGTCAGAAGGATGAGAGTAACATCATCTCACTTCAGGGAGGTATGTCATGTTCGCAGTCAGAGTTCAGCGGAACAGCTTGTTGAAAGAATGATTAGGGGAGTGGCACAAACGGCATTGATGAAAAGAGGTCTGGCATTGGAGCCACTTGCCATTCAAGAATATTGCAAAGCAAAGAACACTAACTACTGGCCATGTGGCTTCGTTGTACACCCCGATGCCCCCTGGTTAGGGTCTTCCCCTGATGGGGTTGTTTTCGACCCAACAGAGAACCCACCCTTTGGCCTGGTGGAAGTGAAATGCCCCAATGTAAAAAGTTATGTTGACTGTAAATACCTAAAACTTCACAATGGCACCATGAATCTAAAAAAGCAACACGGTTATTACTGGCAGGTGCAAGGACAACTCCTGCTAACAGGTATGGACTGGTGTGATTTCGTTGTTTGTGCAGAGGAGGATATGATCAGTCAAAGGATCTACAGGGACCCAGAAGTTGCTGCTGTCATCAGGGAGAGGGGAGATTATTTCTATTTCTACTTTTATTTATCATCTTGCATGAAAATTTTAAATCAACCCACCTTACAAAACATGTGTTTGTTTGAAAATCAATTTTAATGTAAATAGTTATCTTTAAGAACTGCACATGTATGTACATAAACAACAAACCTATACAAGGTACCCTTTGTTATTATGAATTCAGTGTTAGTAGTTATTAGATTAGATTAGATTAGATTAGATTAGATTAGATTAGATTAGATTAGATTAGATTCAACTTTATTGTCATTTAGCAGAGTACAGGTACAGAGCCAAATGAAATGCAGTTGACATCCAACCAGAAGTGCAAAGAAGCATTGAAGTACTGTTGAGTACTGTATTATGTGCAGTTATGTGGACTAGTTATCTACAAACTAATAACTCATACAAAATGTCAAAGGTTGCACCACAATGTTTATTTACATAGTTTACATAATTCATCATTACAAATATATACAAGGAGCCATGTTATTGTTGAGTGTAGTATGACAGCTTGTGTCTTTGTATAATAAATGTCTGAATTAACTGAATTAATTAATAAATGTCTTTATTTGTGTTCCTTCTGGCAGTGTAAAAGACAATAAATGACAAATGTAAACATTATGTCAATATTTCAGACAATTTTCTGAAAGGTATATCACAAGATACAAAAAAACAAACAGCATAGTAAATGACTAAATATATAAGCAGTATATGGAAGCTCATAGAGAAAAATACAGTCACATGCCAGTCTAGATTTTCACTGTTGAGTTGCCCATGCCTTGACAAGGGGTCCATTTTGGTAGTTTACCAAGAAGCAAGCCACACTGAACAGTTGATCAATACTCCCACACACAGATAAGGTAATAACTTTTTCAAACAGTTTATTCTCTTTAATTCTCCGGATACACCTTTCAACGTGAACCCACACACGGGCGATGGACTGTGTTTGTTCAACATCCTGTTTACTCATCTGAGTTTTCTTTGAAAGAAAAGCAGGCCGGAAAAACTTTGCAGGGTACAAGACCATCCACAAGAAACCCCTTGTCTACCATAATTGCCATGTCAGCTGTGAGTAATTTTGTAATCCCTGAAATTCTGAAAATTTCCCTATCACTCATAGAACCTGCATAGAGTGGAGAGACAAAGGTGATGGGACTGTTTTCTCTGTTTTCCTAAAGGCGCCGGCTGGCGGTGGCACGGGTGCGAGGGCCCTTTTCATCGCTGCTTGCAGCTTTAATGTTGTTGTTGTTTTTTTACAGGGACCAGATGCCACTGATGAGTCCTGCTAACTTCAACATACACATGAGTCTCTGTACATGAACATGGTAAAGTGAAAAATCAAACACCTTGGAAATGATAGGTATGTACATTTCAGGAACGGCACAAAGGTGTGTGATTGTTCAAATCTGTGTCTTTAGATCAGTGTGTTAAATAATGTGCTTTTTTGTCATTTGTTGTGTATCTTTGGATTATGGTGTGTTGTAAATAAATCCAAACAATCAAAAAGCCATTCTTTTTTAAATCTCCTCATTCTTTGTGCAAGGTTGCTCAGAATGATAGGGCCTGATAGCACCTAATAGGGCCATTAAGGTAGGGTCTTTGTCTTTCTCAGGTGTGAAAGCCATCAATATTAATGATGTGTTCACGCCTCCTCGCATAAAGCTTTCTTACACAAAACATGTCTTACAAATTTTAAATCGATATATTGTTTTATCTGAATGAGTTGTGTCGTGGAAATTACTTTCACGACTTTAAATAATAATTGGAAGACAGCTGGAAATTTCAAAAGTTATAAAAGATCTTTATTTCTTGCAAGAAAGGCTGTTCACCCATCAGTCAGAGTCTGATAAGAGAAGCGCGCCGACTTCTCCTTTTTGCCCAGCTTATATACAGAAAACCTATCACACTTATTCTAACACCCCTTTATGCACACACACTTACACACATATGTCATTAAAAACAATTGAGTATATCTTTTCCAATGCAACACCTTTGCTCTTAGTGCAAGCGAGCTTATCTGTATTTAGAAAGAACAAACTGTCATTTCTGTAAATATCATTTTGACCTTGTTCTTCAGCAGTAAGGAAGATGATATGCAACTTGCAGTTTCTTTAACACCATGTATGGTATTAGCTGGCTAGAATAAAAATTTCCATTACATTCCACCCCTTTTTCATATCTTGAAAACAAAATAAACAGAAATACATTTTTAAGAAATTAAACAGAAATAAAGGAAACACTCTTTCATTTGAAAATCATCCATCATCATAGGTTTGGCCTTTCCTATAACAATTTCATTAGTCAAATTCATGAATATTTACATCATCCAAAATTATATCATTAGGCCTTTCCAAATCAACCTATTATAAGTCAGTGACTTTAATACCACCTAATATCTCTAATCATACCATGTTCCATCTTTTACTTTAGAATACCTGTCAAATATTCCTTTAATTAGCATCCTAAGTTGTAATTAAAATACCACCTGTTTCCAATGTTACCACATACACATACCATCTTCTCATCTTTTTCATCTTCTTCCCAACATTCTATCTTCAAGCAATCTAATTCTATTTTCAGAAAAAAACTAAACATACCATAGTACATTGTCTTTTAACTTTGAATCAAGTTTCATTATCCTTTGCTAAATTTCAAATCACATTGATCTATTAGGCTTTTAACAGGCTGATACTGCTTAACCATTTTTCTTAACCTTATTTTGTTAGCTTTTAATTCAAGCAGGCTATTGTTTTACTTAGTCAGATCTATTTAAGGATCTGTGTAATAAAATCTAACCAAAAAGTTCTAAAATATTTTCATTTTTATCCTTAACACAAATATCAGTAATTGTATTATCTTGTTTCAAACAGTCATTCATTTTAAAATTAACTCAGCTCAACCCAGCTCTTGCCATGATAATAGCCTTAGCTGCTGACATGTCATTTAATCTTTTATTACCTATCCTAAAATCCAATTTTTTCCCAGAATTAACTGATGGATATAACATGTCCTGCCTCTATTTGTTGGAAATGCGGAATAGTTCATAATGGATCCATTGATCCAGATCATTAAATCTTGCAACTATCTTTTTAGAATTTTTAGACTTTTTAGAATTTTGCTTTATGAGCAAATATTCTATTTCACTGAAATGTCTTAACTGATTAGATTCATTTTAGTTTAAATTTAACATGTTTAAACATGTTACATTTGTTCTTGGTCTAGGTTTTAACTTTGTGCCCCCTACATAATTTTTTATTCGTTGAAGACTTTTCTCAACAAAACGAGTCCAGATTTCATTTCTGGAAGCCGAACTAATAATAATTCAGAAATTTAATATGTTTCCCAAAATCAATCTCCTTTTGAAAGTTTTTCTTTTTCTATTTTAACAAATGGAAACACCTAAAAAAATATTTAATTTAGTCATTAATCAATCGCTATAGAAGTTTACCCTATTATCTATTCGGACCTAGTCCAGCATAGTAACTTATTCTCTCTTATTAGAGAACAACCATTACAACTATTAAATTTTTTTAGCATCTATGATATCTGAATTAGGGTTCTAAACCCCTTAAGTTTCTTCAAAATAGTCCCTAGATTATTTATTATCTTTACAGTAATGACCCTATTTAAAGTCCCTATACTCTACAGAATTAAGACATTTTCCCTCTTCTTAATTTACGAGTACCTGAAATATTTTCAAATTAATCAGTAATCGTTCAAATCATGAGATCTAAATACTCAAGTCCTACAGTATAGTTTGATTAAAACAAATAAAACATCAATAAACATCTCACAAAATTAATTCTTATACTAAGCTTAAAGCATTAGTTGGTCCACATCTTCCTCCAGCTGTGTTGATCATCTCGTTGCCCCATGGACGTTCCATCTTCACCAGGGTGATTCTTTGCGAAACGTTGCAATGGGCTTATCCCACGTTGGCAAGGGAGGAAAAGTTACTAGCACTTCCTTGATCCCCCACTTGACGCTGTGCGTTGTCGTTGGTGTCGGCGTTTGGGGTTGCTGAGGGCTGGTTGGCGTTTGGCTCAAGCTGGTTGGTGTAGTCTAAGGTGAGAAGCTTGGACGGAGGTGTCACACACTGCAACCTTGCTGATAGTTGCAAGATTTTCCCTCAGAACACAACCGCAGTCCACTGGACCTTGTTTGTGGAGTGAACCATAAGAACAACCTGTGAATGGAGACCTTAAGTATTTTTGTTAGTGACAACATGTATCATGTCGCCAGACTCATCTGCTTGTCTGGCCGGTCGTCCTTTTTTCCGATGAGACCTGTAAAATTTCATGTTAAACAGTAACAAGACAATATTTTATACATTTGGAACAGAATCAGTTCTGTTCGATGAGATCCATCATGACATCCTGTAAAAAGTAAAACGTTAAGTATTGGGTGGACAGGGCAAGCTAGCTTGCTCTCTTCCTTCCCAAAGTTATACACTGTACGTGTGTGGCATTGTTTATTTCTACCACAACAATAACCCAGCTCAGGATAGTTAGTCAAAATCATCCATGGTTGTTATTTTATTGGGAATATTTTCTTCCCTGTTGGGTCATATTTTACCCTGTGTTTCACTTTATAATTTTTAGATACAGCTGTTTTGATTGACATAATTTATGTCTCTGAACACCATAATTCACACTCTCACTTTCACACACTCCACACACACCTCTCTGGCCAGAGATTCATTCATGCATTCATTCTTGTCTGCCTCAGCAGTTTATGAACTGAATGGGGAACATATATTAGGAGTGGAATACCACCAAATATGAACGGTAACAAAGTTCGCCGACGACAAACTACTGAACGTAGACACACTGTGGCATTCCCCTTGCGACAGTGTCTGTACGTTACGATATCAATTCTCAGTTGTCCGATGCAGTCGTCATGTGTTTGAGTTTACACAGTGAACGTAAACCTAACTTTTCAAAATCAAATAGATTAAACACTTTAAATAGAGATCGTATAGACCTACAATTGCAGTTGAGAGAATCCGTTTTAATTTCTCAAATGCAATTTGTCATTCTTTGCACAATTTCAATTTCCCAACTTTTTGTTGTTGCTCGTAAGCTATTTAAAAGAAGATTTGAAAATCTTCACACAATCTTTGATCCATGGACAAAATAAAAAACATTTCTATCTCGTACCCCTGATGATGACAGCATGTGATTTCAAACGTCTATAATTAGAAAACATTGTTTTTCCACACTGTCTCCCAGGGATAACGGGATACAAATTATAGACGCCTTCATATAAAAAATATAATATTTAAAACACGTGCAATTCATATAGTACTATTTATTCATCACTTTAACAGTTCTGATTACCTTAATATTTTTTCTTATAATAGTAACTGTTTGTAAAACCCTGTGCTCAGATGGCCACACATTTTGTCAGCCACCAATCTTTTAGTGAGTCACATTGTTTCACAAAAAAGCCCAATGCCTCTCCACTCTGCAGTCTGTGGTTTAGCTAAAAAGATGTGAGGGACTTTCCCCTCTACATCATACAGTGATGCTTGGCTATCAGTCAATTTGACCTTCACAGCACACCATTTATCTGACCAGATTAACTCTGAGGTTTTCAGTTCCTCAATCTCTAGTTCAGACCATTTTTCAGCAAACATTTCATCTGGCTCACTGCTAACATGACATGTGCAATGCAAATCACTTTCTTCCATGAAATCATGGTCAGGAGGCATCCTATTTGTGGCTTTGTTTTGCAGACCACACTGAGGAGTGCTCCATTCAAAAACATATGTTTCAGTTGGCATTCGCACCATATTCATATCAGCAGTGAGGCCACTGTCATCACAAAACAAATTCAGCTTCAGTTTACACATCAAATCTCTTCCCAGAAGATTACAAGGACAGGTAGTAGTTACAAGAAAAGCATGAGAAAATGAGTGATCACCAATCTGACAAGACAAATCTGCTGTATATGGTTCCTTTACCAGATGCCCTGTGGCGCTTCTGGAGGTTGCCCATTTTCCAGATAATACAATTAAATCAGGCAATTGTTCATTTTTAATTGCTGAGTTCTTCACTCCACTGTCAATTTAGAACTTAATTTTCCTACCCTCGATACTGATATCAATCATTGGTAATTTTGCAAATGCTTTATACATTCGTTCAGTATCAGCAAGCGAATTTTCTTCATTGCAAGAAACAGCAAGCACATTTTCTTCATTGCAAGGAGCAGAAAAAGAGATAAGATTAGACATATTTACCACCTGGGAGTCAGACCCTTCACCGTCGCTCCCCTCCCCCTCCTTCTTTCAATCTCCTTGTGGCTCTGGTGGCTGTTGGAATCCTCTCTTCTTTGGAGGATCCGGACAGTGTCCTTTTCGCCCACAATTATAGCAAGCTTCAGGGTCCATTGCAGGTTGGTCACCCATTCCACGTCCTCTTCCTCCTCTGCCTCGTCCTCTTCTGCCACCTCTTCCTCCTCCTCTTGAGTAATTTTCCATCATCAACCCTCCCATCTTCAGCAGAGCCAGTTGACTGTCTTTGTCAGTCTTTTTCTGTTTGTTCTTGGCTTGGTCTCTCAGCAGCTTTTGTTGATGCGTTGCGTGTCGTCAGATTTCTTCCAGCCGCGCTTGGTGGTACCCCACACAAGACGTTTTGACCTTTTTCCCTATTTCACGGTCCAGACCATCCAGAAAAACAGTTATCAGATATTCTTCATACGTAGTGTCTTTGATTGTCTGGCCTGTGCTTCTCTTTGGGTTGGTGAACATTTACGAATTTTGGAGATGGAGGAGTGTAGTCTGGAGGAGCAGAGGGCAGGGTGATCGAACCTAGCAAGCTTCGATGTTCAGGGTGTCTTGGTGGTCTTGCTTGCAGACTCGTTCCCTCTTCTTCTTTGTCTTTGTCTTCTGCCTTCCATTGCTCCTGGTTGTCTTTGTGGTTCGTGGAGGGCCACTGTTGGTGGTGGTTGGTAGGGGGAGTAGGGAGCCGGACAGCGGTCGTCCTCACCCAGGCGGGTTTTCATGCATCTCATTTCCTCGGAAGAATTGGAAACAGAGTTTAGTAAAGTTTTTTTCTCTGGCTTCCTCTTTCTGGCTTCCTCTGATTGCACTCTCTAATGGTTGCTAATGCTGCATTTATCTGTTTTCTTTGTCTGGTAATTGCCTCATTTAACCATACATCTATAATTCGACCATTAAAGTCATCTGTATATTTTTGGACTTGTTTTTTGTCCAATTTTCCTTTGTCTTTTGCAGATGGCTTACACTCAGACATTAAACACACATTAAATCCATACAATTTAATTTACTGTGGTATCCTATGATGCCACCACATTCCATTTTTCTTGGTCATGGAACAATAATTCCCTTTTGAGAAATCCACTGTCTCCAACTCTTTTTATTAACATTACCCATTTTTGCACTAATTACCTTTTTTCAGATAACCTTCTGAAAATCCCCGTGCGGTCACCGCACCCTGCCAGTAATCCGTCACTACTGGTCTTTACCTTTGAGAATTTTCCCGTGCAGTCACCGCACCCTGCCAGCAATCGTCACTACTGGTCTTTACCTTTGAGAACTCGTCTCACTGACCCTTTTGGGAAATCTACTTCTCACTGACCCTTTTGGGATATTTTATTAGTGCAAAAATGTTTCTCACCGTGCTTTTGCAGCTTGGTTTCTTTTAATCAGGATCGCGTCCACCTAGGCCTGCCGTGGTGTCCACAATTCTCCCGTCCCTTGCATTTTTAGCGTTGGGGTATCGGAGCCAGAGACTTCTTGTCTTTGGGATGATTAGTCAATTGCTTCGTCCACGGAGGTCATCAGCTTTGCGATCTCATCCTCGTCGCCATTTGTCGTGGAAATTACTTTTACGACTTTAAATAATAATTGGAAGACAGCTGGAAATTTCAAAAGTTATAAAAGATCTTTATTTCTTGCAAGAAAGGCTGTTCACCCATCAGTCAGAGTCTGATAAGAGAAGCGCGCCGACTTCTCCTTTTTGCCCAGCTTATATACAGAAAACCTATCACACTTATTCTAACACCCCTTTATGCACACACACTTACACACATATGTCATTAAAAACAATTGAGTATATCTTTTCCAATGCAACACCTTTGCTCTTAGTGCAAGCGAGCTTATCTGTATTTAGAAAGAACAAACTGTCCTTTCTGTAAATATCATTTTGACCTTGTTCTTCAGCAGTAAGGAAGATGATATGCAACTTGCAGTTTCTTTAACACCATGTATGGTATTAGCTGGCTAGAATAAAAATTTCCATTACAGTTGTCAGGATGATTTTCACATAGTTTTGGAGCAAATATTCTAGGCTTCGTGATACAATTTTCAAAAGTCGTGTGATGAAATAATCAGTATGGGTTTCATGGCCTTATTTCAGTGACAATTGTTTTAGTTTTTTTCACAAACCACGCATAAATGTCATTATCTCAAAACTACAAACTTTTACATACATGCTGCTGATATACTATTGTAGCAGAGTTTATATCTGAAATAATAACAAATGTCAGAGCATGTCAGAACACCTCCAGGGCCCAGAAAACACCTCAGACCCCAGAGGGTTAAGACTAAACAAATCATATTTCTTTTAGATTATCTTTCTGCTATGTCTACGAAACATCGACATGAAAGATGAGTATTACACGTCAAACTCGTCGAACTATTACACTTATAGAGGTGCATTTCACAGCACAGTCATAGATACCAGGGTTCCAGACTGCGACCAAAATGGTCGCATATGCGACCATTTTTTGAGAATGTGCGAGTTAAAATTTTATGTGGTCGCATTTGTGCGAGTGCATGGTCATGTAGCCTACTACTCAGTTAAATTCACGCATGAATTTTCCTGCATTGAACTTGTTTTAGCGCCCGCCAAAGTGAATTTTTGTCCCGCCAAAGTCTTATTTGATCGGTGAGTAATGTAGATGAATTTCTGCGCTTGTGACAGGGCGCATGTTTAACTGAAAGAACGAGCAGAGAGAGAGAGAGCCGGCCGCACGTGCGCTCTCTCTCTTCACCGTCTCCAAACTAAGCGCTGTCTTGCTCTCTCTCCCTAAAACATATTAATAAAAACAAATCGACACGGTGGTAAAAGGTCGGAAGACCAAAGTTTCATGTGGAGCATTCAGAGATTTATTTTTTTCCTGAATTACCGCTGGGTGTGAATTGTGCTTAATAAGTTGCCTTATCTTCTCTGAAAAGCGTTCCGGACATTCAGCTGACATAAAACTACACTTTAATTAAACGAAAAAAACTATCCAGTGATGAAATGTTTTCTATGTTGACAGAAATCTTGGATGTCCATGTCCTAACTGCTGGGATAATCACACAATGACACATGACACGTCCAATTCGCGAACTAATGACTCCTTTGAACCGATTAATTTTAATGAATGGTTAAAACAACTGATCTTTCCAACAGTGAACTCAGGAGACGTCTGAATCGGTGTATAACTAATCAGTAACACTTTACAATAAGGTTCTAATTATTACATAAATTACATAAAAAAGTACAGTTTGCTTACTCAAGCTTACGCTTTAAAATAAATAAAACCACTTTTTTTTTAAAAAGCATATGACTACATTTTTCCACACAGTGCTATCAAGAATCGATAAGAGAATCGTTAAAGAATCGGATCGATAAGCAGAATCGTCAGTGGCAGTGATATTGATAAAATCTTATCAATTCCCATCCCTATGTGAAGACAGTAAAATTATAATCAAACATTAAAGAACATACATGTTTTTTTAATAGTTTTTTTGAGAGTTAAAAGAGTAAAACATTTTGCTAACATGAGGTCTTGTGTCACTGTCAGTCTTTTTACATCAGTGCAAAACTAGGGTATGCAGATTAAGACCACTATTCATCAGCATGCATTGATTAATCCCATGGCATGTAGAAAAAAAAAGAAAAGAAAAGTGTGACCAAATCATATGCTGGTGCGACCAACTGAGAAAGTTGGTAGCACCAGTGCAACCAGTGGAAAAGTTAGTCTGGAGCCCTGGATACACAGTTATTTTGTGTATGTCGCTAAACAACAGCTAAGCTAATGAATTACAGTTGATAAGTGGTATTTTTACGTGAAAGGTGGGGGTGATTCATTTTTTATTCTGGCACCACCAATACTTTGACACCCAAGTTTTAGGCATCAGTCTTTTAGGCCCGATCCAGAAAAACAGACGTTTTGTTTTATGTCTTAAAGGGTTAGTTCACTTTGAAATTAAATTTTGGTATGTTTTAGCTTACCTCAAGGGCATCCAAGATGTAGGTGTCTTTTTTTCCGCAGTAGTTTCAATTTTGATATTTTTAGGTCAAACCGTTCTTGTCTGTCAGTCATATAATGCAGGTCTATGGTCACTGTCTCAAAGAGCATGCACAGAGTCCAAATTAAAACAATTCCCCATCGTCCAAATTAAACAATTCCCCATCGTAAGTACACATTGATGGCCCAAGACACGAAACGAGCGGTTTGTGTGAGAAAACGAACAGTATTTATATCGTTTTTACCTCTTGTACACAGCCACGTCCAAGTGATCTGAGAGCGCGGGCGGGTATAGATATATACAATAGAAGTCGCCTTGGCTACGGCAGTTCATTGGAACGAAACCGTAGCCAATGCGACATCTAGTGTATATATCTATACCCGCCCGCGCTCTCAGATCACTTGTGCATGCTCTTTGAGACAGTGACCATCGACCTGCATTATATGACTGACAGACAAGAACGGTTTGACCTAAAAATATCAAAATTGAAACTACTGCGGAAAAAAAGACACCTACATCTTGGATGCCCTTGAGGTAATCTAAAACATACCAAAATTTAATTTCAAAGTGAACTATCCCTTTAATAATTGTTCTTCTTTTTATGAAAACATGTGGTAAGCAGTTTTTGGCCTCATCAGCATAATGCCAAAATGTTTTAACATATTGTAAATTTCAATTGTTAGATAAATGATCTAACTAATATATCTAACTATCAACAGTTATATGTGAAACAAGCTCAGTCGCATTAGAGCAGGATTATTGTTATTGAACCACATGTTTAACAGTGCTATTGTTCTCTGCCTCATCGAAGTTCACACAAGTCACAAAGTTTTCACTGGAACATGCCAACTCTGAAACAAGACCAAATATTAGCACATAACATTTTGGACACCTTTGTTTTTTTTATGCATCTTTGATTTTGTTTGCATTTCTTCTGAAACACCCTGTTTTGAAATTGTTTAACAATTTTTAACAACACCATACTCAATCTATTGTAGCTTGTCTATTTTCCTTACACTTTGAAAAACAGACATCCTAGAATGTCGGCAGCTGGTAGAAATTTCTGTTGCCTGCACCACCTAATCTACAGCAAAAGAAAAACATTTACAAGAGTTGCGAATGTGCGTTTTGTATGTTGAAATGTATGTTATTAAATAAAAAATGCCATAAAACAAAGACAAGGACACATCTTTCTATAAGTGACCCTCAAAATCTGTGCATACAACAAAACAGTGCATCCGTGTACGATGATTTATAAGAAAATTACTTTTGTTTCTTTGTTTGAAGAAAAACTTAAATCAGCTGGTGCTTGATAACTATTAAAGTTATTAAACACCCCTGAATTCGGTAATGACGTGTTTTACGCAATATTGATATCACGTTTTAATTTTAACTCAATACATTTGAATGCGCTAAAGTTCTATGAACTTTAACATCTCAATAGTTGGTAAAATTAACTTAAAGCATGCGCAAAATTAAATACATCCTAGCTACTTTCTAAATGCTTGTTACGGAACTTATGGCGAACAATTCACACATTATTATTTATTTTTTTTTATTTATTTTTTTTACCTCCTAAAGAATAAGTGGTTTAATGCTATTTTTATGAGCTCAGACATTACCACAACATAATTTTTTTTATTTCAACATTATACTTTTGAGTATACATTCATACATTTAGGTAGTGAAGAAAACGATAGACCGGCATTACATACATAAAGTAAAACAATAACGACATTTACAGATGGTCTAACCAAAATAGAAAATCTCTGCAGGCTATCATGTTTTGGTCCAGGGTATAGCTGACCAGACTTTCAACTATTTCACCAATGTCAGTTTTTGCATTTTTTGACAGCAGTGACACACAGAGATCCGAATGTACACATACAGAGTATGTGTACATTGAATCCTAATTCATCACTACATTCACGCAACACATCCAGAATATTTCTGAGGATTAGGCCGTTCGGCTGTTTGCCGTTAAAAAACATGGGCGTTACATCAGTCCATGACTTTTTCAAGCCTCTTACAACATCCATTTCATTTTTGAGATTTGTCACACGTTTGGTATCCTGCGCACAATCGTTTTTCATATCACAAACAGCATCGATGATCCTGTGCATCAAGCCAACCATCTGGCCTCTAAAATGATCTTTAAACATACAGTCTAGCGTAGCTCTTAAACGACACTCATTGCCCGCGGCGCACTCACATGCCGGATGATACTTGTGTCCCGCATCGCCAGAATTCAACGGGGAGTCGCTCTCCATCAGTTTTTGCGTAGCCATTTCAGAAGTTTTTAGATTTTCGAATAGTCCCTTATACGATGATGAAAGATACAGTTAGTTCCTGGAATCTCCTGAGTGAGTCCTTGCGGCACAATCGTCCAGACCTAGTGCGTTAACGCTCAGAAGTTTGGGTTTTACATATAACTGTTGATAGTTAGATATATTAGTTAGATAATTTATCTAACAATTGAAATTTACGATATGTTAAAACTAGGGCTGGGAATCGATTAATTTTTTTTTACTAATTAATTGCACAATTTGCTGTAATTAATTGCAATTAATTGCATTTCCCCCAAGCTTGTAATCATCAATATTTGAGCGGACTTTGCTTTTCCAGTGCGTTATCGGTACATGATTGGAACGTTTGGGCCATTAACGACAGAGCAGAACATTGAGCAGAGAGCGCAGCGCGCCGACACACACACACACACACGGAACGGAGAGTGCGGCGGCGCACACACGGAAAGAATTAAACCTGATCACCGGACACTGAGGGGCGGGACGGCATATTTTCGGGCTTTTCAATAGCAGCCGCAACAGGAAATCATTCAAACGAGGCAAAAAAAAAGTGCTGCGTTAATTGCGTTATTTTTATTTTTTTACGCGTTAAACATCTCAAATTAATCGCAAAGATTAACGCGTTAATTCCCCCAGCCCTAGTTAAAACATTTTGCCATTATGCTGATGAGGCCAAAAACTGCTTACCACATGTTTTCATAAAAAGAAGAACAATTATTAAGACATAAAACAAAATGTCTGTTTTCTGGATCGGGCCTAAAAGACTGATGAATCACTCCCACCTTTCACGTAAAAATACCACTTATCAACTGTAATTCATTAGCTTAGCTGTTGTTTAGCGACATACTCAAAATAACTGTGTATCTATGACTGTGCTGTGAAATGCACCTCTATAAGTGTAATAGTTCGACGAGTTTGACGTGTAATACTCATCTTTCATGTCGATGTTTCGTAGACATAGCAGAAAGATATTCTAAAAGAAATATGATTTTAGTCTTAAACACTCTCATGTAGAAGGACTGTCATTTAATTCTCTTTATGCAATATTTGTTCATGTTTTTCATAAATTCCTATATGAACATGTTTGCCCACGCTCCGAGACTATATACTTTTTGCAAACTGTACAAAAATGAAAAGAAACAAGATGTAAACGGCGTAATTGACTAGCATGTAAAATGCCAATTACACACATTCAAAACTGATCACTAGTGGCTTTTCTGTATTTGTTTTAAATGGCTCATGCTGTAATTACTTTTTATCAAGTTGACCTCTAGAATTTACTTTTGAGCAATTTTATATGCAGGGTGCAGTTAGTGTGGAACTTTGTTTAACAGCATCAAGCTTTAATGAATATGCCTCTCTCAGTGCAATAGTTAGATGTGATTCTGTTGTAATAGTTTAAGTGTAAAACAGTATGCACTTACTTTTCTTGTCAATACTTTGTGTGATTCCGCTTCATAGATAGAGGGAAAGTTGCACTAAAACAAAGTATCAATTTAGTTCTCAAACAGAAAGACTATCACTTAAATTCTTAATTTCATTTATTTCTATAAACACTGAATGTTGACAGCTCTCAAAGAAAAGTCTTCACCTAAACATACAAAATGTGATGCAGTGTCATCTGCTATCTGAATAAGATGACTAAATCTATTGGAGTAATAAAACCATCATTTGGTAACTTTTGTGTATTTATTATAAACGGCGCTTTTCAACCCTTTTGAATCTTACACGGATGTTTTGGACACGTGTGATTCCTGTATAAAGATTATGTTTTAAAGTTAGTCCATAGGCTTTACAAGAGTGTGGAACTTTGCATCACTATGGTGTGGCAAAATATGTTGGCGTGTAAAAATACACCCCAAAGATTTAAGCACATCTATTTACACACATACTAAATAGGAGAATATCTAACTGTATATTGTAGATTGTGAACATTCCATTATCTGTTTATTTGGTGTCAGAGAACATCCATAGCTCATACATCTCTTTAATTTTGTGCTGGATGTTGAAGTGTTAGTTAAAAGATAAAGGTATTAGTTAATAACAAACAAACAGAAACTTTAAATCAACATGAAGCCATAATATTAATAAATAAAATTACAGTTTGAGAAAATGACTTCCATAATATTTTATTTTAGTAAAGCTATGCCTGGATCAGCCAACACAAAGTTTTGCGTTGTGAGTGAGACCTCGCAAAGATTACACCAATATTAGATTTCTCGAACATTGCATGGTTGCACTATGCCTGAAACTTAGTAATCAACATGCATTTATGTAGGACTGTCAAAAAAAATCATCTGTTATCATAGTTTAGTTGTATTTTAAAACACAGTTTTTTTCTTAAAAATGTTGTGTCAGACGTATTTGGTAGCATGATTATCTTTTTTAATCGTGTATTAAGTCCATATTTATCAGGCTGATATTTGTAGAAATAAGCAAAGTAAATTTATAAAACAAAAAGAACAAGTTAATGGCCTTGTGTCAGAACACAACAGGTATGAAGATATGTTTGGTTTTTAACTTTTTATTCTAACTTTAAAGCTACACTGTTAGAAAAAACTGTAGAAATTACAGTATTACTGGCAGCTACTTGCCAGTAACTTACTGTAGATTTAAATTGATGTTATTTACTGGCAACAATTTGTTCAAAATTAACCCATTCAGACCCTGCGTCCATTACAATGGACATCACATGTCAACCCCCCTTTTTTTTTACTTCTGGAGCATTTCACCTAGTTTAAAGCCTGCAGTCCATTAGATTGGACGCTTGTCATCCAATCAAATGGCAGTAAAGCTCTGCATGTAGTAATTATAAAAAAAACACTACTTTGAAGAGAAGCATGTCAGCACTTCACTCCAAACACAGAAGCAAGCAACATTTTCTATGGTTTTATTAAAATTTTTGTATATGTTTGTCAGTATTTCATAGTTTGTATGTAAAATAGAAAGATTGAACTTATTAATTAAAGTTAAAAATCGATTGTAGAATTTCAAATTTTAAATCAGGATTTTTTCAAATGTGTCTGTCCATTAGAATGGACAGTGGGTTCAAAAGCCTGTTACTGAAATCACATTCCAGTAATTGAAGTCCAGTAATGCTGATTGAAATTTCTTATATAAAAAATCTATATCACAGTACCGATACATTTTTTTTACTTTTTCATATGCAGAATATATAGTTCTTGAAGTGCTTGAACATATAGCTGATGGAAGTATCTCAGATGTTGACTTTATGTGGAGTGATGATGAGGAAGATGGAGATGTAAGAAAAATATCCGTATTTAAAACTTTATAAAGTAAAATGACTAGCTTCCGGCGAAACTGTACAAAACATACAGATTTGACATAAATCTAAAGCGTAACTTGAAAATGAATTATTTTTCTTACACAAACGCATCGCTTCGCTTCAGAAGGCCTTTATTTACCCCCAAGAGCCGCATGGAGCACTTTTATCATGGATGGATGCACGTTTATGGACTTTCAAAACAGAAACAACCATTCACTGCCATTATAAAGCTTGGAAGCCAGGACATTTTTTAATATAACTCCGATTGTATTCGTCTGAAAGAAGAACGATGTCATACACACCTAGGATGGCTTGAGGGTGAGTAAATCATGGGCCAATTTAAATTTTTGGGTGAACTATCCCTTTATGTATAGTACACCCAAAAATTATATTTGTCATCACTTACTCATCCTTATGTTGTTCCAAATCTGTATGAGTTTCTTTATTCGGCTGAACACAAAAGAAGATATTTTGAAGAATGTCGGTAACTAGACAGTTGACAGTATAGCCATTGATTTCCATATTTTTTCCTACTATAGCCTATATTTCCTAATAACTACATATTATATTTATTATGATATAATATTATAATTATTAGTAATTATTTTGAAAATTATAATAATATTTATCAGTAATGTATCAATATAGATATTACAGTACAATACCGTTACAGAGAAATTGTTTCAAAGATGCACACAGTAAATTACTCTAACGTGAATGCGTTGATTGATTCCTAGGTTTATTTTGTTATGAATAAACAAATGTGCGATCTATAAAGCAAAAACCTTACAATTAAAGTTGAAATGTTGTAATGTTCAAGTTTTTGATCTAAAAAAAGAAAGATGCGCAAAGAAAATGACTCTAACATGACCATATTGATTGATTCTAAGATATTTAGTTTGTTACAAACAATGTACAATCTGTAAAACAAAAGCCTCAAAATTAAAGTTGAAATGATATACTGTTGAAAAGTTTTTGACCTTGAGAAAAAGCTTTAAGTATATACTAACAATTTTTATGTTTATTATTTAATTTTATGTTGGTACATTTTTGTGAAGTACACCTGTTTTGACCTGACGTCCATTGAAATGGACAAAAAAAATTACAATTAAAGCCAAACATTTTTTTATTTTTTTTTATTTGGTCTCATTTATAGAAGCCTCATGAGCTGGGAAAATGTACTTTTATATTTTTCAGAAACTTAAAACATAATTCAGGTCTGAAGGGGTTAAATGAACATTAAACATTAACAAGTCTTTATCTTTACATAATAAAACTAAAATAACAGCCTCATGCAAAGCATTCTGGGAACCAAAATCTGAAGGAAAAAAACTGAAAAAGGTTGATGAAGATTTCTGGTTCCCAGAATGCTTTGCATTAGATTGTTATTTTATAATTTTATTCTGTAAAGACAAAGACTTGTTAATGTTTAATGTTCATTTAACTTTGAACAAACTGTTGCCAGTAAATAACATAAATTTAAATCTACAGTAAGTTACTGGCAAGCAGCTGCATAACTACAGCACATTTTTTACAGTGTAGATTATCCTTTGAAAAGTGTAATACAGTATTTGATTTTGGGGAAAAATCTGGAAAACTACTTTACACATGCAGTGTTTTCGTCAAATGACCTATGAAGGCCTCTCATGTGTAGATTCACTCGGTTAAAAAATGGTATTTTGTAATTTAAACATCTGAAATTAAAGGTACAGTAGTTTTTAAATGTATTTTATTAGCTAAAATCATTGTCTTTATTCATAAATATGTCCTCATTGGCAACAAATCATTACAGTAATTTTCTAAAATATAAATAGAAGATACAAATGTATTTAATTTAAACAATCTTTCATTTTAAAAAGATCATATTTAAACTTTTACGATTATGCTTTGAAATAAATTTAGTACGAACAAAACTTTGGCTCTGGAAAGGCGTTAGCAGACTAACATTACATACGCTGTGATATGATGCACAGAGGCTAATCTGGTCTGTCACCCTATATCCTGAAGCTATCATTAATGATGGTCAAGGAACTTCTTTCTCAGAAGACACAGCGCTGATCGGAAGGGCCTTATAAGCAGCCTATCAATGGGGACCGCCTGGCGCCTGAGGGTTCACAGTTTCTAAATGTTTTCATTGTTGCTCTCTCTCTGAAGATAGGCCTATGTGGTAATTTTCTCACAGAGACAACTTAAGGAATTATTAAACATTTCACATGTGTGAGATGACATGTAGGCACTTCAAATTTCTAATTATTTTACATACCCCTGATAAATAAAAAAATATACTTTAAGTTCAAGTCAAGTTTTTTCCACAGACCATCGATGTAGAATATTTGTTTTTATTAAGACTTTAAATAATTAATTTAATTTAATTTAAAACATCTTTTATTTTTAAAAGATATACTTTAAACTTTTAAGATTATATTTTGAAATAATTTTAGCACTACCAAAACATTCACAATGTCTCATGACTGTCAAACGCTGGTGTGAGAGGGAAAAACATTTAACTTATGGCATTTTTGTGAACCCATTCATACGTGGTAAGTTAGGAGCATCTTAAACTCTAAAAATGTAAGATGATTTTATTTATTGTTTATCTAAAACTAAAATAATTGGTTCAGTAGATTTTTAGCAAGATATTTATTTTATATTATAATCATTTCATTTATATTATTTTAACCCTCTGGGGTCTGATGTGATTTTGGGGCCCTTGGGATGTTTTGACATGCCCTGACATTTGTGCTTTTTTCAGTTATTTATAAACATGTTAATGGCAAAGGTGTAAATTCACTCTATATAGCACAAACAGGGCTACCATAATATGTGAGCAACATGTATGTAGATGTTTGTATTTTTAAGAGAATAATGTTTATGCGTGGTTATTGAAAAAACTAAAAATGAAAGTTGCTGAAATAAGACCACAAAACTCATACTAAATATGTGTCCACAAGACTTTTGACTAATGGATGTTGTCGCTTCGAGTTCTGGCTTCAAAATTATGTGAAAATAGTATTGCTTTATCGTTCACATAAAACAATACATTGATTTAAATTGTGTAAGACAGGTTTTGCTTGGAAAGCCAATATGCGAGGGGGGCGTGAAGGAGGAGTGGTTTACACCTGGGAATACAATGTCCCACCCATTAAGCGTAATGACTTGCATAATGAGCCATTCATTCAGGTGTGACACTGACTGAGCCACAAGAATGAATGCAAGGACAAAAGATATATTTAGAAGAAGACTTATATTGACCATTTAAGATTTTGCTTACATCTATCTTGTAAATATGTTTTGCTATTTTATTAAAAAGGTTACAATTAGAACAATAATTACAATTTCAACAATATTTCAAGTGTACTCTTTCTTTGTAAAAAAATTATTATAGGCCTACATTTTATCATATGTATTCATTAGTTTGAATATAGCAACATTGGAAAAGCTAACATCTTAGTGGATGACTTTATTTTTGACAAAAATAGTATTTTATATATATATATAAGAACATATGAGCAGAAATTGCTAAACAAAAGCTTATTTGATGTGGCAGTATATTCTACAGTAAAAACTGTACCCAAATCTAGTCAACAAAATGTTGTCTTTCATATTTCGCCTGACTGTAACGTTGTTTTTATGAAATATTAGGGCATATAAATGTTAATTTGCAGTTTAATACGTTGCTTATACAAAGCCATTTTATTTCAACATATTTCAGTCGATTTTTACTCATCTCAGTATAGCAATATAGTTTGGTAAAAGCTGAACTAGTAAATGTGTTCATGTAAAAATAACATTTACCAATGTAAGTGCAAGTGTGCGCTGTTGTTTACAGCTGTAGTAGGCTAAACATCTGTGCTGTTCATTCATTCACACACAGACACGCGATTCATATTTAAACAGTCCTTTTGCAGTTTACCAACACTATTGCATATCGCGATTAGAACAAAGCACTTAAGAATAAAAAACTTACCACAGTCCTCTGAATAGCTGGATCCGTTGTTCCTCGATGTGAAACTAAATTATTCCTAAGTATTATTCCTCTCAGCGAAACAAGACGACATAAAGTGCATGAGTCGCGGTGTGTGTTATCCAGCTGATGTGGGCGTTCACAGGTTTGCGTGTATAGAGCTGGTAAGTCCCGCCCCCTCCGTAAAACCCCGCTGGACCTCAAAGTTGAAAAACCGTCAATGCAAGTGAATGGGAGAAAATAATAATTTTCTGGTCCCGTTTGAATTGTGCCATGAATGTGAACATAGGTTGTCTGTGAATTTTTTATATAATCTTTCGTGTGAAGAATGCTACAATTTAGCGGGTAGAAGTTTGATACGGGTAGACTTTGTGTGAGAGCACTTTGTGGACTACAACTCTCGACGCGTTTGAAACGTCAATACCACTAGCACACGGCTCTAGCTCACGGATCCCGCTAAACATGGCTGTGTCCTTGGTGCACTTCACCGCCTTCTTTCAGGGAGAGGACAAAATCGTTGAGGTTGGCGAAAACCACGGGTAAGTCAACTTTATGGGGTGACGTCACATAGGCGACATGTAGTCTTTCTCGTTATGTCTTTTCCACAACTGCTAGCCGACGAATCATACCATATACTGTCAAACTTGTAACATGAAAGATTATATAAAAAATTCACAGACAACATATGTTCACATTCATGGCACAATTCAAACGGGACCAGAAAATAATTATTTTCTCCCATTCACTTGCATTGACGGTTTTTCAACTTTGAGGTCCAGCGGGGTTTTACGGAAGGGGCGGGACTTACCAGCTCTATTGCCTCAGTCATTTGCGTTTGAATAGCACGCGCTCTCCGTGGGCGGGGTCGCATTAAAGTTAATGAGCTGAGATGAGAACGGCTGACACCTCTCTCTTTTCATACAGATTACATTAACTGAGAGTATTTGTTTTTTATATAATTTACTTCATTTAAAAGAAGAGAATTCAAGCTTTATGCCTGTGTGCCTGAATGCTTGTTTGACTGAGTATTCGCTGAGTTATAGTTCATTTTCGGACGCGTTTCAGAATGGACTACACTGACAGAGAGAAGGCAGAACTCGCATCATGTTTATTTTTCTTTATTTGGCAAAAAGCACAACACGTTGTTTTTATTGTGAGTATATACAAAAAAAAAAAGACACACTTAACAGGATCGATTGATGTTCAACACAAGCATGTAATATCAAAATCAACAGAGTATTTTGAATCTCTTTCGCACTGATAAGGAAAAAAAAACGAGCAGATCACGCCGGCGTGAGTGCCGACCCCAGGGGGTTAAATAACTGAATGTTTTTCATCTTTAGTTAGTGTGAGATATACAACATTATTATAAAATCTCTTTTTCTCACTTCCACTGAGCCCCCGCAATCCCCCTGCACTCTGGAACGTGGAGGGTGGGAGGGAGGGAAGTCCATGCTGATGCCTGTGACACATATCCTGATATATATAACCCACCATTATATCAAAGTTCATATATTAATCAATGGTAACCCTTATACTCACAAGATCATAAATATTACCAATTTTCATCAATGGAAACCCTTATTCTCACAAGGTGTTACATCCCGTAAAGTCCTGTATCCTTTATTATTTAAAATGGTAGTTTTTGAGTTACAGGCGTTTGTGTCCGACCCGTCGGTAAGACAGTTAGATAAGTGTAAGAAGAGAGATCTGCATTTAATTGCAGAGCATTACAGTATAGTGGTGTCATCCTCACTCCGTAAAGATCAACTCAAGGCTGCTGTTCTAGAAGGTCTGGTCGGCCAGGGAGTGCTGGTAGCACCTGGGCCGGAGAGCAGCTCAGATACTGAAGGGGCAGATGAAGGGGAGGAGGGCCAGGCAGTTAATGTTACCCCAGCGCAGCAACATGAGGGAACGGTGGGGAAACCTGTTACTCTGCCACAATTTGTTCCTTTCTCCTCAGAATCTTCTCCTGGTTCGAAGTTAGATGTGCGACTGAAGTTGCGCCTGCAGCATCTTCAGATGGAAAGAGAGGAGCGAGAACGGGAGTTTCAGCTTCGTCGTGAACTGGAGTTGAGAAAACTTGAGGCGGAGACCGCTGTAAAGATGCGCCAGGTAGAACTCCAGGCAAGGTCGGGAGGCCAGAAGGTCGCTCCTGGGGGTGAGCATTCCCACGGCAGAACCATCACTTCCGGTTTTGATGTGAGTAAGAACATTTCGTTAGTTCCAGTTTTCCGCGAGTCAGAAGTTGAGGTGTATTTTGGCGTTTTCGAACGTATTTAGCAGCTGCGTTGCAGTGGCCTGAAGATGTGTGGGCAATCTTACTGCAGTGTCGTTTGACAGGTAAAGCTCAGGAAGCATGCTCGGCTTTGTCAGTGGAAGATGAGCTGAGCTATGAGAAAGTGAAAGGCGCTATTCTCCGTGCTTATGAGTTGGTGCCGGAGGCATATAGACAACGTTTCCGAAGCCTTCGAAAAACCACTGAACAAACCTATGTCGATCTGGCTCGGGAGAAAGAACACCGTTTGACAGATGACAACAACAAAGCCAACGATTTTACCTCTTTGATGGAGTTAGTGCTGTTGGAGGAGTTTAAAAATTGTCTGCCTGAACGAACGGCCGTCTATATGAACGAGCAGAAGGTTACCAATCTTCAACAGGCTGCTATATTGGCAGATGAATTCACGTTAACCCATAAGACCTGGTTTTCAAGGCGTGTTTATTTCCCACCAGAGTCTTCTCAGAAGCCAGCGCCTGCCACACCGACTGGAAAGGTTCATGACAGCGGCAACGCTACCACTAATTCCGAGATAGAGAAATTGTGTTTCTTTTGCCGTAAGCCTGACCACTTGGTAGCTGACTTTGATGCTTGGAGGAGACATAAGGGGGCGGAGCAGAAGCATCCGAAAGGGGTGGGGTTAATCCGAACTTCCCTGGTGCCGCCCCAGGTTTCCCCGGTTCGTAGTGAACCAGATGTGTGTTTTAGACCATTTGTTTCTGACGGTTTTGTTTCACTTACAGGAGAGCCTGGTGATGGGCGCCCTGTGAGAGTGCTGCGAGATACTGCATGTTCGCAGTCGCTGCTACTTGCTAACGTTCTTTCCGTGGGAGACCGGTCGGACGTCAGAGCAATAGTAAGGGGAATAGGGATGGGCTTTGTGCCGGCTCCTTTACACCGCATACACATAAACACTGATTTAGTGACAGGTTATTTCACGGTTGGGGTCAGGCCCAGTTTTCCAATTGAGGATATTGACCTTATTATGGGGAACGATATTGCAGGTGGGAAAGTGTATCCGGTTCCAAAAGTGGTGGATGTTCCCATTCCCATGTCCGAGCAGGATGTAGTGTTTACTAGTGATCCGCGGATTTTTGTAGCCAATGTTACAACGAGAGCGCAGGCTAGACAGCAAGCCCAGGGGGTGGACCTGTCGGACACTTGGTTTTCTACTGCTTCTTCCGAGGAGGGTAAGCCCTCCGGTAGTGACTCTGTAGGTGGTGACCCTACTGTTTCGGAGGGGGTAGTGGGCGGGGAGGTGACGGGACTAGGTGAGTCTAAGTTCACAGAACCTCAGCCACTAAATAGGGAGGGTCTCATTAAGGCACAGATGAGGGATCATTCCCTAGCTAAGTGTTTTGCCTCAGCGGTTGAGAAGTCCAGCTGTTCCATTGAGCATCAATTTTTTGTGGAAAATGGGGTGCTAATGCGCAGATGGAGTCCTCGAATAGATAGCGCAGGTGAAGGTTTGGATAATGAGTGGAGTGTGACTTATCAAGTGGTGGCCCAGGTTGACTGTCGACGACACATACTGTCTTTGGCACATGAGAATGTGTGGTCAGGGCACTTGGGGGTTGGAAAAACCTACCATCGAGTACTTCAACAATTCTTCTGGCCCGGTTTAAAATCTAGCGTAGTACACTTTTGCAGAACTTGTCACACTTGCCATATGGTGGGCAAGCCAAACCAGCCTGTGCCACCTGCTCCGTTACAGCCCATCCCCGCAGTTGGCGAACCGTTCGAACATGTTTTAGTCGATTGTGTGGGGCCTCTGCCTAAGACCAAATCGGGTAACCAATTCTTGCTGACTATGATGTGTGTTGCCACCCGTTTTCCTGAGGCTATCCCGCTGCGTAAAGTTACCGCTGCCACGGTTGTAAAAACATTGCTAAAGTTTTTTACCTCTTACGGTCTCCCTAAGGTCTTGCAGACAGATCAGGGAACTAACTTCATTTCAAAGATGTTTAAGGAAAACCTGAAATCATTAGGTATCTCCCACGCCGTGTCAAGTGCCTATCATCCAGAGAGTCAGGGTGCGCTGGAGCGCTGGCATCAAACTTTAAAGGGGATGCTTAAAAAGTTTTGCTATGAGACAAAAAAAGATTGGGATGAGGGGGTGCCTTTTGCTCTTTTTGCCATCAGAGACGCTAAACAGGAGTCATTAGGATTTAGTCCTACGGAGTTGGTTTTCGGCCGTAATGCGGCCTGCTAACCGTTCTAAAAGAGAAAGTCACTAGCGTTTCCCCTCCTAAGTATAGTGTGTCAGAGTTTTTTTATCCAGGTGTAAGGATCAGTTATACTGCACCACTCAATTGGCTAGGCAATCCCTTGCCCACGCTCAAACTGATATGAAGAGGCGTTTTGACAAGCGTGCGGTGGAACGGCAGTTTAAGCCCGGTGATAAGGTGTTGGTTTTGTTACCTGTTCCTGGCTCTGCCCTCACCGCCAGGTTTACCGGCCCGTACACGATTGAAAGGAAGGTTTCTGATACAAACTACATACTTTGTACGCCAGACGTCGAACCCGCCTCTGTCATATTAACATGTTGAAGTCTTTTCACTCAAGAGACGCGGTGAAGGGTGACGCGGGGACGCCGGAGATTGCTGCGGTCGGTGCAGTTTCCCTTCATGGTGCTCAGCTGGAGCTGGAGCCTGGCCTGGCGCTCCCTTGTGAAGGCCACATGTGCGGGAGATTAAATAACACACAGTTTATGGCTACGATAGACCAACAGCTGTCATATCTCTCTCCCTCTCGGAGACAAGAGGTGGTTGACCTGCTTCACAGTTTCCCTAGCGTGCTGGGGGATGTACCCTCCCGCACTAATATCCTGGAACATGATATTGATGTAGGTGAGGCTAAACCCATTAAACAACATGCGTATAGATGTCCACTAGAGAAAAGAGAACTTATGAAAAAAGAAGTTAGTTATTTAGTGGAATAACTTAAATAATTTTTTTTTTTGTTAGTTTTTAGTTAGTTTTTTTTAGTCTTTTTTTGTTAGTTATTTAGTTAGTTATTTAGTTTTGCTAGGTCCAGTTACAGTCCTTGGAGTTCACCCTGTCTACTGGCGCCTCAATCAGACGGGACTCCTAGATTCTGTATGGATTTTCGCAAAGTAAATGCTGTTACAGTAACTGATTCTTTTCCCCTGCCTCGCATGGATGACCTGGTTGATAAAGTGGGTTCGGCTTTGTGTATCACTAAGCTAGATTTATTAAAGGGGTACTGGCCTCGGACATTTCAGCTTTCGTCACTCCGGACTCGTTCAAGCAATACACCGTGATGTCGTTTGGTATGAAGAACGCACCTGCCACCTTCCAGCGCCTGATGTGCTGTGTTTTAGGCGACTTACCAAACTGTTGTGTTTATTTAGATGACGTAGTGATCTACGACTGTAAGGATATTTAGCTCAAATGATATAGGGAATCAATAATGATGAATCAGGGGTATGATTCATGTATCGCATATACAGTTACATTAAATTATCGAAGCTGAAAATAGATTGATTGTGTATATGAATAATCAATCACAACGAATTATAATTTATCATTCATATATCAATAGTCCTATTACAGATCGATTATATGAAATAACCCTTAATGGAATTAATCTAGTTATCAAACAAACTGTTTGTCCCGCAAACTGGCCGTAAGATCCCTCTATCAATTCTCAGGAAAAGTTATCCTTTTATAGACTCTCACGAAAAGGCAATTTTTCTGGCCACGAAAAATAACTTCTCTGTTCTATAAAACTAATTAAATTATCAACAAAGGTAAAGCTTGTAGCTTAGATCTAACATTGCAGGGACTTCGTAATGTGAGCAGCAGACAGAAGAAATCAAGAATATAATGGGTTTTAACCCCCTGAGGTTGGCTATCACGCCGGCGCGATAGGCTCGCTTTTTTTTCTTATCAGTGCAAGAGAGACTCAAAATACTCTGTTGACTTTAATCTTACAAAAAAGTTTCATACATCAATTGATCCTGTTAAGTGTGCATTTTTTTGTGTATACTGTCATGGAAATTCTTTCTAGACTTTAAACAATAATTGGAAGACAGTTGGAGATTTCAAAAGTTATTAAAGATCTTTATTTCTTGCAAGAAAGGCTGTTCACCCATCAGTCAGAGTCTGATAAGAGAAGCGCCCCGACTTCTCCTTTTTGCCCAGCTTATATACACAAAACTCATCACACTTATTCTAACACCCCATGGTTATACGCACACACTTACACACATATGTCATTAAAACAATTTAATATATTTTCCAATGCAACACCTTTGCTCTTAGTGCAAGCGAGCTTATCTGTATTTAGAAAGAACAAACTGTCCTTTCTGTAAATGTCATTTTGACCTCGTTCTTCAGCAGTAAGGAAGAAGATGATATGCAACTTGCAGTTTCTTTAACACCATGTATGGTATTAGCTGGCTAGAATAAAAATTTCCATTACATTACTCACAATAAAAACAAAGTGTTGTGCTTTTTGCCAAATAAAGAAAAATAAACATGATGCGAGTTCTGCTTTCTCTCTGTCAGTGAAGTCCATTCTGAAACGCGTCCGAAAATGAACTGTAACTCAGCGAATACTCAGTCAAACAGGCATACAGACACACATGCATGAAGCTTGAATTATCTTCTTTTAAATGAAGTCATTTTTATAAAAAACGAATATTCTCAGTTTATGTATGAAAAGAGAGAGATGTCAGTCGTTCTCATCTCATCTCATTAAGTTTTAATGTGACCCCGCCCACGGAGTGCGCACGCTATTCAAACGCAAATTAGGCGATCCATACAGACCTGTGAAACGGCCACATCAGCTGGATAACACACACCGCGAGTTCACTTTCAGACTCCTGTACTTTACGACGCTGTGAGGAATAATACTATCTTAATAATAATCCTGGAAAATTTACCTCAGAAGTGCTGGAAGTTTCATTTCGAGGATCAGCAGATCCGGCTGAGGAATAGCACTGCATGAAAATTGGGATTTCCGACCCCGTAAACGGCCGTAAATCTCCCTAATTTTCGGCAGTTAACGACAATTTACAGCCTGTGAACGTCACGTTCGTCTGTGCCGAATATTGTCGGAAACGAACCATGACGTATGCAGAGCGCTCGCGCCGGAGGTGTGAATGGCTCTAATTACCATATGAATAGCAGCTCCCGCCAGAGAAAGGCTTGAATTTCCTCACTCACTATTGGTTGAACCCACGTGGTTTAAACAAGAAAAATCACTCGTGATTGGTTGGCAGATCTGTTACTATTCGTCACCCTCGCTCATTATAAATTCAAAAAATTATAATATTCATATAAATAATAATATATAAATTATTTTTTTATATTCATAATATGCTATTCTGTGGTATATTCATGTCATTGTTAACCTATGGACTACACTATTATTACCATCAAGGACATGAATTTATAAAGGGAAGGAAAATTTGCCAGGGACATGCTGTTTATTCAAAGAAAGAGCTTTATTAGCACAAACACAAAACAATACTGCCCTGCAAAGGCAAAAGACCTTAACTCGCTAGAGTGTGAAACTGAGAAAAATGACTTTAAAGTTTCTGTTTTGTCCAGACAAAAGTAGTATAGGTAGGACTCCCAAAATTTGACAACTAGTTGCTATAATGAAGAAATGTTTGTATGCAAAAAATCTTGAGCTCAAACTTGACCTTTGACCCTTGTTTGGCTGTTACTGTACTCTGCCTTTGTATCATATGCCAAAAATAAGGAGTCGTGCAAAGGCAAAAGGCAGTAACTGACATATAATCAATATTTGCTTGCTGTCCCCCATACTTGCATCCATTATAAGAACACCTAACCAAGGTCTAGTCATCATGGTATGCGTTTTAAATTATATAGATGACCTTTGGTTGTTCCTATTTAGTGCTATAATGATCAGGATAGTGCGGCAACACTAACAACGTTAAACAGTATGACAGTTACAGATAAACAGATAAGTAAAACGTAAACAGATAAGTTACTTTGCAGTACAGTACAGTATGAATAAATGCAAGAAATATTTTCACAATAAAGATAATTTAATTATAATTGAATACAAATGTTTAAAAAAATAATAATTACAGAGGAGCAGTAATTTATCAATTTGCAACAAGAATATTTCATATTCATTAGGCGTGTTTAGGCCTTTATTTTGAAATAGCAATAAACATGAAAAATAATGAAAGATTGGTAGAAAGCTCAGTTTGTTTTTATACCAAGAGTTCAAAAAAAATAACACCAATTAAATTATCTAAAAAAAAGAGTCAGATTTAAAAAAAAATATATATAAACAAAAATATTATGGATTCTCGATTTGTGATACGGCTGCCAGCTGTAACGCACATATGCACTCTTTTTATGCGTTTATTAGAGGTTGAATTAAAATGACGGTGACAGTTAAAGGGTTAAGGGCCACCAAACTGCTCAAGATGCACAGTCAACGAACTCGACTTGGATTACTGCTTTTTAATTCTGAGGTAATATAGACAGAGTCAACCGAAAAAACGTTGGAATTACTTTTACCATTTAGGTTAGCCTACTTTGTACGGACGTTAGCGACAACTAGCTTAGTGCTATATGGATTTGTGTAAGATCTGACATGAACACCTGCAAGAAGGAAATATGGCTCAAAGCCTCAAACACGTATGGATTGTTGTGGATACAGCAGATGACGTGCATTGCTATGGATTATGGATTATGCATCTTCCATGGAATATATCGGATTGCATGGAAAAGGTAGGATGCCTGTGTATTTAATAATTGGTTTTCGGCGTCTGATGTGAGGCGAGTGTCAGCGTCAACGTTAGCGCTTACGTGACACAGATTAAATTTAGCTAGCTCCGGGCTGTCACTGACAGATCTGAACTATCGCCCTGAACGAAAATAACAACATTTATGACAACCTATTAGCTTGCATACCATCTAAGTATGGCTTGTTCACCTTGCTTTGTTTCTGATTGCATACTTGGAGCAGTTTGTCTGGCCAAAGATATATTGTGTGCATGTTACGTGGTTTGGTGACGATTAAAGAGCGGCAAACTTTGACAGTATGACAAAGCCAGAGTACAGTAACATCACAGCGGCACCGTAACATCTCTCTTGATGCCAGGCTAAACAAAGTCAGAACACCGTAACTCAACTTCAGCGTGCTGGAACAAAGGCAAAGAGCCGTAACAACTGTTACGGCGTTCTGCTGTGGTTTCTCGTATGGTTTTGGATGTTACGGTTGTCATGGCCCTTTATTTTCTCGTTAAAACAATCAAATTGACTCACGATATTTATTCATATGATAAAGGAGGTCTCAAATACCACAAAAATGACACTAACTCATTTTTGACCAAACATGATGTTACGGCGTTTTGCCTTTGTAGGGCAGAATACACCTATGTACAAAGCATAGATCATCTGCACACACAACAAATTGGAAGCTCAGTGTCTGTTTTCATCTTCGGAGCTGTAGGTGACTAGCGGCGTTCTCTCTGAATTCGATCCACTTTGAAAACGTCTGTGGTGCGTCGCCCTGTATTTAGGAGTCGCCTCTAATCTCGACTGCAGCGTAGCACAGAGCTCTGTGAGCTCCTGGCTGGTGGTTGAACTTCATCGGACATCAGATCTATGGTGGCGCACTTCCAAATGCCCACGTCATCCTCACCTAGCACACTGTCTCGCTTCTAGCAGCTGTAAAAACAACCAATACAGACAATCAGTACTGTGATGCACTGTGTATGGACACAAAACATCTATTAATGCACGTGAAAAATAGTCACATTGACTAAAAATCGTACCCTCTTTCTTCTCGCTCGACTCCGAGCTGAACTCTTCACAGCTTCGGCCTGCAATGCCAGATCTGGTTGTTTGTGTTACACAAAAAATACACTTCAGTATCGATTAACGTTATCCGTTTTATTTCTCCACCGACACCCTCCAACACCACTCGTGTTTCCAAAACAAAAACAACCCCTCTTCCGGGGACTTCATAATAAAAGTCCCCTTTTTAGTTTCGGTAAACGGTCATGTGAAATATTAAACAATATTCAGCATAAAGATATAATGTGCATGAACACATTTTTAACTTAACAAACTCCCACTCTTTAAAAAAAAAATATAATAAATAACTTTCAATTTAACATACTAACAGGCCATACTGAACAACAACATCCTTGAACAAAAATACAACCTAGTATATTTCAACAAGCTCTCGAGTATAACTCAAAGACAGACTTTTATTTGTTTTAATTCAGTTTCCATTGTCCTTCACTCAGTGCCTTGAGTAACTGACAAGTTGATGCCCCCTTTTTGGTAAGGCAGTCTGCAAGTTGTTCTTTTGTGTTGTACCACAGTACTCGCTCAACTCTCTGTGTTTGGACAAGTTCTTTGATACTACTTATCTCCAGGCGGAGTCTTTTCTCAGAGACTGACTTTGTGGACTTAATTGCATCAGCAAGCGAATGATTGTCAGTGACACAGATTATTGGTGGAGCATGTTCAGCATCACCAGTAGTTAGTTCTGAGAACAGTGTGGACAGAAAAATAGAATTGTCAATTCCATCAGACATTGCCAATGTTTCACCAGCAAGTGTGCTCCGCACAATCCTCTTGACTCTCTTTGATTGCCAAGAAAGAGGTGAGAATTTTCCATTTTCTCCCATTAAAAGAATCAGGTGCCCTCCTTGGGTGCCTCCATCTGAAAGATTTCCAAACGAAGCATCGCTGAACACGACCATCTTAAGAGCACTGTCTCTGCCCAAGTGTTGGAAGTTTAGAATTACCTTCTTGGACTTAAGTTTGCACACTATCCGGTTTGCTTCATGGATTGTCTGCACAGTTGCATTTTTTATGTTGGATGTCAAATTGCTAGCATCAAATATGACATCTGGCCTGCTCTGCCTTGCCACCCAGAGAATTTGGCCTATTTTGGACCTGAGCTGATCCTTTTCCTCCTCACAGAGAGGTGAGTCTTGTTCCACAGCTCGTGAAGGATCCATATGAATGTGTTGCATGTGTTGAATGTAGTTTTCCTGGTGTATTTGTACTTTTCTGTCAACAGTCACAAAATCTATTCCTACATAACAGAAATGATCATGTTCCTCACGTCCAACTTGGAAAACAGATCTTAGATGTGGTATTACAGTTGTGGAGAAACTTTGTGTGCCCCCCCATATGAAGTCATCCACATGACAGGCAAGCACCCCAGTTACAGTGCAGTCCTGATCTAGCCAATAAAAAACAGCTGGATCGACCTTGGACATTTTTCCTCCTGCTTTCAGCACTATGTCTTTTACTCTATTGTACCAGTACAATGAAGCGTCTGCCAGACCATATACACACTTTTTGAGCTTCCATAATGTTCCCTCACAGATAGCCTCAGGGGGAGGCCTGATGTAGATGTCACGTGACAGTTCTATTCCCTGCAGAAATGCAGATTTTATATCCATGGAATGAAGTGTCCACTGTTTTTGACAAATAACTGCCACCAGTAGTCGAAGAGACTCAGAAGCACATGTGGGAGAATCTTTTTGTAGCTCTAACACATTTAACTTCCTCAAACACACTGTTATCTCTCCAACTCTTCATCTCTTCTTGTTTGGCTAGGTCAAAGGATAGATCTTTTGTTACCAATACATCCTCACTGACATTTGTGGCACTAACATCAGTAACAGCGGGTTCCATTTGAAGACAGTCTAAACATGATACGTCAACTGAATCTTTACTGCCTGCAACATTAGTTGGTTCAATGAGCAGAAGGTTGTACCAGTTTTTGTATTTGCCAGTAGCTTTGCCTGCACGCCCTAGTACTTTTGCTGTGTGCAAAGCCCCACTGTCTCTGTCTCTGTATTTTAGAACTTGCCCTGTTTTTAAACGGACATCAGTTCCCTGCTCTGTATCACTTTGTGTCACTATGTCGTCACTAGTGTGTTGTGCTGCTACATTCTGCCCCATAGTGGATGCCCCTGTATCCTCAGTTTGCACTGAACTCTGCTGTATTTCAGTTACAGTTTCTGTTCCCTCCGTGTTGTTGACAGCAGCTCCTGTCATCTCCTGTCTTTGCATATTGTTTGTGTCAATTTCAGCATCATCCCTAATGACATGTTGATCTCCGCTGTCTTTGTTTACTTTTCTTAGTCTGAGGTAGTGTACCCTAATGCAGGTTCCTCCATGTCTGACAAACACCACTGCACCATCCTGGCCAATGACAACTCCTGGTCCTTTCCACTCTTGACAGTCAACTCTCTTGTAGTACACTTTGTCACCCATTTCATATTTCTCATCTGTCTGACGTAGTTGTTTACGTAGTGCTCTCCGTATTCTTTCGGAACATTCTGCTTCTGTGAACGCCTTTCTTGATGCATGTAAAGCAGAGATGTGTTTTGCCACCCACTCACTTTTCGTCGTGCCCTCTAAAGCTGGGGGCTTGTCGGTTAACACAGAGGGCAGGTTGGGATTCTGTCCAAACACCAACTGATGAGGACTGTAGCCATGGACATTTTGCATGGTGTTCTTTGCCATAAGAGCCCAGTCCAATGCAGTGTCCCAGTCACAGCCGTTACTTGACTTCACTTTCATTATGATCTCTGTAAGTGTTTGGTTGTGTCGCTCTGTAAGTCCATTGCTCCACGGGCTGTATGCTGCTGTTGTCTTTATTTCTATATTGAAGTTTTCTGCCATGTCTCTAACCTCATCATTATTAAATTCTCCCCCATTGTCGCTAAACAGTTTCTGAGGTGGACCATGGACACTTATCCAGACATGGACAAAGTGTTTCACTATTTCAGAGGACTTCTTAGTGGTCAGTATGCTGCCTGCACTAAACCTTGTGAACTGGTCAATAATGTGGAGATACCACACACCTGGTTCAAGTTCATGTAGATCTACTGCAACAGTTTCATTGTACTGAGATGCCAGTGGTAGGCCAACAGCAGGCTTTGGTTTGGTCTTACTATATCTTTGACACGTTTCACATTCACTCACAATTTTTTCCAGAATGACACTACATTCTGCATCTTTACTTCCTGAGCTAGTAAGAAGTCTCTGCAGTCTGTCAGCAGAAGCATGACCAAATTGTCTGTGAAGCTTCATCAGGATTTTGTGTTTTTCTGCTGAGCTCATTTTGTCTGAAATTGTCAGTATTTCCTCGTCACACTGACTTTGTACATCCGCATTCTTTTGTTCTGTAAGAGTGACATCTTCAACAGCTACCAAGACACAGTCATCACTTTGAATGTTTTTCTTTTCATTGTCCATAATGTTTACACAGTAATGGCCAGAGCTTGTAAAGTCAAGTTTTACAGGTTGACTGAACATCACCGCACTGTCATTTTCCATATCTAGCACTGTCCCTGCTTTTTTCATGGATGCCTTGCTCAAGAGTAGTGGAATGTTCGCTGGCACGACTTCAGTTTCAATATGACACCTAGTTTGTCCAATCTTTGCAGGAATTTTCAACTTTCTGTTGGAATAGACCACTTTTCCATCACCAAACTTAAAGGGTCTGTGACTGTGAGTTTCTGTCTTCCTCAGGTCTTTTATCTCGTTTTGGCTTAGTTCAGTGATGTAGCTATTTATCCATTCCTGTCCACACACAGTCCGTGTGCATGCAGTGTCTATTATTGCTGAGCCGAAACACTCTGTCATAAATATTTCTGCTTCAGTGGGCGACTCTTTTGTATACAGAGTAATGTTGCACTCCTCTATATCATCTGTTCTACAATCTTCAGTTAGTTTGACTTGCTCACCTCTGTGTGGACAGTCTTTGGCCCAGTGGAATGTGCTTTGACAAACAGCACATTTTGATCTGCGTCCATACCTGTCCAGAGGGTTAGTGCCAGGCAGTGGTGTCTTTTGCTGAACATTTTGCGACCATGGCTTGCTCCTTTGTCGCCTTTGTTCTGTTACATATGCTGTTTCCTGATTAATCCCCACTGTAGAAGCAGACTTTCCTCCGAAAATCCTCTTCAGTGCTGACTTCATTGACGCAAAATCCAAATCTGTACATGCTGTCAGCGCTAACTGTCGATCTTTCACTTCTAAGCACGCAGTGTCCAGCAGTTTGAATGCTAATACTGCATCGGGAAGCTCCATCTTATATTTACGCATCCGCGAGTACCGCTGTTCAAAATCAATTATATAGTCTGTCATGGAAACACTGCTATCTTTCATAATCCGGTCAAAGCTCGAGTACGCCTCGTAAACTTGGTCCTTTTCTTCTTTGAGAAACAAGTCATCGAGTTTCGTAAGTAAAGTGTTCATGCCAGTGTCATTATTCAGATCGTCTACCGGTATTTCCATCGCCGTTTCTCTCGCTCTTCCCGACAGCGCCAAAGCCACAGCAAGCGCCTGTTTTTTCTTTTCGAGTTCTGTAACTCTGGTCCAAATCGCGACTTCATTCTTCCAACTTTCATATGGTTTTCCTTCATCAAAGGTTGGCGGTACTCTATAGTTGCTAACCATCCTCTGCTACCAATGTTACACAAAAAATACACTTCAGTATCGATTAACGTTATCCGTTTTATTTCTCCACCGACACCCTCCAACACCACTCGTGTTTCCAAAACAAAAACAACCCCTCTTCCGGGGACTTCATAATAAAAGTCCCCTTTTTAGTTTCGGTAAACGGTCATGTGAAATATTAAACAATATTCAGCATAAAGATATAATGTGCATGAACACATTTTTAACTTAACAGTTTGTACCTGAACACTGCATGAAAATTGGGATTTCCGACCCCGTAAACGGCCGTAAATCTCCCTAATTTTCGGCAGTTAACGACAATTTACAGCCTGTGAACGTCGCGTTCGTCTGTGCCGAATATTGTCGGAAACGAACTATGACGTATGCAGAGCGCTCGCGCCGGAGGTGTGAATGGCTCTAATTACCATATGAATAGCAGCTCCCGCCAGAGAAAGGCTTGAATTTCCTCACTCACTATTGGTTGAACCCGTGGTTTAAACAAGAAAAATCACTCGTGATTGGTTGGCAGATCTGTTACTATTGGTCACCCTCGCTCATTATGAAATTCAAAAAATTATAATATTCATATAAATAATAATATATAAATTATTTTTTTATATTCATAAATTCAAAAAATTCTAATATTTATATAAATTATGATATATGAATAATTTTTTTATATTCATAATATGCTATTCTGTGGTATATTCATGTCATTGTTAACCTATGGACTACACTATTATTACCATCAAGGACATGAATTTATAAAGGAAAGGAAAATTTGCCAGGGACATGCTGTTTATTCAAAGAAAGAGCTTTATTAGCACAAACACAAAACAATATACACCTATGTACAAAGCATAGATCATCTGCACACACAACAAATTGGAAGCTCAGTGTCTGTTTTCATCTTCGGAGCTGTAGTAGATGACTAGCGGCGTTCTCTCTGAATTCGATCCACTTTGAAAACGTCTGTGGTGCGTTGCCCTGTATATAGGAGTCGCCTCTAATCTCGACTGCAGCGTAGCACAGAGCTTTGTGAGCTCCTGGCTGGTGGTTGAACTTCATCGGACATCAGATCTATGGTGGCGCACTTCCAAATGCCCACGTCATCCTCACCTAGCACACCGTCTCGCTTCTAGCAGCTGTAAAAACAACCAATAGAGACAATCAGTACTGTGATGCACTGTGTATGGACACAAAACATCTATTAATGCACGTGAAAAATAGTCACATTGACTAAAAATCTTACCCTCTTTCTTCTCGCTCGACTCCGAGCTGAACTCTTCACAGCTTCGGCCTGCAATGCCAGATCTGGTTGTTTGTACCTGAAGCTCCTGCGTACTGTCTCGTAGTACGTCTTACAGGCAGCTGGAAAACAATTAAATGAGAGCGATATGAAAAAAACAACGCAAGTCACAGTAAGATGAAACAAGGAGAAAATAGTAAAAGTTACTTACAATGTCGTCATGATCAGCGTCATGAAAATCTGGACTTGCAGACATAGCTCTGAGTAAATGTGAGGTTACACCCTCGTTATGAGGCGAGGTTACTCTATGGAAACAAAATGTATGATTAAGATCGGTATCTATAACGGATCTATTTTCTTATACAAGAGAATGAAAGCATATTCTTTGAATCTTACCTTTAAAATGTTTGTAAGTTTTTATTAAAGTAAAAAAATAAAAGAATGTAAGAATCTTCTTTTTTTTTTTTACCTTGCTCCAGTTCGTAGCGCCCACAATTTGTCTCAGAGTTGAGAAGATGGCATACTGCTTCCTGTAAATTACAGGATTATTTACAATTATTAAACAAATAATAGCCATCAATCCCATGACCTCTTGCTTTATGATGAAATCATGAAAAACTGAATATTCTTACATTTCACAAGGCCTGACAAAATACAAAAGTGACCGATGAGATGAATACTTACTGGGTGTCAACAGGTCTTTGCTCAGAGGTGCGCTAGCATCTTAAGGGCGAAAAAAACAAAGAATATTCAAAAATGTACAATTATTGAAATCAAACAAAAAGGTAAGAATTGCCACACTCTGCTCTTCTAAGCAAGACTGTCTGAAACATGTCATTAAGCCAATAAAATAAACTGTTACTAAACTTGATTCTCAAGCAGTAAGTAAAGACCAATTTATAGTTATGCGTCGACCTCCCGCTGTAGCTACAGAGTAGGCTGTGTACATAGCGTACCCTTTAGCACACCCTGACGTGCACCTATCCCAAAATGTAACCTTTCCCGCAATGCGTCAATTTTACGTGGACGGAAGCGCTGTGATTGGTCTAGAACGCCTCCCTCGGGTTTCACAGGCTTCTTTCTGCATGTGTAATTGTGCGTCAACAGGGACAACAATGCAGAAGTATAAATGAAACAGTGTAGCCTATAGCGTAGAGGCTCGGGCTTCGGTCTGACGCAAAAGTATAAATCAGCCTTAAAGGATTAGTTCACCTCAAAATTAAAATTTCCTGATAATTTACTCACACTGAGTGACAAGATATCCATGTCTGTCTTTCCTCAGTGGAAAAGAAATTAAGTTTAAGGAAAACATTTCCATATTTTTAATGGCATTTCCTTTAATGGCAACCAAAGATCTCAATGTTCCAAGACGGTTCAAATGTCCGTCTCAATGCAGCTTCAGAGTCTCTACACCAGGGGTCGGCATGTAACTTTGGCCGCGGGCCAATATTTTTTTTAGCCAGTAGATGGCGGGCCAGCTACACAGAGTTGGCCTATGGATACAAATTAAATATTCTTATATAGGCCTCGCGGAATATGATGGGTCCTTCACCGTCCGTGGACCATTCGTTCAATCGTTTTTTCAAATTAAAACCAAAAATAAAAAGATGAAAAACGACTTGTTTTTTCATTATTTATTTCCTGAACTAAAATGAAAAAAACTAATAACGACGGGTTTTCTGATTTTCTGATTGTGCTCAGATCAAAAATAGAAAAAAATAATTACTGGATTAGACATTTTAATTTTGATTTTTAATTTTTTATTTAACACCTTAGGCATATATCAAGGAAATAATTTTAAACAGACCAAGTAGGCTACTCAACAGTATTTTAAGCGGTTGCTGAATAGAACCTATTTCCATAATCTCACATTCAAATATCTCTAACGAAAAGAAGGAGATTAAGTTGCCTATAATAATTATAAATGCTATACAAAAAACTGTTCGTGTCAATATTAGGCTATTTTAACATTGTAGCCTACTGTCAGCAGAGAAAAAAAATGCCACAGAAAAGAATTATGAAATATAAATAACATAAATTAAATAGGACAAAGCCTATCACTCAAATTTCTAAGCAACATAAACGAAAATCATATTGCCCTACTGACAAATGAAGCAGGCTATTTTCTGCCGAACTATTTCAAACATCCTTGCAAAAAAAGAATGTTGTTGACTGACAATGGTTTCCAAACAGCTCCTCAGAGGTGTACAGGTGGTCAGAATTAAGTGCGGATACGCTGTCAAAAGATGTCGGGAGTGGGCTATTGTCAGTCAGACCGCCCGCTCCGTCCAAAGTACACCAGAGTTCCGACCGCAACCGTCTATTGACGCGCGAATGGATACAAAGTGGTCAAGCGTATAACTAGACGAGGCAGGCGCGAATTTGACGCGCTATTCGCGTCCGGTGTGAACGAACCGTTATACTTAAAAATTTTATCCCGCGCCGCATGATTCCCTATGGGTGTTTCACACAGTGAGTATGCGGCGGTGAAATCGCCGCGCGACTACGGCTTTTCTCGAATAATGGAAGAGTTTTGTGCAGCATTTAGGACTTCCAAAATAATCCGGCGGGCCAGAAAATATTGCTGGCGGGCCAATTTTGGCCCGCGGGCCGCCAGTTGTCGTTCCCTGCTCTACACAATCCTAGTCGAGAAATCAGGTTCTTATCTAGCAAAACCATCTGTCATTTTCTAAAATTATATATACACATTTATGTATTTTTTAAACAATTGTTTGTCTTGTGCTAGTCTGCTGGCATTACAGACATTTGAACCTTCTTTGAACATTGGGATTGTTGGTTGCCATTAAAGTCCAATCTCTGTAGAAAAATACTGAAATGTTATTCCTCAAAACTAAATTTATTTTCCACTGAAAAAAGAAATAAAGGTTGGGGCAACAGATAAAGTGAATACTCACTGGAAATTTCTGTGCGCTGAAATCTGGCTGCACATTTCTCCGGGTCAGAGAAGGCTTCCACAAGACATTCAAAGTTTGACTAATGGCGCTTTTCCACGACACAGTACCAGCTCGCCTCGGCTCGGCTCGGCTCGACTCGGCTCTGTTTGGTTTTCCACTGTGTAAAAGTTGTACCTGTACCTGCTTCCAGGTACTTTTTTTCGTACAACCTCCGGCGAGGTTCTGAGCGAGCTGAGGGGAGCTGAGGCGATACTAAAATGTGACGTGAAAACACAGCAGACTGCTGATTGGTCAGAGAAAATAGTCACTATTCACTGCGTCATCATTGCACGCGCCAGACGGAGTATCCTGAATAAAAAACAGCAAAAACAAAAACATCCCAAAACAGCATACACTCGATTTCCTCCATTGTCCTGTGTGTGTGGGTAGCGGGCGCGTCTCGCGTAAAAGATTAAGTCACGGCAGTATCCTGCGGCGTCGCTATGACGACCAGGTACTATTGTGGAGGTACTATCTGCAATGGAAAACGGAGCGAAAAGCGAGCCGAGTCGAGCTGGTACTGGTAATGGAAAAGCGCCATTAGAGTCTGAAACACATGAGTCAGCCAGTAAGTACGGTCATGTTGCCTATACTAAATTAATAATGAAATACTGGAGTCATTACTACGCTTAATTAAGAGTGAGAAGAACCTACTCATCTTGAATGGACCAAAAAAAGCGAATGTTTTAGTTTCATCTTTCCATAGAACGTTTGAAAAGTAAAGGGGGTCGCACACCGGACGCGCAGCTCAGCGCCGCGCCGCGACTTTTAAATTCGAACACATTATTCTCTATGAGAGTACACACACCGGCGGCGCCTTTCGGCGTCTGTCCGCGGCGGCTCAGGATCGTGTTCAAAATCCTGCTGCGCCACAGAGCGCCATTTACGTAGTTTTATATAAAATTTACATTTATGTTTCTCAAATCGTAGTTAATGTATATACGGACTTCACCCTGTGCTGCAATATACATTTAGTTTTATATTTATTTACAGAAATCAGAAAATTGCTGATGTTATCAGATTTTCAGGTGAGAGTTGTCCTAGACGTGGCGCGACGCGGCGCTGAGCTGCGCGTCCGGTGTGCGGCCGCCTTAACTGACACTACAGGAACTTCAAACGGGCAGAGGGATGACCAGACTCTGACCATAGAACGCTGCCCGTTTGAAGTTCCAGTAGTGTCAGTTACTTTTCAAACGTTCTATGGAAAGATGAAACTAAAACATTCGCTTTTTTTGTCCATTCAAGATGAGTAGGTTCTCACTCTTAATTAAGCGGCTTAAATAACTCTGACCAGCACTGTATACATTTAAAATAGATTATTCACAAGCAGTAAAAAACTACTTGTCTTGAATGGAGTGTGACTTTGTGCAGAGCAATGTTTTGTGCAGGGGGAAAAGTACTTACCAGGAGTGGACATTTCACTGCCAGGACGCTCCACTTGGCTAGACATGGCACAATCTTTATTAGATAAAACACATGAATAAGCCTGTGACTTATGTTGTACACAACACAATATTATGTTTAAGTTGTCATCAGTACTCACCAGTATTGTGCAACATGCTGGTGTCCTCAATGGGCTGCAGCTTCCTTCGTACATATTGACGCTTATACAGAGGTAATGTAAAATAAAATATATAAAAGTTAAAGAATTTAATTTTTAAACTGCAATTATAAATTAAGAGAAAACGATTACCCCTGATATTCTCATCCGAATCCAATAATACTGCAAAATAAAAATAAAATCAATCATTTGTATAAAATTTCAGGCCCAATTTGTATCAACCGATTTTATATTTCAAATGTATAAAATATCTGAAAATGAGAATACCATTTCTAACAGAACCCTCCGATTTTTTTTTTTTTGTGTGTGTGCTTCCTCGTAACATTAAGTTAACGTTAGATCTAATCACCTCATCGTCCTTCTCCTCTGCCTGGTAACGTTGTTACGTTAGGTGTCACATTCACGACGCACATTTATAAATTAGACAATTCACCTTTAAACCCACCTTGCATCATCTGTGAACCCCATAGCAAGCTGCTATATGGACAAGCTAACTTAGTTAGCAAAGAGCTAAGTTAGCCAGTCAGACTCAGAACTCTATGCCAGTGGTTTTCAAACTGTGGGTCGCGACCCACTTGTGGGTCACACAGTGAGAAAAGGTGGGTCGCACAAAGGCACTTAGCTGCAGCTAAATTTACGTTACCATGAGTGAAACAAAACCAGTCCGATTAATGACCAAACGACTATGAGTTTTAGCGCCCGCCAAAGTGTTATTTGATCGCTGAGTAATGTAGATGAACTGCTGCGCTTGTGACAGAGTCACAGTGCATGTTTAACTGAAAGAACGAGCAGAGAGAGTAACGTTACTCGGTCGCGCGCGCGCACTCTCTCTCTTCGGAGCCAGTAGAAAGTGTAAAAAAGACTTCACCGTCTCCAAACTAAGCGCTGTCCTGCTCTCTCTCCCTCGCACATATTAATCAAAATAAATCGACACGGTGGTAAAAGGTCGGAAGACCAAAGTTTCATGTGGAGCATTCGGAGATTTTTTTTTTTTCTTCCTCAATTACCGCTGGGTGTGAATTGTGCTAAATAAGTGGTTGCCTTATCTTCTCTGAAAAGCGTCCCAGACATTCAGCTGACATAAAACAACACTTTAATTAAACGAAAAAAACTATCCAGTGATGAAATGTTTTCTGTGTTGACACAAATCTTGGATGTCCATGTCTTAACTGCTGGGATAATCACACAACGCGCACGACATGTCCAATTCGCGAACTAATGACTCCTTTGATTGAACGATTCATTTTAATGAATGGACAACTGATCTTTCCAACAGTGAACTCAGGAGACGTTTGAATCAGTAACACTTTACAATAAAGTTCTATTTATTACATAAATTACATAAAAAGTACAGTTTGCTTACTCAAGCTTTAAAATAAATAAAACCCCTTGTTTTTTTTTTTAAAACCATATGACTACATTTTTCCACACAGTGCTATCAAGAATCGATAAGAGAATCGTTAAAGAATCGGATCGATAATCAGAATCGTCAGTGGCATTATTATTATTGATAAAATCTTATCATTTCCCATCCCTATGTGAAGACGGTAAAATAATCAAACATTAAAGAACATACATGTTTTTAAACGTTTTTTTAAGAGTTAAAAGTTTATAATATTTTGCTAACATGAAGGCTTGTCACTGTCAGTCTTTTTACATCAGTGCAAAACTAGGGAATGCAGATTAAGACCATCAGCATGCATTGATTAATCCCATGGCATGTAGAAAAAAAAAAAAGAAAAAAAAAATGTGCTACCAAATCATGCTGGTGCGACCAACTGAGAAAGTTGGTAGCACCAGTGCAAGTGGGTCTTGAGATTGATTATACTTGTCTAGGTGGGTCCTAGAACGAAAAAGTTTGGGAACCCCTGCTCTATGCCATGCTGCTATCGGTTTACGTGCAGTTTAGTATCCCAAATTGACATATTCTCTCGTGTACAGCTAAAATAACATGGAAACTGAACATGAACCATGAGCAGCAAGCTAACTTAAAAAAAAAAAAAAGCGCCAAAAGCTAACGAGAAGTTGTTTACACAGAGAGTGCGCGCGCGCGACCGTCTCTCTCTCTCTCTGGTCGTTCTTTTAGTTAAAACATGCGCCCTGTCACAAACGCAGCCGTTCATCTACATTACTCACCGATCAAATAAGACTTTGGCGGGACAAAAATTCACTTTGGCAGGCGCTAAAACAAGTTCAATGCAGGAAAATTCATGCGTGAGTTTCCATTAGACTCGCACGGTAGCCAGGCAAATGGCGAGCTCAGCTGTTGTTGACGCTGTGTGTGTGCTTCAAGATTATGACGCAAGTGCTAAGATTCCGATTGGCCAAGAGAAAAAGTGCTAAGATTCCGATTGGCCCAGAGAAATGTAAATTATAAGATTTATCCAATAATGTTTCGCAATTCTAGCCTGGGGTGCGTTTCCCGAAAGCATCGTTGGCCAACTATGGTCGCAAGTTCATCGCAATGTCCATTGAACTCTATTGGCAACGAGGGAACTTGCGACCATAGTTGGCTAACGATGCTTTCGGGAAACGCACCCCTGCATGGCAGTTTTCTGTGAGAAACAATACAGAAAATACAGGAATATATAATTGTTTGTGTTTTGTTAGCTTAAGTTTCAGTGTGGATTGTTTGTGTAACCTTTAGACATTAATGAAGATAATTTAATATTTTGTCTAAATCATGCAGAAAACCAACTATCTTTGGATAAAAGCGTCTGACAAATGGATAAATGTAAAATAATATATATTGCCACTGTACACTGTAAGTCCAGATGTTCCTTCATGAACAACAGCCTTTTAAAGTGGATTTTAATGTGGTTATTCAATTTGTCCCATTTTGTCTGTTTAATAATACTGCTATCACAAAAAGGGCAGTGAAATTTCTGCAACATGTTGTGCATTGCTCCAAAAGTGGTAGCGGTATTCAAACTCCACTGGCTACCTGTCACATTCAGGATTGATTTTAAAATTTTACTATTTGTATAAAGCTCTTAACAAACCGGCCCCCCAATATCTGACCAATCTCCTCTGCCCGTACACTCCATCTCGTACTTTGAGATCCAGTGATCACTGTCTTCTTATCGTGCCCAGATCCAGACTTAAAAAACGAGGCGACTGCACTTTTGCGACTGCAGGCCCAAAACTTTGGAACAGTCTACCCCTCTATATCAGACTAGCTCCCTCAATTTCCATCTTCAAAACATCCTTGAAAACTTATTTATTTTCTCTTGCTTTTAATACCCCTTGACTATGATACAACTATTGCCTTTTTAATTTTTTTTTATTATTGTCCTGTTTCTGCCCTGCATTTTATCTATTGCCCTGTACAGCACTTTGGTCAGCCTTGGCTGTTTTTAATTGTGCGTTATACATAAATATTGTATTGTATTGTATTTTTTTTAGAATTAAGTTAATACCTTTTAGTCACCTGGGATAAAACTCCCCCTGCTACCCTCATTTGCATTTGTAAAGCTCACAGCAGGCTCATTTACATGTTAAAGCATTAGAGGGAGGGGGGTCACGGGGCAAGCAAGTCCCACGTCAATTTCCGACAATTTCCGACAGTTTGCAGTGTTGCCTGTAAATTGCCGTTTGCAGTCGTAAACCTGAACTTCCACGACAATCTACAGCGCCGGTAACTGTCGAAAATCCCACTTTTCATGCAGTGGAAGCTCCTGCGTACTGTCTCGTAGTACGTCTTACAGGCAGCTGGAAAACAATTAAATGAGAGTGATATGAATAAAAACAACGCAAGTCACAGTAAAATGAAACAAGGAGAAAATAGTAAAAGTTACTTACAATGTCGTCATGAAAATCTGGACTTGCAGACATAGCTCTGAGTAAATGTGAGGTTACGCCCTCGTTATGAGGCGAGGTTACTCTATGGAAACAAAACTATGGACTTAGAGTCTGAAACACATGAGTCAGCCAGTAAGTACGGTCATGTTGCCTATACTAAATTAATAATTAAATACTGGAGTCATTACTACGCTTAATTAAGAGTGAGAAGAACCTACTCATCTTGAATGGACCAAAAAAAGCAAATGTTTTAGTTTAATCTTTCCATAGAATGTTTGAAAAGTAACTGAAACTACTGGAACTTCAAACGGGCAGAGGGACGACCAGACTCTGACCATAGAACGTTTGAAAAGTAACTGAAACTACTGGAACTTCAAACGGGCAGGGACGACCAGACTCTGACCATAGAACGCTGCCCGTTTGAAGTTCCAGTAGTTTCAGTTACTTTTCAAACGTTCTATGGAAAGATGAAACTAAAACATTAGCTTTTTTTGGTCCATTCAAGATGAGTAGGTTCTCACTCTTAATTAAGCGGCTTAAATAACTCTGACCAGCACTGTATATATTTAAAATAGATTATTCACAAGCAGTAAAAAACTACTTGTCTTGAATGGAGTGTGACTTTGTGCAGAGCAATGTTTTGTGCAGGGGGAAAAGTACTTACCAGGAGTGGACATTTCACTGCCAGGACGCTCCACTTGGCTAGACATGGCACAATCTTTATTAGATAAAACACATGAGTAAGCCTGTGACTTATGTTGTACACAACACAATATTATGTTTAAGTTGTCATCAGTACTCACCAGTATTGTGCAACATGCTGGTGTCCTCAATGGGCTGCAGCTTCCTTCGTACATTATTGAAGGGGGTATATATCTTGACGCTTATACACGCTTACGGTACGTTCACACGGGGCGTGAGCGTCAACGCTTCCCATTGACTTTGAATGGGTGACGTCAAGCGTTGCCGAAAAGAATTGTGGATCCGTCGGCGGCGCTTCACTGGCGTTGCTCGCGGCAGAAGTTGAGAATTTTTCAACTTCTGCCGCGAGCAACGCCAGTGAAGCGCCGCAGACGGAAGCGTCAGCCAATAGGATCGCTCTATGCAAATACAGTAGCCAGGCGGCAGCCAATCACGTTCATCCTGTTCAAGAGCAGCAAACTGAGGATACATTTTAAATTTCATTGGCTGACGCTGCTATGACCATGGCGTCAGTGCCAAACTTCAGCCACGCCTTCCGTCAAGCGTTGACGCTGACGCCCCGTGTGAACGTACCGTTATACACGCTTGACGCTCCTCTGCCTGGTAACGTTGTTACGTTAGGTGTCACATTCACGACGCACATTTATAAATTAGACAATTCACCTTTAAACCCACCTTGCATCGTCAGTGAACCCCGTAGCAAGCTGCTATATGGACAAGCTAACTTAGTTAGCAAGCTAATTTAGCCAGTCAGACTCAGAACTCTATGCCATGCTGCTAGCGATTTACGTGCAGTTTAGTATCCCAAATTGACATATTCTCTCGTGTACAGCTAAAATAACATGGAAACTGAACATGAACCATGAGCAGCAAGCTAACTTAAAAAAAAAAAAAAAGCGCCAAAAGCTAACGAGAAGTTGTTTACACAGAGAGTGCGCGCGCGCGACCGTCTCTCTCTCTCTCTGGTCGTTCTTTTAGTTAAAACATGCGCCCTGTCACAAACGCAGCCGTTCATCTACATTACTCACCGATCAAATAAGACTTTGGCGGGACAAAAATTCACTTTGGCAGGCGCTAAAACAAGTTCAATGCAGGAAAATTCATGCGTGAGTTTCCATTAGACTCGCACGGTAGCCAGGAAAATGGCGAGCTCAGCTGTTGACGCTGTGTGTGTCATGGTGTGTGTGCTTCAAGATTATGACGCAAGTGCTAAGATTCCGATTGGCCAAGAGAAAAAGTGCTAAGATTCCGATTGGCCCAGAGAAATGTAAATTATAAGATTTATCCAATAATGTTTCGCAATTCTAGCCTGCATGGCAGTTTACTGTGAGAAACAATACAGAAAATACAGGAATATATAATTGTTTGTGTTTTGTTAGCTTAAGTTTCAGTGTGGATTTTTTTGTGTAACCTTTAGACATTAATGAAGATAATTTAATATTTTGTCTAAATCATGCAGAAAACCATCTATCTTTGGATAAAAGCGTCTGACAAATGGATAAATGTAAAATAATATATATTGCCACTGTACACTGTAAATCCAGATGTTCCTTCATGAACAACAGCCTTTTAAAGTGGATTTTAATGTGGCTATTCAATTTGTCCCATTTTGTCTGTTTAATAATACTGCTATCACAAAAAGGGCAGTGAAATTTCTGCAACATGTTGTGCATTGCTCCAAAAGTGGTAGCGCTATTCAAACTCCACTGGCTACCTGTCACATTCAGGATTGATTTTAAAATGTTACTATTTGTGTATAAAGCTCTTAACAAACCGGTCCCCCAATATCTGACCAATCTCCTCTGCCCATACACTCCATCTCGTACTTTGAGATCCAGTGATCACTGTCTTCTTATCGTGCCCAGATCCAGACTTAAAAAACGAGGCGACTGCACTTTTGCGACTGCAGGCCCAAAACTTTGGAACAGTCTACCCCTCTATATCAGACTAGCTCCCTCAATTTCCATCTTCAAAACATCCTTGAAAACTTATTTATTTTCTCTTGCTTTTAATACCCCTTGACTATGATACAACTATTGCCTTTTTTTGTTTGTTTGTTTTTTGTTTTTTTATTGTCCTGTTTCTGCCCTGCATTTTATCTATTGCCCTGTACAGCACTTTGGTCATCCTTGGCTGTTTTTAATTGTGCGTTATACATAAATATTGTATTGTATTGTATTTTTTTTAGAATTAAGTTAATACCTTTTAGTCACCTGGGATAAAACTCCCCCTGCTACCCTCATTTGCATTTGTAAAGCTCACAGCAGTCTCATTTACATGTTAAAGCATTAGAGGGAGGGGGGTCACGGGGCAAGCAAGTCCCACGTCAATTTCCGTCAATTTCCGACAGTTTGCAGTGTTGCCTGTAAATTGCAGTTTGCAGTCGTAAACCTGAACTTCCACGACAATCTACAGCGCCGGTAACTGTCGAAAATCCCACTTTTCATGCAGTGTAGGTCAGTTAAACATTTGCTTTGTTCTAATCGCAAGTGTCTGTACACGCAAACAGACTGTTTAAATATGAATCGCGTTTCTGTGTGTGAATGAATGAACAGATTTTACCAAACTCTATTGCTATACAGAGATGAGTAAAAATCGGATAGATTATAAAGTTTTTACTGTAAAATACTGCCACATCAAATAAGCTTATAATGTTGCCAATTTCTGCTCATTTTATATATATATATATATATTAGGGGTGTAACGATACGCGTATTCGTATCGAACCGATCGGTACGAGGCTTTCGGTTCGGTTTTCGATACGCATTACGTACCGAACGGTTCGTTGGAGCATTTTTTTCTGCCGACCAAAATTTCGTTATTTCAAATGAAGGCGCGTCGCGGGTGGCAAGCGCGCTCATAGAGGCTGGCGCGACCACAACATCAACTGGCAAATGCAATGTAAGGAACGAAACTGAGCTACTCTTAGTGTGTTTGTGTGGACCGTTTATCAGTTTTGACCTGTGAAGCGTGACTCGCGAGCCCTATGCGCGAGCCTGATCAAGCAACACCACACAGCGCTAAGAGATCCAGACCAGTAAAGAAAGCATTTGAATTGCAAATGCTTTTTGAATTCGCCACTGAAGTAATAACATCGCTGCGAGATCTAGTGAGAAACATGCACATTTCTCCGTTATTAACGGATCAAACAGCGCTGACGTGGAAACCAGGAAGAAACATTGTGCCATGAATGAACTGCCGGTGTCCACAGATCAGCAACATTCACCGTGGAATGGATTTGCTGTAATAACACTAACTGCAAGGTATGGAAGTTTGTCAGGAATAGTGGGCTATAATGCTTTCAAGTAACATTACGTCTGTTTTATTTTGACATTATGAATACAATTGCTGCCCTCAAATGTTAATCTGAACTAAAATAAACCTTTGTTTATAACTAGCCTACTACTACAATATTACATTTCATTTTGTCCAAGGAGCTGTTTTGTTTTATATGCTCATAAGAAGAGTCAAGTATAGCTCCATTATTGCTCAGTAAAAAAAGCAAGAATTTTTTTTTATCATACTTTATGATGTTAGTTTCATTAAATAAAATAATAATAATAAAAAAAATAATTCAAGGAAATTTCTCTGGCATTTATTTATTTTTGCTGTAGCCTATGGAAAACGTACCGAACCGAACCGTACCGAACCGTGACACACGTGTATCGTATCGAACCGAACTGTGAATTTTGTGAACCGTTACACCCCTAATATATATATATATATATATATATATATATATATATATATATATATATATATATATATATAATATAAATATATAATGTTTTGTCAAAAATAAAGTAATCAACTAAGATGTTATTATAGGCCTAGTGTTTGTTCCAATGTAGGCTATATTCAAACTAATGAATCCTTTACTTTGAAATACGTATGATAAAATTTATACTTTAGTTTTCACAAAGAAAGATTACTCTGGAAATATTGTTAACATTTTAATTGTTGTTGTAATTGTATAACCTTCTTAATAAAATATCAAATATATATATATATATATATATATATACAAGGATAGATGTAAACAAAATCTTAAAAGGTCAATATAAGCCTTCTCTTTAAATTATTTTTATTGTGCTTTATTAGTGACACATTTGGGTAGATAATATATTCCAAAACTTTCTGAAAATACAGTGAGAACAATTAACTGCACTATTACTAGAAATGTTTACCTTGGATAGTATACAATTTGCAAGCACAATTTGTAAAAAAAAACAACAACAACAACTGTGTTTCCAACTGTGAACCAATTATATATATATATATATATTGTCCTTGCATTCTTTCTTGTGGCTCAGTGACACACCTGAATGAAAGGCTAATTATGGGTGTGAACTTCTCAGGTGTGAACCACTCAATATTCATGATGGTGTTGGATTGTTTACGCCCACCCGCATATTGCCTTTCCAAACAAAAAGTATCTTACAAAATTTAAATCAATGTATAGTTTTATGTGAAGGATTAGGCAGGATGATTTTCACATCATTTTGAAGAAAAAACTCTAGGCGACAAAATGCATTATTCAGAAGTCTTATGGACACATATTTAGTATGTGTTTTGTGGCGTTATTTCAGAAACTTTAATTTTTAGCTTTTTCAATAACCATGCATAAACATTATTCTCTCAAAAATACAAACATGTACATACATGTTGCTCATATATTATGGTAGCCCTGTTTGTGCTAAATAGAGTGTAATTACACCTTTGCCATTAATATGTTTATAAGCAACTGAAAAAAAGTACAAATGGAAGGGCATGTCAGAACATCTCAAGGACCCCAAAAACAATAATAAATGAAACTACAACCTACAATTACACACGGAATATATATATATATATATATATATATATATATATATATATATACAACAGAATAATGGCAGTACGATGAAAGAGAATGAGAATGAGAGAGTGAGAGGAATAGAGAGAGATCACAGAATGATCACAGTGTGATCACAATCACAGACAAGGTAACCTTTGAGAGACAACAAGAAATCAAATCACCCTAAGCAGGGTAAACAATTTTAACGCATTAAAAGCTTGATAAAGCTAATAGCCTACTCGCATAGAGTTCTCTTTGTGTTGCTGAGGAAAGAAGGCGCGCGTGTGTCAGTCCTTCAGAGCTGGGCGTGCTCTCTCTCGTTTCTTCTGTGGCGAGCAGAGTCGCGGGAGTTTAAAAGTCCATTGAAAGTGAAGTTACCACAGAAATAATTCAGGCTAAGTTCAGTTCACTCATAGGTGGAAATGAACAAAGGAGAATATGAAAAACAAAGACAAAAGACTAAAACTAAAGCTAAAAAGAAACCGAAGTGAAGAAAACCGAAGAGGATACCTAAGGATGAAATACTGAAGTGAAGAGGAACTGGATGTGCCGTTCTCTTAAGGAAATCCTCGTTCATGCCTCCTTTCGCGTGAATAACAAATCAACTTCAGAGATTTTCGAGAGGGAACATTTCCTTTGTCCTGTCCGGCACGTTTTATCTGCATAAGTTATGACGGTGTCAGAATTCGTAATTTCTACTCCAGAAAGATGGTTCATATAGTAATAATCATATCATTGCAATCTATTATCGAGATTCAACTCCGTTAGATCTTGTTGGGAACTTTTTCCTTCTTCAAAGCAGACCAGGAGACGTTGGGATCGCGTTCAAACAGAAGTTATTCTTTATTGAGAACTTCGCTGTACGTGGCTGCAGTCATCCAACAATCTAAATCTAATACAGTATGCATTGTAGTTATATACATTCCAAGGGGGAGGGATTACATAGAGGCGGAGACTCTGAACAAAGCATGCAAATGAAGTAGGAACACACCCTACTCTGAGGGTCTGGCCAATCCTAATTCAATCAGCACAACAGTCTATTGCATTGCTAATCCAATTAGCCTAACGATTCAACGTCTGGGGCTGGAGCTCCAAGAGCCATTTGGGCTCCGAAAGCCATTTGCAGAACAAAAGGTGAGATTCTCAGTGATCTGACTCATTTAAAACACAATAGAGAAAACAGGACTGGCCGGAGTCTCTAGCTAGAAACTGACCCTACTAAAATCAAAGTCTTAACTTTTAATGTTGAAACCTTAATTAAACATTTAATACATTTGTAATACAACAGTCTCAAGATTCAAAATGATATCAAACACGTCATATGAAAGATTATAGGAATACAAAAATACATAAGATATGCATATTATAAGCATTTAAAGTTCACTACATGACTAGAAAAATCATGGCTATGCTATTGTAACATGGGAAAACATGCAACACACCAAAACAATATATCATATACCTTTAGAAATGACTTTATATGATGAGTTTAAAGAAATGTTTGGGTGTGTGTGTATTGGAATGTCTGTGTGTGTGTGTGTGTGTGTGTGGAAGGTCTGAGTCACGGAGAACGTCCATATCTCTCCTGTGGATATCTGTGAAGCTCACCACAGGGGAGAAAGAATGTTGGTTTTGGGTCCTGGAGTGTCTCGAGGATCCCCTAAAGGTGTCATAAACAGCTGGGGGTGCAGACCCAGCGGCACCCAAAGCTGTGAGTTACATTGGATGGGTCACAGGTTAAAAGCTCTTCTGAGAGAGAGAGAGCATATGTTATCAAGATCTAGTCCGGAATGAAAGAATGTGTTCGGAAACACAGAGTCAGAATTTGTTAATTCAGAACAAATGAAAGAATGATTCATAGCCCAGACGCTACAACGACCATGACTGGAGGAGCCACATGTCTAGGTTGAAGAAGTTTCTCACGCTCCCAGCTGACGCCTCCCTTACACTTAATCTAGAAAAGTGTGAATTTGGGAAAGTGACCGTCACGTATCTAGGCAAACAAGTTGGTCAGGGACAAGTTCGACCTGTGGACGCCAAGGTCGAGGCTATTTTGTCTTTTCCAACCCCTACTACTAGGCGAGAGCTTAGACGTTTTCTAGGCATGGTGGGCTACTATCGTTGTTTCTGCCGAAACTTCTCAGATATAGTTGCTCCTTTGACTAAGTTGTGCAGTCCTGCGGTTCCTTTTGTGTGGACCAAGGAAAGTGTGCACTCATTTCAGTCAGCCAAATCCCTCCTTTGCAGTGGCCCTGTGTTATCGGCTCCTGACTTCAATCTGCCTTTTCAGTAGAGGTTGATGCCCGATATTGGAGCTGGGGCGGTGCTGTTACAGGAAGATGATGGTGGGATAGGTCGGCCTGTTTGCTACTTCTCAGCGAAGTTTAAAAAGCACCAGCTGAACTACTCAACTATTGAGAAGGAGACGTTAGCCCTGCTACTAGCTCTTCAGCATTTTGATGTGTATGTTGGGTCTAGTTCCCAACCGGTAACTGTATACACCGACCATAACCCGCTTGTGTTTTTAAACCAGATGTATAACAGCAACCAGCGCCTTATGCGCTGGGTACTCCTGGCCCAGAACTACAACATTACCATCAAGTACAAGAAGGGAGTTGAAAACATCATGGCAGACGCGTTATCCCGTGGGTGAGATTGTTAAATGCTGTGGTTGATTATGTTGCAAACCCAGGTGTTTAGGGGTTTGCTCTTATGGGAGGGGGTGTTATGTCCCGTAAGGTCCTGTATTGGGGTTATTATTTGTGGTCCCTGTTTTTTTTTTGTGCTCTCTCTCTCTAGGTATGTGCCGGTGCTGTGACGTCAATCTCGCAGCTGCAGCTGGTTGCTGTTAATCAGCTGCGGGTATCAATCTCGCAGCTGCGGCTGGTTGTTGCTAATCAGCTGCAGGGATAAAGCCCTCAAGGCTGGAGTGAGGGAGAGAAGAGTCTGATCGTGTTGGCATCGTGTCAGTGTGTCCTGTGCTGTGATCGAATGTCGAATCGTGTTGGCGGCGTGTCACCGTGTGTGCTGTGTTGTGCTGCCGCAATCTACTGTGGAAGCCGCGGGTGTCGGGGAAGGACGGTGCGCCTTAGATAAACAATTATTGCATGTCCCTGTTAGTGTGTATTAATTTTGTCTCTTTTTGTTATTTTACAGACGACCGTTTTTTATATATATATATATTTTTTATAACTTTCAGCATTCTCTATTTTTCCTGCAAGTTGTTTTAGTTGTCCCCTGACTGTCTTCGGTGGAGATCGTTTTTCCGTTTGCTGCATATATATATAACACATTTCTGTTAAAATTTGAACTCGTGTGTCGCCTGCTTGACTTTCCACCCCGTAAATTAAATTAATTGTTCGTCCCACATCCTCTGGATTCAACCGGGACATAACACAAGGCCATAAATATTACCCATTTTCATCCATGGAGACCCTTTTTCTCTGTCTTTATAACCGGGCCAAAGTTAAAATAGGCATCAATGAATCCCTTATATACACAAGGTCATAAATACCCCCATTAATCAACGGTCATAGGTCATTTCCAAACCCCGGAAGATACAAGGTCAAAGGTGACAATGTCAGCGAGAGGGCAAGGTCACCGCTAGGGCAGGTCAACACTAGGGCAAGGTCAGGGCAAGGGCAAAGGTCAACCCCATTAATCAATTAGAGAGGCCATCAATCATTTTGACATATGCCGTATCCTATTACTACTTGAACTGTCCTCACTGCCATCTACAGCGACACCTGCGGTGGTCAATTTGTCCTCAACATCAGCTGCACTATCCTCACTGCCATCTACAGCGACACCTGCGGTGGCTTCTCTGTCCACAACGTCAGGTTCACATTTGCCAAAAAGGCAAAATGTGATTAAATGGCCACATTTTGTTCCGTCACTGTGCTAAAAAAGAACTTGATAATCCACATAAACAGAAAACATACTGACCAGTCGAAAGCATCAGCGTCTACAGCGACACCTGCGGTGGTTAATTTGTCCTCAACATCAGCTGCACCATCCTCACTGCCATCTACAGCGACACCTGCAGTGGTCAATTTGTCCTCAACATCAGCTGCACTGTCCTCACTGCCATCTACAGCGACACCTGCAGTGGCTTCTCTGTCCACAACGTCAGGTTTACATTTGCCAAAAAGGCAAAATGTGATTAAATGCCCACATCGTTCCGTCACTGTGCTAAAAAAGAACTTGATAATCCACATTAACAGAAAACATACTGACCATTCGAAAGATATTACAATGCACTTGCATCTTTCCAGTGTGTCTGTTGATCCCTCAAATGGACTGTCAGCAGTTCAAAGAAGTGTTCATGGTTTCATTATACCAGTTCATGTTCAGAGGAAGACGTGGGGCAAAGCTCATTATGTTAGATGTGAGTTGGAGGAGTGTCGCCAGTACCAGCTACTTGCTCACCGGAGTGGAAACACGTTTAGTCTCTGTGAACACCTTCATTCACTGTATTATTGTTTTGAGAGAGCATTTGATGAGCACCTGGAACCAAGAATCCTTGATGAGATGGTCGAGCTTAAATTCATAGGAGAGTCAAAGAAGGCAGTTTGTTTGAAAAGACAAAAAATAGCTCAGACTGCTCATGCTCCTTTTTCAGTGTTGTGGCATTAGGTGAATCTCAAAAGCAAATCACTCTCTCCATACATGAGCCTACTGTTCATCACTATAATCGCCTTGGAAGAGTAATGGTAACATACAATTCAACTGCAAGTACTTGGCACTGCCCATGTGCAAAGCCACGAATGTCTTGCCCTCACAAAAACATAGCCAAATGGCACTTTTTCCAAACAAATAAGAACTTGTTCACAACACACAAAGATTCTAAATCAAGTGACGCCTTGGGTCTCCAGCCCTCAGAAGAGCACATCTTCACTTTCCCAATTGACCTTCAAAGCACTGTGGAATATATATATAAGTGGAAGAAAATTCCAGCTAATCTTCCAGAAGCAGCAACCAAATCAAAGGAATTTCCATCAACTTATCTTCCAGTTGAAACAACGTGTATGATCTGCAGTGGTGAAACTGCACTTGACATGCCACTGCTGATTACTGCAAAAGCTAAAATTGTCACCATGGAAAGTTTCATTGACAGTAAGTTCAACATTCAAAAACGTATGTTCACTAGTCATATTAGATTGTATCATAATCATTCATGAATGCTACTTGCACTTACTCTTTTTAGACATCTCTACTTACACCAGAAGATGCCCAGGGTGTAATATGATTTATAGGTACCAGGAATGGCAGGATGGTCTCCACAATTTTGATGATCATGTGCTTCTGAGTCTTGAACTGTGTCTGTACCTAAGACACAGTTTACAGGTTTGTCTTTATTGCATAGTGTTTAATGACACACATATCTATACAATAATTAAGCTATAAAAAAAAATGGTTGACCCATTCCTGTTATGTCTATTCTAGAACCATGTATCAGTTTCCAGGGCTATAGATACTTTGGAGCGCCTCCGGAGAATAAAATAACCCAACAGAGTAACAAAATAACCCAATAACCCATAATTCGTGGTTACGGTCATTTTGAGGCCTTGACAGATACCGAATACTTGTATTCTTGTGTTAACTGTGGCTACCATCCTCCCGTGGTCATCAAGGACTTGCATAAGAAGGGTGTTTTTAGCATGTCAGGTAAGAGTTTGTTTTCTTTAATATAGTAACCAGTGTAATGAAATGTAAAAGTACTTTTCTTGAAATACTATCTATCCGCACATATGACTGAACAACCGACTATCTATCTGTCTGTCTCACTTTTTTGTTTGTTTCATTTTTGTAAGTGAGTGACCTCAAAGAGCCTCCATCTGATTTTAGAGGGGAAGTTGACATTGAGGATTTCTGGAAATCAGTTAATCTTGAGGTGATTGCTCGAGGATTTGTCCCCAGTAAGTGTTGTTTTTTGTTTGTTTTTTAAACCAACAATAAATTCCTCTTTGTTATGGTCTCTTCTGGGAATTATTTATTGAATTTTGATCAAATAATTTTTCCTCTGAAATGCTTTAGTTTTCATATTGTGTAGAATATTAAATGTGAAAAAAAAATCCAAAGTTGTTGCAGCAAAGGTCAAATCAGCTGAAGCTCAAATGATGAATGTCTCAGAAGACCGTCTTGTGGATGAGCTGATGAAGCAGAAGGTAGAAATCTTCATAAAATTCAACTTCAGTTGAATCATGTGATCTTTGAGACAAAAGGATTGTTCTGACAATGTGCTTGCATTATTTAACAGGTCGGTGTTGTCCGAAATCTATGCAAAGCCTGTAATATTGACTCTAAAGGTTCTCGCATGGATCTAGTTTCAAGATTAAGAGCGGAGATGCAGAACAGGCAGTCATATGACAAAATGTTCCAGAAAATCTGGGGAGCATCAGGTGGGCATATTACTTTAATGAGATGATAATTTTACATGTTTTTATTATGGCTTTTCCAGCTGGCTGGTCAGTTATCCTATGCTCACATGGTGTGGTGTATAGTATAAAGTTCAATTTGAGAGCCGAAAGTCCCAGAGATTTTGCGGACCTGTTGTTGTCATGGAAGCACATTCCTAATGTTAGTGTCTATGACTTTGCGCGAGGCTTGCGTGTACCCACTGCTTTTCCATTTCAACCCCATGAAGGGAGACTAGCTGAGCCAACACCAGACAACATCAGTTCAGCAAAGCAGGGCAAACTAAACGTCTCTCTTCCTTGGTTGTTTGAGAAGACAGACAATTTGAATATCAAATGCCATCCCATCACTGGATCATCTGAGCACTACGTGTTATATGACAAACTTCATGAATCGAACACAAAAGACCCCCAGGAAGTACTCAGAAGAATCAGCCTGGTTCCAGAGCTACAGGGTTGGCTAAATAGTCAAATAGCAGAACAGTTTTTTGCAAGCTGGCGAAAAAGTAACTATTTCCTCGACAACATGGCACCATCAACACATATCTTTATGATGCGCAACATCATTCATCATAAGAACACATCCACAAACCAGAAGCTTCTGGAAGTACAGCTGCAATGTGGTCACAGACCTCATGGAATTGAATATATCATCCTGTCTGACTTAGACCTCGCTGCCTGCTGTGAGTGTGTTTGCTTCGGTGCTGTAAGCTCCGTCTTAGCCTCGTATTTCCTTGTTTTGAACCATCATTTACTACAATTTCTAGTTGTTTATACTACTACTAAATACAGCTTACCCAACATCGCTAGCTTCCGTTACTACTAGCACAGCACGCTAGTAATTCGCTAGCCTGTTTAGGCGCCACCCGTGCGCTCAGCTATTTTTATTTATTTATTTTCTCTCGCGCGCTCGCGCCTTTGAGTTCATAAAAGCTCAGGTGAGTAAGAATCACTCTACAAACACGGTGAGTAATGTCTTGTCCTGTTATTATCATGCGTCGCGTCTGAATACGTTGTTGTTTTTGGAGCTCTATTGATTTGATTTATAATTCTTGATTTTTCTCTCTGCCTCGCTGCCTGCTGTGAGTGTGTCTGCTTCGGTGCTGTAAGCTCCGTCTTAGCCTCGTATTTCCTTGTTTTGAACCATCATTTACAACAATTTCTAGTTGTTTATATTACTACTAAATACAGCTTACCCAACCCTGACATCGCTAGCTTCCGTTACTACTAGCACAACACGCTAGTAATTCGCTAGCCTGTAAACGCGCCACCCGTGCGCTCAGCTATTTTATTTATTCATTTTCTCTCTCGCGCTCGCGCCTTTGAGTTCATAAAAGCTCAGGTGAGTAAGAAACACTCAACAAACACGGTGAGTAATGTCTTGTCCTGTTATTATCATGCGTTGCGTCTGAATGCGTTGTTGTTTTTGGAGCTCTATCGATTTGATTTATAATTCTTGATTTTTCTCTTTAAACTCGCTTACAACGAACATTTTCTACTTTTCCTCACTGAGAAGCACTAATGTTACTGCTCAAACCTCATTGTTACAACGCGGACTGTTGAGCAGACGCGTCTCAAGCCTATTAGTGATCCAACGCTGCATACTCTTAAAGGTTACGTCCATGGATCACGGCTGAACGCGTCTTCTCCACACTCACTTATAAACAAACTTATAATATAAATTAGTATTAATATTGATAGCATCACTGGTAGCTTCGTTGCTAACTCACTGTCCATCTGTTAAAATGGCGAATATATCAGATGTAAGTAGTCTACCGCTTGGTGCAGGTGAGGACACATTTGAGCTGCACGCACTGCAGTCTGCGCTGGAAGCCGTTGAGAAACAGATCCACAACCTTTTATTGAGACAGGCCGAGCTGAGAGACCGGTGTTTGGCTCTTGAAACATCACGCGCCGATGCACACAAATCAGTGTTTAATGTTACTAACCCGCTGACTCCGACCGCGTCTACTCCGTGCGTTCCTCAGCATCGGTCGCAATCAGCCATGGTCTCGTTCACTCCGGCTCCAACACGCCACCACGAAGCATGGGTGGTTCCGCAGCGGAAGACGCGAGTCAGGTTTAGATCAAGACTTTCTCCGACCCTCCCGGTTTTCGAGTTATCGACACAAAACCGCTTCTCCCCTCTACGCGAAACAGAACGCGATGCTGTGATCATCGGCGATTCCATCGTTCGGCACGTACACGCTACGTTAGGTAAAAGTAAGGTGCAAAGTCACTGCTTTCCTGGTGCTCGTGTTTCTGAAATCGCTGCTCGCGTTCCCGAGATCCTGAACGGTGACGAGCGCGTCGGAACTGTGGTCCTGCACGCGGGAGTGAACGACATCAGGCTGCGCCAGACGGAGATTCTGAAGAAAGACTTCAGGAATCTAATCGATACGGTACGCAGCACATCGCCTGAAACAACGATCATTGTGTCAGGACCGCTTCCCACGTACCGACTAGGGCATGAAAAGTTCAGCAGATTATTTGCGCTAAATGAATGGTTAATGTCATGGTGCAATGAGCAGAAACTGCTCTTTGTAAATAATTGGAATCTGTTTTGGGAGCGTCCTAGGCTTTTCCGTGCTGATGGCTTACACCCAAGCAGATTCGGAGCGGATCTCCTGTCAGATAACATCTCCAAAATGTTAAATACCCTTTGACTAGTAACCAAAAGTCCAAATCATAGTCTCTGCTGCACCAATTCAACTGATATAAATACTAGTGTAGAACATTGCATAGAAACCGTGTCTATTCCTCGTTTAGTGAGATCAAATAATAAATCTAATGCAGGATCTAGGAAAAATCTAATTGTTATTAAAACAGAAAATGTTGCTATTAGTAAACAAAAACTATTTCTAAAGCTAGGTCTTCTAAACATTAGATCACTCACACCTAAGGCAGTTATTGTAAATGAAATAGTCACAGATAATAGCTTCGATGTACTTTGCCTTACTGAAACCTGGCTTAAACCAAATGATTATTTCGGTATTAATGAGTCTACTCCTCCTGGATACTGTTATAAGCATGAGCCCCGTCTGATTGGTCGTGGCGGAGGTGTTGCAACCATTTATAAAGATATTCTAAATGTTACCCAGAAAACGGGTTATAAGTTTATTTCATTTGAAGTACTTGTACTAAATGTTACGCTCTTAGATGTTAGAAAAACATCCCTATTATCTCTAGCCTTGGCTACCGTATATAGACCGCCAGGGCCTTACGCTGATTTCCTAAAAGAGTTTGCAGATTTTCTCTCAGACCTATTAGTCAATGTCGATAAAGCACTAATTGTTGGAGATTTTAACATACACGTAGATAATCCAAATGATGCGTTAGGAGCTGCGTTTACAGATTTATTAAATTCATTTGGGGTCAAGCAAAACGTCACCGGACCAACACATCGTCTTAATCATACACTCGATTTAATTATATCACATGGAACCGATCCAACCGATATAGATATCATTCCACAAAGTGATGAAGTCACTGATCACTACATGGTAACTTGCATATTACGTACTGCTGTAATATGTCATGCGGCGTCGCGTTATCAACCAGGCAGAACAATCCTCCCATCCACCATAGATAATTTCTCAAATTGCTTATCTAATCTGTCTCAGCTGCTGCCTGAACCCAAACAAACAGATGAACTAGAAGAACTAACTAGCACTATGAGCACCATTCTCTCTAGAACATTGGATGTGGTTGCACCTATTAAATTAAAAAAGGTCAGAGAGAAAAATAAAGCACCGTGGTATAACAATACTACGCATGTTTTAAAGAGAGAAACCCGTATTTTAGAGCGTAAATGGAAACAAACTAATTTAGAGGTCTTTAGAATCGCGTGGAAAGACAGTATGTCACGTTAGAAAAAGGCCCTAAAAGCGGCCAGGGCTGAGCACCTCCGCAAACTAATAGAAAACAACCAAAACAATCCAAGGTTTTTATTTAACACCGTGGCTAGACTAACAAATAAACAGACGTCACCCGAACAAAATATCCCGTTACAGTTCAGTAGTAATGATTTCATGAACTTCTTCACTGAGAAAATAGAAAGCATCAGAACCACAATTGTAAACGTTCAATCTTCAATCGCGCCTTATAATTCAGCTTCAATTATCACCCCGAAAGAACAATTACAGTGCTTTACAACTATAGAACAAAAAGAGTTAAATAAACTTATCACTTCATCTAAAACAACAACATGTTTATTAGATCCTATACCAACTAAACTACTGAAAGAAGTGTTACCTGTAGTGGAAGATCCTCTCCTCAATATTATTAACTCGTCTTTATCTTTAGGTCATGTTCCAAGAACATTTAAACTGGCAGTTATAAAACCTCTCATTAAGAAACCACAATTAGATCATAATAATCTAGCAAATTATAGACCCATTTCAAATCTTCCATTTATGTCTAAAATATTAGAAAAAGTGGTGTCCGCTCAACTGGGCTCTTTCTTGCAACAAAATGAGATCTATGAAAAGTTTCAGTCTGGATTTAGACCGCATCATAGCACTGAAACTGCGCTCGTTAAAATCACAAATGATTTACTTTTAGCTTCTGACCAAGGCTGTATCTCAATACTAGTTTTACTTGATCTTAGTGCTGCGTTCGATACTATAGATCACACAATACTCTTAGATCGACTACAAAATTATACTGGTGTTCAAGGACAAGCACTAAGCTGGTTCAAATCATACCTATCTGACCGCTACCATTTTGTCTATTTAAATGGAGAAAAATCGATCATAACTCCAGTAAACTATGGAGTGCCGCAGGGATCTGTATTAGGCCCTCTGTTATTTTCAATATATATGATGCCACTTGGAAATATTATAAGGAAACATGGAATTAGTTTCCATTGTTATGCTGATGACACTCAAATATATATTTCATCACGGCCGGATGAAAACGCTAAATTTTCCAAATTGACAGAGTGTGTTAAAGATATAAAAGATTGGATGACCCGTAATTTTCTTTTATTAAATCCAGACAAGACCGAGGTAATACTTATCGGTTCAAAAAACCGCCCACAAAACCTCGCACAATACAACTTTAACATCATAGGATGTCCTGTTACTTTATCCTCTACAGTAAAAGACCTAGGTGTTATACTCGATTGCAACCTGTCTTTTGAAAATCATATTTCATATGTTACAAAAACAGCCTTTTTCCACCTTAGAAACATTGCTAAGCTACGTAATATGCTATCAGTTTCTGATGCAGAAAAGTTAGTTCATGCATTCATGACCTCGAGACTGGATTACTGTAATGCTTTATTAGCTGGTTGTCCTGCATCCTCAATAAACAAGCTACAGTTAGTCCAAAATGCCGCCGCTAGAGTTCTTACGAGATCAAGAAAATATGATCATATAACACCGATTTTATCATCACTGCATTGGTTACCTATAAAGTTCCGTATTAATTACAAGGTATTGCTACTGACCTATAAAGCCCTAAACGGCTTAGCTCCAGTCTATTTAACGGATCTTCTATCACCCTATAATCCATCGCGCTCTTTAAGATCACTAAATTCGAGGCTTTTGGTCATACCTAGGATATCCAGAACCACCAAAGGAGGGAGAGCATTTTCACATTTGGCTCCAAAACTCTGGAATAGTCTTCCTGATACTGTTCGTTGCTCAGACTCGCTCTCCCAGTTTAAAACTAGATTAAAGTCGCATCTCTTCAGCCAGGCATTCATATAATCCTACAGTTCAAACTACAATCCGGCCTCTAGCTCATAAATGCCAGAGGAGAACTGGCCCCCGACTGAGCCTGGGTTCTCCCAAGGTTTTTTTTTCTCCATTAGGTCACCTGATGGAGTTTTAGGACACCATTAGGTCACTTGATGAAGTTTTTAGGTTCCTTGCCACTGTTGCCTTTGGCTTGCTCAGTTGGGGATATTTTGGGGATATTTAATTTAATTTTATCAATCAATAAATTCCTCTTGAAACAAACTTTGTTGTATTATTTTAATTTAATACTGTGAAGCTGCTTTGATACAATCTGTATTGTGAAAAGCGCTATACAAATAAACTTGACTTGACTTGACTTGACTTAGGACAAGCTATTCTAGGTCAGTTGCCAATAGTCATGCTGCACTGCTTTCTTTTATAAACCATGATATTTTGAGTAACTTTACAATAGTAACCTTGTTTTACCCTGCTTTTCTCAGCCCCACAAGTATATATATTTATATAATCGTCTTTGCATGCCAGTAGTGCTTTGATTTCAGTGCATGTATAACTGCAGAAAGTACCAAATAGATGTAAAAGTACACATAAAAAACAAAAAATTTTTTTGAAGAATGTGAAAATAAAATAAAATAAAATAAAGTAATTTGTGCTGTTCATAATGTTATTTAAGGAAAAAACAATACTGTTCTTTTCTTTAGGTTTTGAAGCCAGCCCACAGGTTAATTCTCTTTTTAGACTCTAAATGTTCTGAGACACCACTCGGATTTGGTAACCAGAGATACAAAGCTCTGTTGAGGTCTTTGGAGAAATTTACTTAAAATGCGCGGTTGCGCTTTTGTTCAGAGAAGGTCACGTTTATATGACCTGTCTATGCTGCAAGATCATCTTATTTCAGGGATTGTTCAGTTGGAGCTGTTTTTTTCGACTGTATGAAGGTTTGTACTTGTTCTAATGTACTTCAGGTTTCTCAGACCTTTTTTGCATTAGTGATGATTTCAGATTTAAACACCTTTGTTTCATTGTGACAGCTTATGGTCTGAGAAATCTGTGCGATCTGACAATGCTTGCATGTTCAGTTGTTCACTAATAGTCACAGTTCTGTGACTTATTTCATGAAGTTCATAGTATTGTATGTATTTTTCAGATGTTGTTTTCCTATATTATGCATGAAGTTTTGTTCTCATTGTGTTTTTGAACGGGTTTCTCAGAGGTTACTGAGAGTACTAGGGGATCCCTATCTGATTCAAGCTCGTTTTGTAATCAATATCATGCTAATAATATCTATATAGTTGCAGGCCATATTTAAAAATGTATGGAACCCCTAGCTCTTTCACTGAACCCAGTTTGAGAAACTGTTCTACAGATTTAAATGTGAATGAAAGTTAAGAAAAAACTGCTAATGTTCAAATGAACACAATCTGTAATCGACAGAGATATTGCGAACAGGTTAATGCCTGGAAAATGGGCTGAAAAGACAGGCCTTGATTTAGAGGTAAATTTGATCAAGTCTTGAAGTGTTACTTGTTGAAATTGTAGTCACTAATGTATTTTTCTATATTAAAGGGGTTTCCAGGGCAACCATATGGTAATGACTGCGGTGTCTTCATGTTAATGGTAAGATTGTTTTTTGTTTGTTCGTCATCTGGATGTTTTTAATTCTCTTTTACACAAAAATGTGTAATATTGTCATGCTTTACAGCCATGGAAATGTTTTTGCACACTTAACTGAGGAGTCTAAAACCTTCCTAAGGGGTGATCGACAGCCAGTTTTTAGACTAAAGAAAGGGAAGTTTGAGGAGACCTTTCAGGTGAAAGCTTATACTAGGGGATATGACACTTAAAATGTCATATTACCTTGTGAATGTTTGATTTGCTTATGCTGTTGTGTTTGACTAACAGGTAGAGCCACAACATCAGGTTCAGGAATTATCATCACAGGTATATGTACTGTGTAGTTGGTACTCAAAAAAGCGAATTATCTTTAAATAAAAAGTTATAAAGTTAACACAGACTTAAATGTAATATTAATTTATTTGTATTTTATATATTTTTAGGTAGATGTACTGCATCCTGTGTTGGAGGATGCACCACTAGAATCATCACAAGAGGTACACTGTTTTGTTACATGACTAGCAACAAAGTCATAATAATTGTAAAAAGTTGTTGCTTTGTTTTTATTTTTTGTTGTCAATGTGTTTGGTTTATCACAGTTGTATCTCCCTTGTTCTCTGTGTTATTTCCCAGAGTCGATTGATGCCAGATTTGAAGATAGCCAAGCATGTGGTGTTTGGATCAGTCAAGTGTGCTGCTTGGTTCTGTTCAGGTGCCCAAAGTACTGTGTATGGAGGAACAAGACGTTGCGGAAGCAATTGAGCGATTAGAGAAGGCTGAGTTTCCAGAGGACAGAATAGATGCTCTGGAACCCTTTTGCTTCATCTTTACCGAAATTAATGACATTCAAATGTTTCTTGAATATGTAGTTGATGTCATGAAATTAAAGGTAAACTGTCGAACTGCAATAAAGGAAAGTGCATAATGTGCCAGTGTGTTTTTGTTTTTTATATATGGAAGGGGTAAAAAGTGGTTTCTTTATATTGTACTAATTGTATATTGTCTATTTGTCCGTTGTATTTGTCTATTTTGCACGTTGGTTAAATGCAAAATTGACATTTACAATAAAAAGAAAATTACATTTCTTAATGGTATTGATATTTACAATAAAAAGAAAAAATACATATCTTGTTTTTTTGTTTTTGTCTTTAAATTGTATAAACCTGATTGTTCCTTTGTATCCTTGATGGTCATTAGCTTTGCTGTTATATTAAAACAATATTTGCCTACTTGAATGTCAAATAAATAATATAACATGATATTTTGATGAACGCAGGCTGCAAAGTATTAGCCTGGCTAACGTCAGACCAAGTCTCATTTGAGACTTGGTCTGGGAACCACATGTCAATTTTCTCGTATTTGAGGCGTGGTTTACGAATGCCCAGAGCCGTTTATTGGGCGCTATGAATGTTTATCAAATGCGCCTGTCCGTAGCTCATAGCCAATCGCTTCAATTATACCAGATGAAGTATGTAGAGCGACAGAAATTCGACGAGGAAAAAGATGATGGGTCAAAGATTTATTTGTACACGATGGCGTTTAGCAAATATTACCGTTTGTGCAAGATAAACATGAAGGGTAGAAGGTAATGTCGAGTCTGATGCCATGTTGGATCCATAGATATAAACAAACTGCTTTGGTGTCGTCATCGTCTTGCTGCTCCCTCCCCGTTCTGTGATTGTTTCCCTTTTTCAGGGGAAAATCTGGTCCATGGTGTCCAGGCTGCCTAGCAGCGTGAATAAAATCGCACTGCGAGCAAGGCAGCATGGGGAAACCCAGGCTAGCAAAGTATAACTTTTGGGGGGAAATTTCGGAGGTGCTATAGCACGTAAGTACTTTAACAGCGTTAATACAATGTGAATGAACTGCTGGAAACATATTTCCGGTTAATTCGTGTCGATTGCAAGTGACGTCACTTGCAGAGGAAGCGCTGGTGTCTGAGCGTGCAAGTGCGTGCAAGTCTGCAGCCAGACCCTATTGTGCAAGTCTGCAGCCAGACCCTATTGCATTAAGGAGACCTTCCGATTTCTGACTATCACTGACTTAGCACGTTGCATCTTGCGACTATTACAAAAATTACACCTTTTGGGAAGCATAAAGTGATACCGCTTAAGAGTAAAATAGTTCTGCATCCTCTGACTATTTCAGAACTGGCTACGTTTGATTGTGAGCGCACATTCGCGACGTGACGTCTCAAAGCGATACCGGGTCCTTAATGAATGAATAATTGAAAATATGGGATACCCAGAATAATCAAAGATCTAAATTAGTTCATAATCAATATTTATGATTACTTTCTAATAAGAAACACAATCTAAATTTGATTATCATTTGAAATTGGAGTCACATTAAGCGTAGAGATAAAGTAATATTGAAACTAAATTCTAATAAATTAAGTGAACTTTACTGGAGCGCTGAAAAGACATACACGCATTATATACCTTCGCCCAGACCGTTGGACACCGTTTTTGGGCCAATGGGTGGTCTTTACAGGGGCAACCAGATTATGCATGCTGTTTCATGTCATTTTTGGAACAGGAACATGTTTACAACAATAATCCTTTTTCCACACATATTCCTTTTTATAAACGATATATATCAATGATATTATTTTTTATTTGGATGGGAGAGGATGATGACTTGGATCATTTTGTTCATTATTTAAATTATCTTGTTCCAACCATCACATTTAATATGGAAGCAAGTTTTGAAAAAAATCAGCTTTTTGGATACTTTTGTCAACGATAATACTTTATTTACAACTCTTTATAGAAAACCCACGGACTGCAACAGTCACGCTACTTCATGCTAAAAGCTTACATCATATCCCTCTGAAGAAAGGTCTGCCCTAAAGCCAATTTCTTCAAATCAAGAGAATTTGTACGAACATTGACGATTTTGAAGTGGAGTGTGATGAGATGTACAAGCAGTTCCTTCTAAGAGGATTTCCTGAAAATGATTCAAACAAGCAATTGTAAAAGTCAGCTACATCAGCTAAGTCACAATCTAAGTCATCTCATAGACCGTCTCACATATGCTGTACCACCTACACTGTCCATAGTCAGACAATTAAGTCCATCGTTAATAACAATTGGCATGTTCTGAGAGCTGATGGCATTGGAAACAAAATCTTCAAGGAGCCTCCCCTTTTTGCATACTATAGGGGACGTAATATAAAAGATTATCTGGTCAATTTGGATACTTTCATCAAGGAGAACAAACATGTGACTTTGAACCACTCTACTTACTTTTTTCCATGTAAGATATGCACAGCTTGTGATAATGTCATCAAAACCAATTCATTTATGAGCACCACCACCACTCAGGAAACATATAAAATCAGAGAGACTATCACTTGCTCATTGATCAAGATCTGCATCAATGAGCACAGGAGTTCTATAAGAAGGACAGATATCCATTCTCTTGTGGCCAGGCATTTTGCAGATGCCGGTCAGTAGCCCCGTTTACATGCACACTTTTTTGCTATTCTGATTGAGATCGTTCTGATTGACGGATTCCGGTTGACTGTTTACATGGGATGTTATCTAAACCGGTCTGGTGTTTACATGTGCTGACGCTTTCAATCGAAATCATTTTGTGACATGCGCACACTTGTCTGCCGGATCTGGAAGCTCATTATTTCCCACGTTTTCAATCCTGTCAAGATGGTGCATCACTTAATCGTTGCGTTAGTTGTAGGCATTAGCAGCGTTTCCACTGTCGGGACAGTGCGAGCCAGGGCTTTAAACGGGCCGTGCCAGGCTAATATCCTCGGGCCAGTAGCACCGTGCCCAAAATCTGCTGCGTTTCCACTGTCGGGCCAGAAACTCCACAGCGCTTCACTTAAAACACGCCCGAAACACGCCTCTCTGGAACAACGTCACACAAACCCATCATTTCACCAACGAAATGGAAGTTTTATCAGAAAACTAATCAGAAAGAAATCACTGGAAACAGCGTGATCGCAAAACAAGAGTGACCGTTTGCTGGCATTTTTGTTGTTTAATTGAATATTTAAAACCCAAGAATCGATGTTTTACCACAGGTTTACAATAAAAAGCGACACATTGATCATAATGAATTAATTTGTGTCAAAATTGCACATTAGCAATCGTCTCTGACATTAGTCACACAGAAATAAAGTGGTTTACCGTTTATGACGTTTGTGAACGTCTATTTCACAAAAGAAAGAGGACACGCAACTTATTCAGTCACGTCTGTTTCTGTTTATTTGGTAGCCTAGTTACAGGACATATTTACATCACATTTAGAAAGAATGATCATTTCTACAAATATGCCACCAAAAAATATTACCTGAGGAGCTTTAGCACTCTCTCCCAGAAGGATACAGTTATATTTTCAGTCAGAGATAAAGAGGATAGTCCGGTATAAAGAGGCGAGACGTCTCGTAGGCTACTGACAGATAAAATAAAACGTACTCCGTTACTAACGTAACCTCGGTTCTCTCTAGAAGAGGGAACGAGTACTGCGTAAGATATCTTACGCTAGGGGAAATCCTTTTTCCGCGAGATATTGAAGCCAAAAATTATCCTTAATTTTGTAAGAATGCAAAACGCGTTGCGGCAGCATACAGACATAGGCGAGGCAGCTCGCGCGCCTATTGGCTGCTCTGCGGCAACTGCAGCAGCCTATCGAGCGAGGCCTGGCGTGACGCCAGACCCAATGAGGTGGCTTCGCGCCCGCTGCGTCACATCCCGCCGAAACGGGCGTGGTCTAGGCCTATAAATACCGCTCGCAGGCAGCTATTATATGGTTTTTCATCATCGAAGCAACCAGAGCATGCGCATGCACGGCAAGATACGCAGTACTCGTTCCCTCTTCTAGAGAGAACCGAGGTTACGTTAGTAACCGAGTACGTTCTCTTACGAGAGGTCTCTCGTACTGCGTAAGATATCTTACGCTAGGGGACCCAATGCAAAACGCCGTGCATGCTGAGATCTGACACCAAAGACCCAAGGGCGAAAGCCCGGGGTTCATATAGTGCACAATCACCCAGGGAAATCACAGGGAGTCCGGGAAGAGGGAGGGGCGAAGCCGCACTCTTCCACATATGGCAGCGTCGCTTAGACGCGAATTTCATCATACAGACAGGGCGGGGTACGGCCTGAACTGATGGGGAAATGTGGGTCTTACACAGTTTGCCCAGGCACATCTTGTGCTACTGCTTTTCACTGTCGATCATCGAGCTATGCTCAGTAGACGCAGCATTCTGAACTGATAGCATCAGGTCAGATAATACTGGTTAACTAGACCGACAGCAGCCTGGCCTGCAGGGCGGGAACCTCTAGGTTGTAAAACCTTATAAATGTAGACGGGGAGGCCCAGCCCGCCGCCGTACAAATATCTTGCAAGGCAATTCCACTCGACCAGGCCCACGAAGAGGCCATGCCTCTCGTGGAGTGCGCTCTGACACCCAACGGGCACTGCATGCCCTTGGAGGCGTATGCTAGCGCTATAGCATCAACTATCCATCTGGATAGGCTCTGTTTCGACGCGGCTAGTCCCTTAGAACGCCCGCTGAACGAAACAAAGAGCTGCTCTGTCTGTCTGAAAACAGACGAGCGAGACACATAAGCTCGTAATGCCCTGACTGGGCAAAGGAGGCCCGCGTCTCTTTCCTCATCAGGGACCGGTAGGGCTGACAGGGAGATGACCTGCGCCCTAAACGGTGTGTTGAGGGATTTTGGAATATAACCGTGCTTAGGTTTGAGTATAACTTTTGAGTGTTTCAGATCAATCGTCTGTAAAGGCTCGAATGGTCCACCTTTCATGGCTTCCAGTACCGTAGAAAGGTCCCATACGGGGGACTGAGGGAGGTCTGGGAGGATTCAGTCTCTTAGCCCCTCTAAGGAAGCGGATGACTAAATCGTTCCTTCCTATTGACTGACCAAGCGTTGTTCTTGAGAACGCTGCTATAGCCGCCACATAAACTTTGAGCGTGGGAGGGGTCCTGCCCTTATCCAACAGCTCTTGTAGGAAGGAAAGCACCTCCGTCACTCCACAGTCTGTGGGTGACACGCCACGGGCTGTGCACCAGCCCGAAAACACTGACCATTTCGAGGAGTAGAGCCGTCTCGTAGACGGAGCTCTAGCCTGCGTATAGCGGCGAGGGCGTCGGCGAAACTGTAGCGAATAGCCTCTTTTTATAATGTCCAGCACCCACTTCGAAACCCCGGGCAGCTTTGCCCATGCGTCTGCATGAATAGCTAGGGGTTGAATATGAAGCGCGCTCCGTTCGCTCAGCGATGGAGAGGCTTCGGTGTGCTGTAACACAAGCGTCGCGCTCGTGACATTTGAGGCATGGGGCGTGCTGATAACAGCGGGCAGATTGCCCGCGCTCGACTCCTATGCGGCGGTCAACCGCGAGGGGGAGGGCTGGGCGAGTCCTGTAGGAACTGTCATGTCTATGTGTGGATGTGGGCGCGGGACAGCGGGCACATTTATCACACCGAAAGCATTGTTCGCTTGAGTGAAGCGAATGCACGCTGGTTTCGTTTTTACAGAAACCGTGAGACATGCATAACGTGGTGTTTGTGGGCACTGGGTAGTGGGCACATTTACCACGTTTGAAGCGCAACCGATCTGAGTCGATTTTATGTGCGCGGGCCCTGTGTGACAGGCTGTGCTTGTGTGTAGAGATGGGCACTGGGCAGTGGGCATTCTTACTACACATGAGACACCATCGGCCGTGGCCGGGACACCAGAAAATACACTCTCTTGGGGATTTATCTGGGTAGCCGTGAAAACGGCATTTGTGTGCAGGCAAGCGGGCGACAGAACCGGCTTGTTGGCTGCAGAAAACACTGGAACAGTCACATTTGCTGGAACTGGACGAGCGAATAACTTTGGTGGGAGTCCGGCCGCAGCGGGACTCGAACACCGTCGTTTTCCTAGGCGTGCTAGGACGACTTCGGGGCCTCTGGCTTTACCACAATCCTAGGCCGCGGGCCAAGCATGGCGGGGCAGCGGCTGGATGAGCAGGAGCGCGGTCTCGCGCTTCGGGCCTGGCGGCGTTGCGAAGTGGCGGCAGTGGACGGTGGCTGGGGCTGTGAGCTCTGTGCAGACGGTTTCGCACGGCCTGCTGCAGAGCTGGAGCGCTTCGGGAGGAAGTGCTTCATAGCCTGTGACGCTTTCTGTACCTCTGCGAATCTCTCCGCAAAATCCTTGACGGAGGATCCAAAGAGGCCAGCGGGAGAAAGCGGGGCGTCGAGGAACGCGGTGCGCTCGGACTCTGCCATTTCTGAGAGCATCAGCCACAGGTGTCTCTCGGTCACAGTGAGAGAGGCCATACTCCGTCCAATGGCCTGTGCTGCGGACTTAGTGGCACGGAGAGCGAGGTCCGTGGCGCTTCTTAGGTCCGGCACGCAGATCAGGTCCTTTCTCATCCAGCTTTCGGAGGAGATCGGCCTGGAAGATCTGCAACGTGGCCATGGTGTGCAGCGCTGACGCAGCTTGCCCGGCGGCGGAGAAAGCGCGGCGAAGCAGGCTTGACGTTGTGCGGCAAGCTTTAGAGGGTAGGGCCAGCTTAGCGCGCCGTCCAGCGGAGGGTGGACATAAGTGGGCTGCTATCGCCTCTTCGACCGGCGGCAGCGAAAGGTATCCCCTGTTCTTGGCATCGTCAACTGCAGAGAATGCCAAAGAAACAGCTGGACGCACTCTAGCTGAATAGGGGGCGTTCCAGGACTTAGCGACTTCTTCGTGTAGCTCAGGAACAAAGGGCGCTGGTTTGGACGCAGGCGTAGCGCGCTCCCCAGGCAGGAAAAAGCCATCCAGCCAGTTGTGAGCGGGCTGCTCGGGCGAAGACCACTCGAGGCCGAGGCTCGCCGCGGCCTGTGCGAGTATCCGCATGAGCTCCGTCTCGATGGACGCTCTCTTGCCTGACGATGTGCGGGCAGGGGGCGCGAGATCCTCAGAGCCGCCCAATCCTCACTGCCTGACGCCAGGATAGAGCAGGAATCATCCTCTCCCAGCAGGGCTTCCTCGTCAGCGATGTCGACGGAAGCGGCAGCAGACAGCGGCCGCTGTCCGTCAGGAAGAGAAGCTGACGAAGCCGGTGAAGCAGGTGGGCGAACCGGCGAGCTTTGGCGGCTGGGGGAAGGTTCCAGGACCCGCTGGGCACCGCGCTTTTTACGCCGCAACACCGCGGCGGCCGGGGGAGCAGTCTCGGTGAAGAAAGCCAGGCGAGTCCTCAGAGTCGCCATGGGCATCAGCTCGCAGTGAGGGCAGCCGCCGTCAGCGAGCGCGAGAGCTGCATGTTCCTCACCCAGGCAGGAAACGCAGATAACATGGCGGTCCCCGTCGCTGAGTGTGGCTCTGCACGAGCCGCAGGAAGGCATCTTGAAAAAGACGCTGCTCTTTTAGAATGTGTGTCGCGGCGGCGACACACACACACACAGAGTACAGAGAATAAAAGGATATAAGCGCCGGAAAGCACAGCAGGAAGGCAAGGAAGGCGGCGCGGCCAGCGACTTCAGTGACTCGTCCCGCTGAAGGTGCTCTCTCTCAGACGGCGCGGCTTCTTCTCCAGCTCCAGCGATGCGTGTGCTTCGCTTGAAGGATGAAAAATCAGATAATAGCTGCCTGCGAGCGGTATTTATAGGCCTAGACCACGCCCGTTTCGGCGGGATGTGACGCAGCGGGCGCGAAGCACCCTCATTGGGTCTGGCCAGGCCTCGCTCGATAGGCTGCTGCAGTTGCCGCAGAACAGCCAATAGTGCGCGAGCTGCCTCGCCTATGTCTGTATGCTGCCGCAACGCGTTTTGCATTATTACAAAATTAAGGATAATTTTGGGCTTCAATATCTCGCGGAAAAAGGATTTTCCCCTAGCTTAAGATATCTTACGCAGTACGAGAGACCTCTCGTAAGAGAAACAGGATTATGATAACCTATATGATTTGTCTGATTTCTTGATTTGTCTGATTTCGCTGATTTCTAAGCGTTCATATTTACCATGTTTACTATGGTAATGGTTAGCGTGCATTGTTTTTTGCATCGGGTCACAAACAGAAGGCATTATGTTAGCTGACAGAATTATCTGGCGCAAAACCAGGCATGCGCAGAAAGACGTACACTCAAAGTAATCGGATCAGCTCGTTTACATGGTGTAATGTTTCATTTGATCGGTTCATGAAAAGGTTTATTCCACCCCCTTCAATCTGCCTGAAATTTCAATCGGTTTGAGCATTTTTATTCCGATTGAGGTGTTGACATGGAGCATTTTCATTCTGATTGGGCTTTTAAACTGGTTATAATCGGAATACAATGCTACATGTAAACGGGGCTAGTGTCCCAGTTGTGTTCTGTTTAGTTTGTTTTCATTGGACTTGTCTGCCTGTCATCATGTCACGTGTCTTCTTCACTGTCATTATTAGTTCAGTTGTACCACCTGTGTCTAGTTCATCATCATCATCTACATCACCTGTGTTCTGTTAATCAGTGTTCATCTGTGTTGTATTTAAGTTCCTTCAGTTCAGTCAGTCTTTGTCTGTTATTTGTTGTTCTAGTGTGTGAGTATTCTGCCTGTACCCACTGGAATGGGCTTTATGCACAGCTGCACTACTTCCTGAACTTCAGGCAGGTCCTTTGTTTCCTGTCTGACATTATTGGACAAACTGATTAATCCAGGTGTGCCTGACCACCTGGTAGGGATGGGGAAATGAAGCCTCATGAATCACTGAGGCTTTCCCCTGACTGTTCCGGGAAAAGATTCAAAGCTTCGAGAGTGTCGAGAACAGCGCCGAGAGCAGCGCCATCTGGTGGTTATTTAAAATAAAGCAGCCAGAAGCCTGTGTTAGAAGCTCTGGCAGATGAAGCAACCACAACACACTCCATAGTTTCAATGTTATGTGTACAAATAAAAACCTTTCATGTTTGTGTTTGATTTGTTCATTAAATAAATTATTTTACCCATTAAAGTGTGACAATTAAAATATAAAATGAGCTTATATGATTCAATAAGATCTAATGTAGGCTCTCTCTATATATATATTTCTCTCTCTCTCTCTCTCTCTCTCTCTCTCTCTCTCTCTCTCTCTCTCTCTCTCTCTACACACACACACACAATGAATAAGGACATTGTCTGATAGGATCATCTGTTATTAAATGTGCTTATGACACTTGTTACTGATAGTGCTTAATCAACTGTAGGAATGACAGAAGGTTGATAAAGTTTTTAATTATTTTTATATTTTTGGATGTTGCCATTGCTCTAAACAAACCCTCCACCAAACACCAACACCCCTCTCCCCTAATCCCACCCTAAACCCCAATACCAACACCAAATTACCTAAAATCACCAAAAAGTGCAAAGATTTTACAAAAACAAAAAGACACAACAAAAAATAATAGCCTAAGTAGCGAAAAATTAATTTTGCTTATTTAAATGTAATATATTGTTTAACTTTCAAAGTAGGCTACAACACATCAACCAGACTGAGGCAACGACTCGTTAAATACGATCTGGAGTTCGAGCCTTCTGACACCCAAAGCGAAACGCGCACGTGACTGGAGAGAAAGTGAGGCTTCGTTTGTCATCGATCACGTGACTCTAGTAAAACAATACACACTCCGATACGGGGCTTCACTAGAAATTGTTTCGCTTGTGTGATACGCGCATCGAAGCTTCAGTGTCATATGTAACATCACTACCACCTGGATTAATCAGTTTGTCCAATAATGTCAGACAGGAAACAGAGGACCTGCCTGAAGTTCAGGAAGTAGTGCAGCTGTGCATAAAGCCCATTGCTATTTAGTAAAAGTTTGTATTGGAGCCTTTTTGCCTTCTTCTCTTCTTCTGCCTGCACCACACCCTGACAGTCACAAGCTTACTGACGTGAGAAATTGTGGTATTCAGAGACTGTCTAGCTCAAGAAGAGGTGGTGATTCTAACAAAAAAACTGTTACAATGTGAAGCTAAGTGGATTTATTATATGGATTGTGTGTATCCAAAGGGATTGAAGAACTTCAATTGTCATGTTTCTTATGAATTATACCTTCTTGTTAATCCCCAAAACACAACAATCGTTCTAAAATTGTATTAAAACTATTTACCCTTTATATATATTGTGATAAACATTTTTATGGGTTTATTTATATAGACTAATTCAGCGTAGTGTATGTGTAATTCAGCAAGTGAACTTTAAATGTAGTATTTTTTTTTTCTATACAATTATTTGTATATATATATATGTATATATATATATATATATATATATATATATATATATAATTTTTTTTATTAAATTACATTTTTAATTAATTCTTTTTTTCATTTATTATAATTATTATTATTCTCTCTCTCTCTTGTAGCATGCTGTCCAACACTGTGTTTGGATCATTTATTGGCCTTGGTTTGGTTGATCATGTGATCTATGCAACCATGTGACTTCATAAATTAAGATGGCTCCTGCACTTAACATTGTAAGCTTGGCATTGAGGTTACATGTGACCGAAACGTTTGCCACTTTTTTCAGTAAAAGCATTGATTTTATCTCTTGTCTTTGGTGGAGTGTATGGACTCTCTTGAAGTGCCTCTCTAATTGACATCCATCCAAAGAAATGGCCTCTGGTCTCCTTCCCTGTGCACCACAGTGTTGCGTTTCTTTTTTCTTTTGCTAACATTGGAAGCTTGACTTAAAGCAGCTTTGTCACACTGCACCATTTTCCTTCCATTTTGCATTTCTATGGCAACACTGGCGTCACCTTGATTTTGCCAAGTAAGACATGTTCCTGATTCAACATATGTTGTTGACCCTAGAACAATATTCCTGTCCAAAAATGTAGTATCCCTATCCCTACCCCTAAACCTAACCATACCCCTTACTAATCCCTAAAATCAGAGGTACATGATAGGCGAATAAAAATAAAGTAGAAGCATCAAAATGTAAACTTGACTTACAATAAACTTGTCCACTCAAATGTGATTGGTTGATTGGAATGTTGTTCCAGGATCAAGAAAGATGTGGATCCAGGAACATTTTGCACTTGGTGAAATCACATTCAACCATGTGACAAGGCAAGAGTGATATTGAAGTGGCTTGGAGATCATTACACTGAAATTTTGGATTTGTGGCCAGGCAACTCCCCGGATCTTAATCCCATAGAGAACCTGTAGTCAGTCCTCAAAAGGTAAGTGGACAAGCAGAATTCCACAAATTGTGATCAGCTCCAAGCATTATATTAACATGGCAAGAATGGATCGGCATCAGTCAGGATTTGGCCCCAGAGCGAATTGCCAAGGTTATAAAGAAGGGTCAACATTTTAAATATTGATTATTTGCATATATTAAATGTTTTTGCCAATAAAAGCTTTTAAAACTTACGAAATGCTTATTACTATTTTCCAGTATACAATAGAAACATGTTTAAAAAATAATCTACAAATTCTGAAGCAGCAAACTTTGAGAAACACAAAATGTATGTCACTGCCAATACATTTGACCCAAGCTGTATATAAAAGTCAAAGTGCAGTTAAAACAAGGCTGCATTCGTCCCGAAAACATGCATGCCAAACAGAAAGATTCATACACATTTCACAAGTTTGCACTTGCATGTAATGAGATATAGTACAAAATAAGCATAATTGGTGAGATGTCCGAGGAGAGGGCTTCCGAGCTCGTAATTTGGCCCGAACCAGAGCAGAGTGTTAGGGTGGAAGAGGGATGCTGGGAAAACTGTTGTAGAACAGAGGTAAGTCGGCTCTGTGTATATGCCTCTTCTCGCATTGATTGGGTAGATTATCTGAACGTGCTCCTCCTGAACTTTGTTAATAAACCATCATTTATTTTGTGAATCTCTTCCCATGATGGCTTTTTTAGTGTTTCTCTCTGGATGCAAAAGGATGATGTAGCACTTTGGGGCAAATATGGCCACCAGTAGTCCAAAACTAGAAGCTAAAATGGCAAATATTTCCACAGCTACTGCATATTTCCCTGGAGAGCTAACATATGCTGGAACAAATGCAACCCACACAGCACAGAAGATCAACATGCTGAAAGTGATAAACTTTGCTTCATTAAAATTATCTGGAAGATTTCTCGCCAGGAAGGCTATCAGAAAGCTTACTGCTGCCAACAGTCCAATGTATGCCAACAATGTAGAAAAACCAGCCACGGAGCCAATAGCACACTCATATACTATTTTAGAACGGATGTACTGGTTGTTTTTATGGGGTGTTGGAGAGGCAGTTGATAGCCAGACTGCACATATCACAACCTGGATGGCAGTTAGGACCAGAACTGTGCATCTTTGTTGAGCTACTCCAAACCATTTTAACGTGCCTTGGCCCTCTGGTCGAGAGGAATTAAACACAGCTATTACTACCATAGTCTTGACTAGGATGCTGGAGATGCACAGGACAAAGCTTATGCCAAACACAGCATGTCTTAACAGACATGTCCATAACTGTGGCTGACCAATGAACAGTAGCGCACACAGAAAACACAGTTTGAGTGACAACAGCAGCAGGAAGCTGAGCTCTGAATTGTTGGCGCGTACTATGGGAGTGTTACGGTGATTAGCAAAGATGACCATCACAAGAGCACAGAAGCAGGTGCCAATCAGGGAAGCAGTGGTCAGAGAGATGCCCAGAGGTTCCTCATAAGACAGAAACTCTACTTCTTTGGAGACACACTGATCCTTATCTGTATTGGACCAGAACTCATCTGGACACACTGTGCACTCATTTGCATCTGTGATTTAAGAAAAAGACAGAAGGTGAGGGATTTTAGAGCAACTTCCTCTCAAATTATATAAACAAATTGCCAAATATAATCATCTCACCTGTTGTATTAGAAATCTCTCCATCTCCGCATGGAAGGCAGTCAAAACAGCAGATAGGAAAGCCCTTCCTCGTGGCTCGTCTGGTTCCTGGGGGGCAGCTCTCATTGCACACAGACCTTGGGGTCTGAAAGAGACATCATCTGTTTGTTAGTCATGTGTTTGTTCTGTCATATCTTTTACATAATGAAAAGCTTGGCCTTTCCATTACTTCATTCTTATTTGTCTTTTCAAAGCTTTGACTATTTTTAGGTTATATACTGTTTCTGCAAAAGGGGTGACATTAACATGCAATGTTAGTTACCTTTTTTGGCTCAAAGTTCCAATATAATGCATCTTCATCCAGTTTGAGCACCATCCCTGTTGCTGCCCCTTCATTTACCACACCAACAGCTTTGACCCTTATTGACCCATCAAAGCTTGGCTGCAAGTTCAGGACATCATAGATGGCCAGAGCATCTCCATTCTTATCAAATGACACATGATCCCCAAAGCCTGTGGTGTAATTCACTTTCTGGAGGTAGTGAACCAGCTGCACAGTTTGTAGACAGAACTTTTTTTTATTAATGTAGCACATGTATTTAGCTTTTCCACATTAGCTCTTGTATATTCCTGGAGAGAATCTGCACTATACCTGTACGTCTTACCTGCCAGGGTTTCAGGTTTGTTTTGTCAGCGCATCTGTTCCCACTGAATGGTCCTCTACCCTCCTCACACTGCATCAGGTCATGAAACGCATGTGCCAGGGCATAAACTGCCTTATACACATTATAAGTGGCCCTCAGCTCTGAAACATCTGTGTATGGTGTGTATGTTGTTCTCAGATCCTCCTGTCCTGTACAAATCTTTTTCACTTGCTCTCCATCTCTCTCTTTACTATCAGTTTCATAACTGCACCCGAACATTTTCTCCCAGAAGATCCTCAACATATTATTTTTTGGATCATTGCTGGGATGGAGACGTAGCAGAAATTCATGAAGTCCCTGGATCTCTCCACGCCTGATGGCGATCCCCAGAGTGCCTCTTAGAAAGGGTAGTAAACGTGGAGTGTGGTGTACAAGAGAGGTGGCCCAAGCTTCACTCGCAATCCATTGTCTGCCTGTTATGTTCTGCAACACCACATCATCCATCAAAGGTATCAAAAAGGATGGAGTGGAAAAAACTACCACCACTCTTGCTGTAGAGGCCTGAATCACTGTTGTTATATGCTGAATATCTCTGAGGTTGTTATCATGGGGAAGGATTTCAGAAAAAGCAAGACAGCCACCAAACAGCTGTATTTCCTGTTGGAAGAACTGAGCAGCATAGATGCAATAGTCATCATCACTGTAGACGAGACCAACCCAGGTCCATCCAAAATATTTTAAAATCTGAACCATAGCCCGCACCTGGAAGGCATCACTGGGAATAGTTCTGAAGAAAGAGGGGTACTTTTTCCTGTCACTCAAACAGGAGCAGGTGGCATAGTGACTAACCTAATTAGAGAGAAAGACAGAATAAGAGAAGACAGAAAAATTGTGAAATTTACAAAAAATTATCAGTACTTACGCAACTTTTTTTTTTTTTTTTGTCATACAAAAACAGACAAGAAACACTTATTTTTACTAATCTTACTATAGGTACTCGAAACAGCCCAAGAATACTGGAAATTGCAATGGAAGCAGTTGAACTTGAATCCCCCACGATTCCAATCACTGGTGGTGGGCCAGTGCAGTTTAGATTTGAGAAGTACTCCTCTGTCCCACTAGCCAGGGATATGGCAGCCCGAAACGCCATTCCTAGCATCATACAGTTGTCATAAACATGGTAACCAAGAGTGATGTTAGGCAGCAGGTTTGGATTCTTATTGATCTCATCTATTGCAAAAGCCATGGTCTGTGCCTGCTGGAAGCTTTCCATATCAAATCTATGAAAAGCAAGAGAATGTTGGTATTTAACTATTCTGGAAGGGTATACAATTATCAAATTCACAATGGCAATTAACATTGAATTCAAGATGTTTTGTAAAAAAATATATAAATAAATAAATAAATAAATAAATAAATAAATAAATATTGAGATATATTTTTCTAGTTTTAATAAATTGTTCTCTTTTTTTCCAGCCTTGTATTGCTGTCCTTATCCACTCTAGACTCACTGCTCACAGTAAGGTGGTTCTGGCTCTGTTCTGAAGCTCAGCTCTGGGAACACTGTGAGGAAGTCAACATCGAACAGGCCTCCAAATATAACATCTCCATCCTTGAACATTCCATTCAACTTGAAGTGTCCTTGAAGCTGACAGGTGCCTGATCTGAGTATTGAAGCTGACAAAATAAAGTTAAAGGACAGATACAGGCAGATGTACAGAGTTAAACTCATCTCTATTTCTGAGCCATTCAACCACTCTGCTCACTAATTTATGATGAAGCTTGCGTGGGTGTTGCTTTAAAAGAGCAGGTAATGTTAAGTGAGTATCTGTGGAAATCAGGATATTGCCCTCCTATCACTGTTTTTTTCTTTTTCTTTTTTTTCTAATCTATATTAAGTCATTTCAACTTTGGAACTTTTTTTTATGATAGAACCAGTACTTTAACAGGGGTGGGGCAGGGGGAAATAAAACAGTACTGATGGAATAATGAATACCTTATGCATTCACAGTGATTTGCTGCTCAGGAAGGTTGTGAATTATTATTTAGAGATGCTGAGGTGACAAAAAAAGTGTTTTATATCTTAGGAATATAATATCAGTTATATTATATCTACTTGTCCATGTTTCCTTGACTGTGTTTTTCCTTAGAATGTCCTCTAGATGTCAGTCTTGTATTTGACTTTTGCTGAGCAAAAAAAGTAAAAAAGAAAAAAGAAGACTGCCTCAACATAATCATTCAGTGACAAATGCTAATACTAAGGTATAAAGAATTTATCATACTGGTTGATTTGCATATGCATTTTTAAGGTGTCTACTATGTATTAACTAGTAAAGAACAAAATCTTTAGTCATCTAACATGTTTTAACAATATTTTTTTATATTATTAAACACGTCTGTGGAATACGATTCTGATTGATCCAGAACAGATTGTTTCTGAACAATCACTTTTCCATCAGAGAACCGATCTTTGTTTTTTTTTTGTTTTTTTTTATTGTTTTTTTTATAACAGGTGTTACTCATGATCTGTCCGATTTAGAAAACAAATGACAAATTATTCTAGTAGTGACTATGATATAATTACCAATTCCCTTCTTTGTTCTCATGGTATAGCTGTAAATAACACCTGGCTCTAACCACAGTGACAGTGACTAAAGTTAACTTTACACAACTTTTGGCTAAAAATAATAATAATAACAAAATATTGTTAATGAGAGAGTGGAACATTTTTTTTTTTTAAACCATGTCTCTACCAATACACTGTGCTCTGGCTTCTGTGGCATGTGTATGGTGTGGAAAAGTTTGTCTCAACAAATGAAACATTTTTTTTTACTTTTAAAAACGTCAAAACGTATTATTTAATTCGTCATTATTCAAAATAAATATATTTTATTTCTAGTTAGATTGATGATGCTGATATGGTTTATTTATAATTGTGTAAGCACACACACGGCTGTGTGTGTTTGGTTAAATACAATAAGCAGAACTTTTCACTTGTTAGAACATATGTGTATTGTTCTTTATAACAGTACACATTTGTAGAAATAAGTCAAAGGACATGTGAGTCTTGAAATGATGTTGAACACTGGTTGGAAACAATGACAGTCTAAAATATAGCTGCAAGCGACAATAATCGGGGTTCAAGCACCAATGACCCATGTGAATGATTAGCGATCCAACTTACATCTATCTTAAGATGTATTTTTTTTTACAGCAAAGTCAATCTTGAATTTTCACTGATAGTTAGGGTTTCATGAAGCAAGATACAGGTGTCAAAAATGGTTAATGACTTTTAAAATAAATCATTTTTTTTTTTGTGTTGAACAGAGGAGAACCCCGACTGGCAATCCCGACCAGCAATCGGATGGTTGGATGAGTTTCTGGCATGTCAGAAATTTTGGTCGCCCCTCGTGAGGTATCGCACAGTTGAAGCAGAGCTACGAACCGATTGCCCTAAACTCAGTGTTTTTTCCCTCACTGCGCCTGCGCGAAAACAGATGTTTTACCATTTCATCTTTAATGCAGCAAGAAAGAAAACGAAAAGAGGGAGATTTTTAAGTTCTGTAGCTCAAACTAGCTACAAATTACTGTTGCTTACCTCCAGTTCGTGTTGCAAAATGGATAAACCATATATTACCCACGTCTTCCACGCTACCTGCGATGCAGCCTCTTTTATACCTTTGTTAAACAATGCTCATGTTAAACAAGCTGTTTTTGTTTTTGTTGCTGTTAATAATTTTAATTATAGGGCTGTAATTCATTGTATAGCCTTATTGACCTAAATGTTTTTAGATAATTTTCAATGAGGAGTAATCAAGCTTCTATCTAATCTTTTATTATCCTTGCAGCGTGTTGGTTATGTGCTATACAATTATTGTGCGGCAAATTAATTATAATAGCCTATCAATTTAATAATAAAAGTAGGCCTTCCCTAATAATAATAATAATAATAATATTTAATACAAAAATTGTAAATGCTAAATCCTCTTGATTTTGATAGCTGATGCTTGTTTTGACAATATCTCTGGATACAAGATATCATCTATTGGCACAACCCGGTGTTTAACGCATATATTTCACACGTATAGTGTGAGCAGTCAAGTCGCAGCTCGACGTTCGGACCGTATAGTGTGGGCACATAAATCGTGAGCTTTGGCTTTACATTGCATAAGATCTACTCAGTCAGTGTAGGTAACCTTGCTGAAATCGCACAGTGTATACGCCTTAATGGAGTTTGGGTTCCTTGCCACTGTCGACTCTGGCTTGCTTAGTTGTGGACACTTAATATTAAACAATATTATTGATCTGACTGTACTGACGCTGTTGTATGAGAACTGAACTGACCTGGGCTGCGTTTCCCAAAAGCATCGTAAGCCTAAGTTGATCGTAAAAACGATCGTACGACTGATCTTAATATTACGGTCTGTTTCCCAAAAGCATCGTAGCTTAAGTAGCACTTGAAAATCTTCGTAGAACTACGAGTGCTCTGGAGTAATCGTACATCCCCAAGTGCATCGTAAGAAGACAGATTTATGAGGACACCTGCAGGACAACCGGCAGATTACACTTTTATCTAGATTTAACAGATTACACTGCAAAGTGAGTACAAATATAAGGTTTTGATTGTACTTTTTTATTGTACACTTTATTGTACTTTTTTTTTTAATGAATGTATAAATTAAATAATAAAAAAGGGAAGAAAAAATACACATCTAAATTAAATTAATGAACAAAATAAAATCATAAAAGAACGAAGCAATGTGGGAAATATACTTCAAAGACTGGGCAAAATATGGATGAATAATAAATAAAAAAATCGGTCAATGACTTGCTGACGTGCACGAAAACCAGCCATGTATTGGGCATTTCTTGCGGACCTCCTTCCTTGATCTTTGAACACCCCGGGTTGCTGTTAGTTTGCAATGTCCACCCAGATGTTTTGTTTTTCCTTATTTGTATGGTGTCCTTTAAATCTGTTAAAAATAACATCTTTGTTTCGCCTCTAAAATTAGGCCTACATTAATTTAATCTTTTTTGAAAGGTATCTTTTCTTGTTTGTCTTTTTGTTCATACATTTTGTCAGTAGGCTATCTCTGCCTGAATGTAGACTTTAGACTTGTCTTGATTGCTAATCCACAGATGATGATTATTAGGTTAAACCTAATAATTAAGGCTAAACGTTCAGAATACGATTCCATATAAGGTTGTATTTCAGCACTTCGCGAATGGACAGCGACTCTTAAGTAGCACGTAAAACGCGTTCTCGCGCGTTCATGTTAAGTGCACTTTTGGGAAACGCTAGTGGAATTGCTGCGAGCGTTCGTAACCTTGCACGTAGAAAGCGCTCTTAAGAGCTAAGATACATCGTTATCGGGAAACCCGGCCCTGGACGATGACATAATTTTTTTTTGCAGAACTGCTGTAGGCTAGCCTATAGATCAGGGGTGGGCAAACTACGGCCCGCGGGCCACATACAGGCACATTAGGCTGTTTAATCCGGCCCGTCGAGTATTTAAAAAATTGTCTTAAAATCGCATTCATTTTGCCTTTTTCTTGCTATAGTACTTTGCGTTATATATATATATATATATATATATATATATATTGCGTTGCATATATTTGACAATCGGAATATCAGATATTTCATGCCATAGCTAACAAATGTAAAAAAGGAAAAATGACATAAAAGCAGATCATCATTCATTCAGCGCTGTTGTAGCTGCGGTGTGTCACGTAACAGGCAATGACGCGTCACCATGGAAACCAAACAGACAGCGACTTAAGTTAAGCGCATAGACTTGTTTCACGTTAATGTTTTTTCCTTTTTTGGAAACTCAGAGAAAAAAAAAATGTGGTAACCGCTTGCACACCCGTTTAGTTTTTCCTTTGGTTTGTCTGGTATTTAGTTTCTTTGCTCCTCTGGATTTGTGGATGTATCCTGACTGAGTCCATTTAACAACCTTTATTGCCCGGCTTTCGACCGCGCTCCCCTGTCTGCCATGTACAGAACCCGGTTTTGTTCATGAAATGTTCTGATCTGCCTTTGCTTTTTATGTTTTATTTTAGTATACTTAAAAATAAATTTGTAGGGGAGACCGGGGACAGTTGCAACAGGGGATGGTTGCAACATGTCATTTTTCTCCAATCAGAAACAAGCTAGAGTGATGACACTCATACTGCACATGCACAGTTAGACCCTCCACCCACCAAGAAGACAGTAGACATATTCAACATCTGCTGCTGCATTCATTGAACAAAACTTGTTTTGGAGGTATGAAAGTAAATTTTTTCATGAGATATATTTTTGTCATACTGTCCTGAAATTTTGTATGAATTAATCAAAACTTACTTCGTTTGAATTATTGTTTTGTTGACTTCTAAGTGACATGGTTAGCATGTGTCAAAGTCAGTGTGTCTAGCAGGCGTATGATGTTCTGTCATGGCTGATAGGGTCGGGGACGGTTGCAACATGTTATAAATTGTATGTTTAATAAAGGTTTGTTGCATTGCAAATTGTTAAATTCTTCCTGTCTGACACTGAAATATGGAGAGATTGAATAGCATCTGTAACACCTGCACACTGAATCTATGTTGGCCTATGTTCTACATGAACAAACAAAACTCAATAACTGTTATTTGATAAATATGACTAAATAAATAAATAATAGGCTACAATAATATTATTGAAATAAATAATACTATAATATTATAAAACAGTTAATATTTTCAGAATTCTTTGCTCAATGAGACAAAAAGCTTAAGTTAATTAATGAAATTTAAGGTATTTTTAACATGTTGCAGCCGTCCCTGGGTTGTGTTGCAACTGTCCCCTGGGTCGGGGTCAGTTGCAACATCTGACTTCTTACATTCAAATAAATACTGTGAACGATATGTCATATATAATCATCTTTAAATGGTATGGGTAATTAGCAGACAGATGCAAGTTTAATACAAATTTGGTTGGTCTAGCTCAAATAGTCTCTGAGTAATTGAGAGAAATGCAAAAAGTGTTGCAACTGTCCCCGGTCTCCTATATTCGTTTATTTCGTTTTTTCCACAAATGTATGACTTTTGGAAGTGCAAATTGATTGCCATATGCAGTTTTAACAAAGTTGAATTAATTTCTGTCATTTTTACTCTTCTAAGTGTACACTTGCAGGTGTTTTGTTTCTAATTTACTGTTAGGCCCATTAAATAATAATAAGGATAAACAATATTTTAAAAGTATAGGCTATAATTATCTAACATCTAACTAATTAAAAATTAACCTCAAAACATAACATGCTAAATGGGGGATATCTAGCATAAAAAATGTATTGTCAGAATGTCGTCTCTCAGTTGTTGAATTTCGCGCAGACGTTGCCACAACGTAAATGTGTTTGCTCAGCCCGATCTCATGAAAGTGCGAATACCACGAATTGTATTTGTAGTAGCTTACTTATGATACGCAGTTTTCGCGTGCATATGATACGCACTTTATGGCGTGTAATAGGCACGCACTCCATACCCCTAATCCTAACCAAGGGGTTTACAGTGCGTAGCATATGCACGCAAAAAACATTTTTGGCGTATAAATGGCACGAGAAATCAAATTTGTGGTATAGATAGGCACTTTCATGAGATTGTGTTTCATAATCTGCTACTGGGCCGGCCCTCTGTCAAATTTTAAAACCCAGTGTGGCCCTTGAGCCAAAAAGTTTGCCCACCCCTGGTCTAGCTCAAGAAGAGGTGGTGATTCTAACAAAAAAACTGTTACAATGTGAAGCTAAGTGGATTTATTATATGGATCGTGTATCCAAAGGGATTGAAGAACTTCAATTGTCATGTTTCTTATGAATTATACCTTCTTGTTAATCCGAAGCACAACAATCGTTCTCAAATTTGATTAAAACTATTTACCATATATATATATATATATATATATATATATATATATATATATTGTGATAAACATTTTTATGGGTTTATTTATATAGACTAATTCAGCGTAGTGTATGTGTAATTCAGCAAGTGAAATTTAAATGTAGTATTCTAGTATTCTATACAATTATTTGTATATATATGTGTGTGTGTGTGTGTGTGTGTGTATAATAAATATATATATATATACACTGCTCAAAAAAATAAAGGGAACACTTTTTAATCAGAGAATAGCATCAAGTCAGTTAAACTCCTGGGATATTGATCTGGTCAGTTAAGTAACAGAGGGGGTTGGTAATCAGTTTCAGCTGTTTAGTGTTAATGACATTAACAGCAGGTCCACTAGATGGGCAACAGTGAGACAACCCCCAAAACAGGAATGGTTTTACAGGTGGAGGCCACTAACATTTTTTCCCTACTCATCTTTTCGGACTGTTTTTCACCAGTTTTGCATTTGGCTAGGGTCAGTGTCACTACTGGTAGCATGAGGCGATACCTGGACCCTACAGAGGTTGCGCAGGCAGTCCAGCTCCTTCAGGATGGCTCATCAATACGTGCCATTGCCAGAAGGTTTGCTGTGTCTCCCAGCACAGTCTCAAGAGCATGGAGGAGATTCCAGGAAGACAGACAGCTACTCTAGGAGAGCTGGACAGGGCCGTAGAAGGTCCTTAACCCATCAGCAGGACCGGTATCTGCTCCTTTGTGCGAGGAGGAACATGATGAACACTGCCAGAGCCCTACTAAATGACCTCCAGCAGGCCACTGGTGTGAATGTCTCTGACCAAACAATCAGAAACAGACTTCATGAGGGTGGCCTGGGGGCCCGACGTCCTCTAGTGGGCCCTGTGCTCACTGCCCAGCACCAGGGAGCTCGATTGGCATTTCCCATTGAACACCAGAATTGGCAGGTCTGCCACTGGTGCCCTGTGGTTTTCACAAATGAGAGCAGGTTCACCCTGAGCACGTGACAGACAGGAAAGGGTCTGGAGAAGCCGTGGAGAATGTTATGCTGCCTGTAACATCGTTCAGCATGACCGGTTTGGTGGTGGGTCAGTGATGGTCTGGGGAGGCATATCCATGGAGGGACGAACAGACCTCTGCAGGCTAGACATTGGCACCCTGACTGCCATTAGGTATCGGGATGAAATCCTTGGATCCATTGTCAAACCCTATGCTGGTGCAGTGGGTCCTGGGTTCCTCCTGGTGCACAACAATGCCCGGCCTCATGTGGCGAGAGCATGCAGGCAGTTCCTGGAGGATGAAGGAATGATACCATTGAAGGGCCACCACGCTCACCTGACCTACATCCAATAGAACACCTCTGGGACATTGTGTTTCGGTCCATCTGACATCACCTGGTTGCACCTCAGACTGTCCAGGAGCTCAGTGATGCGCTGGTCCAGATCTGGGAGGAAATACCCCAGGACACCATCCGTCGTCTCATTAGGAGTATGCCCCGACGGTGTCAGGCATGCATACAAGCACGTGGGGGCCATACAAACTACTGAGTACCATTTTGAGTTGCTGCAATGAAATTTCAGCAAAATTGACAAGCCTGCTGCATCATTTTTTCACTTAGATTTCCGGGGTGTCTTTGAATTCAATCCTCTGTAGGTTGATCATTTTCATTTTCATCAAACGATGTGGCATCCTTCGTTCATAACACATTACCCAGTCCATATTAGTATAGATATCCAGCATGATATTTTTCCCCATTGAGATCTGATGTGTTTTCAAAGTGTTCCTTTAATTTTTTTGAGCAGTGTATATATATATATATATATATATAGATATATATATAGATATATATATATATAGATATACAGGAAAAACAAAAAAACATTAAATGGCAATTTCTGGAGAGTTTTGTGCAAAGAAATGGAGAAATTGAGTGTTACATGATATGTGAAAAACTGCAAGGTTAAGAGCAAATACTTTGCATTGTTGCAGTATTAACAGGTATTAGGACATTTAGCATTTACATTACTGTTAATCAGCAGTGGTGGAATGTAACGAAGTACAAATACTTTGTTACTTTATTTAAGTACATTTTTCACATATCTGTACTTTACATAAGTAGAATCAATAGTGCATAGGCTACTTTTGACTTTTACTTCGTTACATTTTGCAGCAATTATTATACTTTCTACTCCACTACATTTCTACAATGTTTCGTTACATTTTCTGATCAGTTTTCCCCTGCCAAAACAGGGATTGAAAAATCTCCTGTTTTCGGTGCTGATGCGGTGGTGACGCGTTCATGTAACATGTAAGGGTGGCGCTGCCAATAAAGGCCTAAAAGCTGTCACAAAGAACCGGCAAAAGTAATGATTATGAATATGTAAAATATAGCAAGGAGACATTTTAATTGTTTATTAATGAACAAGTGTTTTCTAAAAATTACACATGCAGCAGTCTGTTTACTTTTTGAATTGTTCTGTTTAAAAGAAGACATTTCAAGCATTTCATTTTTTTTTTTTTTTTACCTCAGAATAGTTTATATCTCACAATTCTGATTTTATAACACGAAATTTCGACGAATATCATGCAATTCTTACTTTATATCTCCCAATTGGGACTTTATTACTCAGAATTGCGACTTTATTTCTCAGAATTGCGACTTTATTTCTCACAATTCTGACTTCATATCTCGCAATTCTGAGAAAAAAGGGGCGTCGCCACTTTTGAATAAGAAACAACATCAAGACTATAAAACTCTGCACATCACATTTTTGACTTTATTGATTTTGCTTTTATTCGTAATGCAATGGACCGGTCAACGGGACATAAATTAATCCTTAAAGGATGGGACTTTATGGGACATTTGCACAAAACGAATAAATAACTTACCGTAGCATATTTTATAAGTCGCTCCGGGGTCGCATATCAGTCAAAAAATGCGCCACGAGGAAGAAAAAACATAGGATATAGCCTAAGTCGCACTGGACTAAGTCGCATTTTTTTAGAAATTTATTTCACACACACAAAAAATTTTTTACAGACAGTTCTCCGTTACGGACGTGAGCGCTCTAAAGCGGCACTAAAATAATGTTTTAAAACTTTCACAGAGACCTCAAACTGAAAGCACAAAGCCTGTCTTTAAATTTAATTTCGTTTTGTATTAATTGTATCTTAATTTTAATCGATGTTTCATCAACCAATTGTCTGGATTTAATATAGGCTATTAGAAAATAGATAATCAGGACACGGAGGCGCCGGCGAACCTCCCAGATAGCATGTTAATCGGCCCGAGCTCGGCTGCCCCGCGGCGCCTGCGGCTCAGACTCGGCATCGGCGTGTGTTAACCGGGCCGATTGTGGCCCGCAGCTCGCTCTGGCACATGCATTTTTGTTACGGCTGTAAAGCACTGGGCCGATTCATGTTCACCGTAACTGGTCGGCTCTGCTGTATGATCTGGACCACTTCTGGAAATGACTCGGCTTAGGTTAAATCAAGGATGGTTTTAATGTAGCAATAATTAACATAAAAATTATTTTAAAATTGACGTAAATTCCTGACTGTATCTTAGTATGTTATACTCGTCGAATGTCGTTGTCCAAAACAAAATATATGCGGTAAATAATAATAATAATAGAGTCATTTTGCACAGAGCAATTTTTAATATTTATAACCATAGCAAAAATATTTAGTTGTCATGAAGATTCTTTACGTGTATTTTAAAAATGCATGGGCGCTCGACATCACTCGCACAGTCACGGTGATTGCAGTCGCGCATCGGCTGAGTAGTTGGGTAGTCTAAAATGAACACTGAGTCTAAAATTCATTTTACTGGCTATTTCAAATGTTTACCAGCAGTGACGGTTAAACTCTGGGCGCTCGGCTCAGATGCGTTTACCGGTATGAAGCCGATTTCAACAGTTGCTGCAGCGAGCGTCAGCACGCAAGACGTGTGCACAACTTTCGGTGAGATAAAACTCAACGCCTGACTTAAAATCATCCCTTTTCGATCCTGCGTCATTACAGTGAACTTAAGTTGTGTTCAATTTCCTTAAAAAGCATCAACATTTCACGCCGAGCATAGCTTCAATCGAGTTACGTCGACCTACATATTTCGAACTGTTGCTGATTAAATGTTGATTATTATCGATCCGTTTAAACTTTGTTCATGTTCATTTGACAGTGCTTCCCTAGATGAAACGAAAAGAAAGAATTCAGAACTCGAATTCTATTAATTAGGACAACAATATACAATTTTTGTCTGAGTAAAGTAGTGCAAATGGGGGTAATATGAAAGCTTTTATGGCGCGAAGTTAACGAAGCTAACATTGACTAACGTTAGCTGCGCTGTTTTTGCGCTAGCAGCTCATTTTTTCGTTCTGCTAGTTGGCAAAGAATTAGTTTCTAGGCTAGACACCATTTTTATTGAATGCAATTTACGTGAATAATATTTACGAGCACAGTCTTTGATCTGTGGAAGAAAATAAAGTGGAACAAATGTTAGCTGGCTTAAGGCCAATTCATACCGCACAGACAAACGCCAACAAACACGTTTTGTCCTAAAGTATGTGCACATTTTGATCCTGTAAGAAAATATTTATTTTACTTATGTAAATAGAGGAATGATGTGGGACTTTGGTCTGCTGAAAGCTGGGTCATGTCTGTTGCTGAGTGAGATCGGGACTCTTATTATGAAAATGAACTGAGGACTCTTATAACGGTAGAGGAGCAGCTGCGCCTGCGCCGGCGACCTCACAGTTGCTGGGGATTATGATTACGCTGACACGTTTGCTCCCGGTTTTACAGGTATGATACAACATATGTTCATGCTGCAAATATTTTGTGTATTAATGTTCTGGGTTGTGAAGATCTATGTGCAGACCGTCCGCCATTTTGTGAACGCTGTGTATGACGTCGTGAAGTGCATTTAATGGCCTTTTTCACAGGGGCCTGTAACAGATGCACTCTCGACATTTAACAATATAAAACGAGAAGAAAGTTGTGTCTGAAAGCTGCAATCTTTTACTTGTATTGGTTAAAATGAATGAATATCTCGTGTTTTTCCGTGGGTGCTCGAGTTTGTCGGTGTCTGTTGGGGCAGTGTGAACATGACACTTATTTTTCATAACATTCTGAATACAACGACAAACTTTTGTTGGTGACTTTTTTTTGTTGGTGTTTGCTGGCGTTTGTCTGCGGTGTGAATTGGCCTCTAGTTGTACTTTTATGGCGCAAACTGAAATCGCACTTTATAGCTAACATCAACATTACCTTTGGCTAAATGCGGTCTGTACAGACAGGTTTGAAAAGTTTATTAGCTACCCTAGGGCTGGGCGATATGACTGAAAACTGTATCATGATGTAAGCGTTTCATATCAGTCGATAATATTGATATTTTTTATGACCTATTTAAAATAAGGACCAGGAGAAAAATATATTACATTCAACATTTTTATTTTAAACTTAACCTTCCTCTGATTATAATCCCCTCAGTTATAAAGGCAGAAATGTCAACACAACCATGGAAAGCAACACCATGGAAGACACAAAAGACAGGTCTTCTCAGGAGGCTGTGCCTACAGGTAGGAATTCTACAAAGTGAACTCTCTCGGTTTACTCTGACATATCTACGTACAATGTTTTGCTACTAATCTGTTATGCCTGCTTTTTCTTGTGTCTTACAGCAATTGCTAAGGAGATCCTCATCCAGCTTGATTCTATCAGAGAGCAGCAGTTGCTCATCCTGATGCAGCTCCTACAAATCTCCAGCAGTTCCAGACTTCACGCCAGACCCAACACATTTTGGGCTCCTACTTTCAACTATTGAGGAGCTACAATGTTTGTAGGAGACGTTAAAGAATCCAGAGGAGAAGAAGAATTTGGTGAGTTAAATTATGCATTAATCAGATCATTCCTAAAAGTCAGTCCCCACTCTCACTCATGCTATATTCCTTAAATAACTAACGAGTTACATGTCTTTGTTTCAGACTGTTCTCCTTGGAATGGTCGGAGGCATGACTCTTAAAGACACTGTGGGGCAGGTCCTGAAAAGAGCAATGAACACTTCGCTGGCGAGACTCATTAAAAGTGTGGTTCTGGGTGAGTGTCAGTGCTGGATAACTGCACTGTGGTGACATCCCAGGGCTCTACAGTGCAACCTATTTATTTATTTATTTATTTACTGGCTGTGACGGTGACAAAGTATTTAGGAGCACCAGTGCGACTGACCTGATCAGGTTCTATGGGTGCACCCTCCATTGAAACTAGAGCTGCAACGATTCCTCGATTAAAAAAAATCCTCAATAGCAATTTACCCGTGTTGAGTAACCGGCAAAATACCGGAAGTGGCGCATTCCACAGACGAGAATCCATGAATAACATTATTACACCGTTTTCTAAGGCTACGCGATCTATTTAAAACCATTTACAATCATAATATAGCATAGTGCTATCATGAAATCACAAAGGCTGTGATTTAGTTAAGAATATGCGCTTTAAAAAAAAAAATGCCCCGGCAAGTCATTTTATCAAATACCGCCTTTTAATGGGTAGGTTAATTTGTCATTGATCAGAAGGTGCTCCTAAATTTTTGACTGTTTAAATTAAAAAGAAATGTAAGTGTAGAGCCCTGCATCCAAATTAAGTTTTGGTGGTTGCTGAGTAACATCACGTGGTCATGCTGCCCTCTTCTATCTTGTGTTTTTCTCAGATGCAGTCCGCCGCAATGCCCTGACCAAAGATTCTACAGAAGAGGAAACAGAGCTGCTCATCACCAGGTGTCTGTGGTTAGCCTCTGATAGGGATGGTGGCCGAAGTCAGAGGGTGAACAGGCAGACAACGTAGACAACTCAAATATCGCGGTGGGCCAGAATTAAATGTTTCAAAGTTAAAAATGTTGATATTGGAAAATGGTATTTGAACTCCTTGATTCTACATTAATGCTGTGATATTATTTCTATTCTATTCTTTTCAATTCAAATCTGTTAATAAAAAGTGTGTGCGTAGACTACTCAAAAACGCAGTGGGCCAGAATTAAATGTTTCAAAGTGAAAATGTTGATATTGGAAAATGGTATTTGAACTCCTTGATTCTACATTAATGCTGTGATATTATTTCTATTCTATTCTTTTCAATTCAAATTTGTTATTAAAAAGTGTGTGTGCGTAGACAACTCAAATGCAGTGGGCCAGAATTAAATGTTTCAAAGTTAAAAATGTTGATATTGGAAAATGGTATTTGAACTCCTTGATTCTACATTAATGCTGTGATATTATTTCTATTCTATTCAAATCTGTTATTAAAAAGTGTGTTTATCCTATTTTTGTAGTGTGGTCCAATAAAAAATGCATTAAAAATGAAACCTGTCTTCCTTGTGCTGTTTTACTTTGTTTATCTTGCATAAATAACGGCTGCTAAGCAATTTTAGTATTAACCTGATATGAATGGAAATCAAAGTTCAAATAAGCCCAAATAAGGAACGGGATTGGAGGCGAGCTATACGTCCTCTCACTCGGGTTTCCGCAATCGGGCCGCGTTAAAACCGAGCGCTCGGCCGAGTGTCTTTAGCCTTAATCGGGCCGCGTTAAAACCGAGCGCTCGCAGAGCAATCGGACCTAGATTCATGCCGAGGATTGGCCGATTGTTTTAGCCTTAATCGGGCCGCTTTCGGCCCGCACAATTTTTGCTAGCTGGGCTGGAGCTCGTCTCATAAATGAACCGAAACTCAGCGTGGGCCTATAAGGTAGCCTATTGCCTCACAGACCTGAGACATATAGATAGCTTGAAATGTCTACTTTTAAGCAGAACAATTCAAAACGAAAGAAAACAGACTGCGTTGCTTATGTAATTCGAATGAAATGTGCATTTCTCTCTGGCGCTGCGAAGATCGCGAGTCGTCAACTTCATCTGTCTAGCCGACACTGACATAAAAAATAACTGTTTTAATAGTAAACAATTAAAATGTCTCCTGCTATATTTTACATATTTGCCTGTTCCTTACAAAACACTGACAGTGGTTGTTTTTTTTTTTGTTTTTTTTTTGTTTTTTGAGCAGCTGCGGACAAATTCATTCGACATACACACAATAGACTATTACGTAACACTCTGCGCTTATGTTTTAAAAACATAATTTAACATATAAATAACCATTTTTAAATAGCCCACTTAAAGTGTTTATTACAAATAAATGACTAAATGCTAAAAATTTATACATTTTAATGAACAAACATATGCGTTGCATTTACAATTCTGTGAAAACAGCACCCCCACTTCCCGCGGCCCTGAATAAAATGAATATGGGTTGGAATATGTTATGTTCTGTGGAGAGTATCCGGTGGGTAGCCTAGTATTACTTTTGGTTTGCGCAGTGTAATTCACAGAATTACAAAAAAATAAAAATATTTTGCCACCTAAAAGTTAAAAAAAAAATTTGTGTCACGTCCACGGCATGTGTAGCCTATTTCCCTCATATTAAATATTAAACGCATGTGTAGACTGATATTTTTCTAATGTCTGGACTCCTTCATTAAGGGAGTATTGATATATAAACAGTTTTAATATATTGGTATTAAATGCATTTTCTGAGAATTTATATTTCAAGTTTTTACTGCATGTCACGTCCATAACGCTGGAATTGACATCACTTGATTACACATTGTATTACCTTGTTATGATATAGTGACCCATACAATGTGCCAAACATATTTTCCTTACCTTGTCGTTCAAGGCCAGGGCACTTTTTGTACAACCAACGTTGTGCTGAACTGGTTGCAACTTGACAAAATTGATCTCCAGCGGCGGCCAGCAGCTCGTGAGTTTTTATTTATTTATTGTTTAAGGCGGTTGAAGGTTCTGGAACTTTTGCGCGCTTCCACATCCCGCGCAACTACGGATCTCCCAGGAACATTCATTATAGCCTATATTGCTGCGTACATTTATCCGTGTCGGAGTTTTGAGAAGTAGCCTAAAGCCTTGTTTATACTCGACGCAGCCGCAAGAGCGCGAGTGACCGCAGACCGCGCGCGCACCTCTCCAGATGGACGAGGCATTTATACTTGACGCGCGCGCCGTTGTGTTATTCTTTGAAACGACAGGGGGCGACTCGGAGTAATTTACCTCTAAACCACCGGGAAACAGCAGTGAAGAAGTAGTTTGCCGGAAAAACTAACATAAAAACATGCGTTACCTTTTTACTCTTTGGCAATGTTAATAAAAATATAAGTTTTTATTTTTTGTTAATATAGCATTTACAGTAACTGAGTTTGTAATACAAAACTACATGCAGTAGGTTTATTGTACTTTCACTGCATGCAAACTAAATAAAACAGCTGAAGCCTTATTGAAGAGTGTTTAAACTTTAATTTTATCAGCAGGGCAAACTTCTGCTACTGTAAATGTAAGCAGTTACTTTAGACAAGTGCAAACTGGGTGCTTAATAGAAATGTGTTTCTTTTCACAAAATGAGAGGCTTTTATTGGTCGCCATCAATGTAAATGTTTCTATGTGTATAGAGACAAAAGAATGAGGTTAATCACTGTCTGTTACCATCAGTGTACTGCCTCACTTTTATTTATGAAGACATTTATGAATGCAAACACAAAATAAAATCTTTAGTTTTTGTTTTTATTTCACAGCAAACTATAAATACAAATCTCTTTTGTAAATGAATTAGAATTTTAAATAATACACAATAGATAAAAAAAAAAACGTTTCTGTTTACAAATTTTTAAGTACTTTGTAATGTGTGTAATGGTAAACAAAGTCTATGCATCGTTGTCCCTCAGTGCATCAAAAAGGACCTGATTCAGCTTGAACTTTACATCAAGCTTCTTCCTTGGGTCCACTTTTGCAAGCATGTCAGCTAAAACTAATGTAAACCTGTAGTCCTCATTGTCCTGCTGCATGGCACTTTGTCTCTCTTCGTCCAGCCTCTCCAGTCTTTTTAGCAGGACATCTTCAGTGCTCCGTTTTCTTTTACGGGATAAAGGACATGGCGACTGGAAGGGATGCTGTGGATTGCCTCTCGGTGATGGTGTTTGTAGGGAGGACAAAGATGGCGTAGGAGATGGTGGAATATGCAATGTTATAGGAAGTGGAGAGATGGGGGGTGGTGATGGCGTAACTGGTGAGGAGCTGTCCGAAGTTGTTGTCTCTGGAGGTGAAGCAGATGTTGAAGATGTTCCAGATGACTGTGTGGCCATGGAGATATGATCATCTCTGGTGTTATCTTCCTCCTTAAAAAGGCAATAAGTAAAAAAAATCAATAAAAAATCTTTTAAAAAACACAATGCTACAGAAATATAGAATGCCTATGTAAACACAATGTATTCAAGTTCCTCAGGCACATTACTATATACTTACATGTTCAACACAGTAAAAGTATTACTTTGCTAATAACTTAAAAATTAAACATACAACTTAACTTTTAATGAAGTAATTACGTTATACAACATAGGCCTATCATACAATCTTACGCCTATTTACGTCAAAACAAAATTAAATTACCAAAAAAATACTAGTTAAATTCCTTAACTTTTAAAAGAGAAAAGGTACCCACCCAGCACCAGTCGTCATTAAGACGTTGTTTTTTGGGCTAAATCAAGTTGGCCCGTCATAGTCTTCATTTAGCCCAAAAATAGACGTTGAAAATTGGGCTTTGTTTGGTCCGTCTGGTTTGGTCCAAATTTAGCCCAAACATAGACGTTGAAAATTGGGCTTTGTTTGGTCCGTCTTGTTTGGTCCAAATTTAGCCCAAACATAGACGTTGAAAATTGGGCTTTGTTTGGTCCGTCTTGTTTGGTCCAAATTTAGCCCAAACATAGACGTTGAAAATTGGGCTTTGTTTGGTCCGTCTTGTTTGGTCCAAATTTAGCCCAAACATAGACGTTGAAAATTGGGCTTTGTTTGGTCCGTCTTGTTTTGTCTAAATTTAGCCCAAACATAGACGTTGAAAATTTGGCTTTGTTTGGTGACTTTGGTCCTTCTGATTTGGTCCAATTTTAGCCCAAAAAAAAAAAAAACGTTGAAAATTTGGCTTTGTTTATTTAGCCCAAGACCACATATAGCCCTAATATAGCATACATACAATTAAAGTATATTGTAGCAAGTGAAGAAATAGATTGTAGAAATAGTTTCAAAGTTACGTGTCACTGCACATCCCAGGAATACATTATTTGTAAGCACCCATATACGTTCGCAAACCATACCTACATGATTTGGCATAAATCCAGCAAAAAGCGCACCCTAGTGGTTCATATCTAGTTGGAAAACGCTTGTGCTGAATATTATTACACCTATTTCTGAACATTTGTTAACAATTAGCCTACATTAAATATGTCTAATGCACCCATAAAAACAGTAAACATCACAGTAGTTTCCGTAGACCCCGATAAACAACAGCACTTAAATAGCCTATTAATAACTGCATATTAATATATTCACATATATGTGAAGCACTGTTAAATATATTGAAATACATTTTGTATATTTAAAATACATTTTAAAATACTTAGAACATGAAGCTTGTTCCTCGTGTTACATCTATGTTCATAATTATATCATGTAGTTTTTGCTATTTTGTGTCTACACCTCGTTTACCATTTCTAAAGGTAGGCCTATATATTATATTATAATGTAGCCTATATAGCCTATAAATTACTTCAAACATTGTTTTACATTTTCAATGCTTTCATATTCTCATTCTATTTACAGTTTGCGATGCCCACAGGCCTACTATCCACTTAATAATGTATCAGGTTTCAGGATATTTTAGCTGATTATCAAATAATTCACTCCATCAATCTAAATGTATGTAAATGCTGCGTGACTTCTACATGTTTCAATGGGCGCGCGCTGTACATTCAAGCCGCATTTGATCTGGAACGGAGGGCGTTACCATGGAAACGAGGGCAGCTCAACTGACAATCAGCGAAGCTCCGTCTCTCACTGTTGTTTTAACTACTTTAAGGTAAGTTTAGTCCATAAAATTACACAAATAGTACATACAAATGTTCCTGACACTTTCTTTCATGTAAATGACTCGCTTCCGTTGAATATTTACTTTATAGAAATGGTTTAGTGTCTTCGCAAAAGTCCGTTAGCATCTCAACCGTTAGGCTAACTAGAGGTAACGTTATGTTAGGTTAACTGTAGACTTGAGCTGTAAGTTTGGGCTTTTAATCACATCTTATGTGTAGATGAGAGATTTTGATAGTTTTGTAAAGGTTTTGCTGACAATTGGTCAATGGATGAATGGAAATAAGCTAATTTATTTAACCTAAGTACACACTGTATGGTTAATTCATAGTTATCACGTGACGTCACACCATTACGCCCACCTGGAGGGCAAAATAAGGCTTTCCTCCACTGCCCAGTCCTTTTTATCAGGTTTGTAGTTAGTATTAATGTAGTAAAACAGTGTTATTAAAAGATCAAATTCAATATACGCTTATTCATGATGCATACTTTGTACAGGTAAGCAGATGAACACAGAACAAATTATTTATAGCATAATAATATTGTTTGTCTTCTCCCCTTTACAGTATTGTTTGCCATCTAGTCCTGATCACAGAGTTTAGCTCCAAACCCAATTAAGCAGACCTGAGCAGCTGATCCAGGATCACCAGAAACTCTGCAGAACTTTGGTCTGGACACCAGTGTTGTAAGTGCAGAACATATTGCAGGAGATCTCAACATTGTCTCTCAAGGTCCACTTACATACAGAGGTTTACTCCAATCTAGTCCAGCACACCTGAACAAGCTAATCAAGGTGCATAACTCTCTAGCTCAGTAGTCAGTGGTTAAGGGCCGTCTTTATCACAAAATCCTTACAGTGCACTGAAACATTCGCTCCCTAAAAACTCACTATGTTATCGGAAGTTCTGAAGCTCAAAACTTTAATCACACGATACTTTGAACTTGCTACTCAAGTTCGCTACAAAATGACATGTGATAGGTGATTTTAAAACACAAACCAATATTATATTTCAGCATAAACATACGTCGCTAGACAGGTAATGTCTAATCACGCAAACATTTACAATTTATGTATGACTGAAATCTTGCACGTACATGTAGAGGGAAAACTCAAGTGTATACTTTACATTTTGGACAACCATTGTTTTTTTACATTTACATTTTGGTTATTGATTTCTTTCTCACTTTAGATGCTGGAGAAAAAACAGCCAGGCTAAAGCATTCAAAGTGGAAACTTCTGTCGTGGCTCAATAATCCGGGATTGGGATGGTGGAAGGAGCAGAAGATCAGAGATCAGGAAGAGATCTACTGGTGCCCCTGAGGAACTGATTTACCTAATGCGTCAAACATTACCAAACATTTTCATCACTCACCTTCATGTCGTTGCAAACCTGTAAGACTTTCGTTCATCTTTGAAACACAAATGTAGATCTTTTTAATGAAATCTGAGAACTTTCTGTCCCTCCATTTCACAGTTTATGCAACTACAACTTTCAAGCTTTAGAGACATTATAACAATAATCAATATGACTCCAGTGGTTTAACCTCAACTTTATGAAGTGAAGTGAATGCTTTGTGTGTGTGCAAAAAACCCATTGCATCTTTATTCACAAAATATACATCTCTGACACGTTCACGGAGCACCACGATTCATCAGTGTTGTGTTGGCGAGAGAGCCAGCGATCTCATGGTGCAACATGCGTCGGAGATACATCATTTGTGAATAAAGACGTAATTGTATGCGCACATAAGGCATCTGTTAAAAATATCTTCATTTGTGTTCTCCACAAAAGTCTTATGGGTTTGGAGCGACATGAGGGTAAGTAATTAATGACAGAATTTACATTTTTGTGTGAACTATCCCTTTACTGTTTTCTAATGTGGTTATAATTGGTCATTGTTCTGTTTTATTTGTACAATATTTATGTTATATGTTACAATATTTTTAAGATTTATTGTTTTGAAAAAATGTTTATACAGAAAAGAAAAATTTGATAAGTCACAGTAAAAACTTTATAATTGTTTTAAAAAAATTATGTTTCAAATAAATGCTGTTCTTTTGAAAGTTCTATTCAAAGAATACTGAAAACTGTATCATAGTTTCCACAAAAATATGAAGCCGTACAACTGATAATTTTTTTTTGATAATCAAATCATCATATTATAATGATTTCTGAAGGATCATGTGACACTGAAGACTGAAGTAATGATGCTGAAAATTCAGCTTTGCATCACATGAATAAATTACACATTACTATATATTTACATGTATATTTATGAAATGTTATTTTTATTGTAGTAATATTTCACAATATAACTGTTTTTAGGGTATGCTTCATCAAATGCAGGCTTAAGATGTGATCAGGAAAGTGTTTTTTTATGTGAAAGATGTATCTGATGTGTCAATAAATGGTTTGCAAATCTTTTATGAATTGTCTTATTATGAATATTAAATATAATCATGAATTCACGGTTGACATTAGGCCTGAAAATGACGTCTTTTCAACTCACTTTACAACCTAATTTAGACGCGATTGGGACGTCCTTTTATTGGCGTCTTTTCAACGACCTGGAAAAGACGGCTTTTCACCTTTCACTTTTCAACCAAATTTTAACGTTGTTTAGACGTCTGGCAATGTCGTCTTTTCGACGTCTTTTCAACGAGTTTTTGCTGGGTGGGTACACTCTCAGAAAAAAAGGTACATGGTGGTACAAATAATGTTCCTCAAAGAACAGTTTTGTACCTTTTCAATAATAGTACCTTTAATGGTACAGGAAAGACCACTGAAGATACTGTTTTGTACCTGTTAAGGTACAATTGAAATTAAGGTACATAATTGTTCTCACATCAAGGGTACAGTTATGGGCCAAATTACTGTTTCATTCATGATTGGTTGCTGTGTTGAGTATTTGGCATAGCAACAAGACACTGATTGGTCGAAATCGCTTCAGCCACGAAATTTTCCGAACTGACAGCGGGAAGCAGGCTACACAACTGCAGCGCGGTCGAGAGTTTATTTTATCAAACTTGAAGACGAAATTTAAAGGTGAGTTCTGACAATTTATGTATATATTTAGTTCACAATTCTAAAATATAAATGTTTCAGCCACTTAACGTTAATTTAGCGAGTTAAATTAGCTTTGCTCCAAATGCTTTTTAGCCATTTGACTTGTACATTACACTTTACATTTTTTTTATGCAATTATTGACTAGTATTAAGTCATCACGTGTACAATATATGGCGTTTGTTCTCCATTATCCACTATAACTGTTAAATGTTAACTTTGCTATTAGGCAACATGAAACTGATTGCCCAAGGTTGCTGCAGCCGTTACTGCATTTTCAAATAGACCGGAGAGCGGGAACTTCGAGAAGCAGATTACGAGCACGAGCACCACCACAAGCCATGGCTTCGCCCTCTTTATCGTCAGAAGTACTTTAGCTGGACTCGAATTATAAGACGAAGAGAAGAGGAAATTCAAAGGTGGGTTTTATGTTTATGTTTAACCAAATAAAAATGTATAAAACGTTACAGCTACTCAACATGATAATAGCGAGTGTAACGTTAAATAGCTTAACTTAATTGTACGAATCCAGTCAGTGATATTAGTCGTCTGCAAATATATTTTAAAGCAATTGAGTTTCTGTGTCGTAAGTTCACATTTAATACATTATTGTTGTAAATGAATGCTCAAGCAGAGGTGCCATGCTGGTGTACTTTACATTAGTCCACAATACTGTATGCGGTTTTGGAACAATTCCCAGCTAGCAAAAATTGTGCGGGCCGAAAGCGGCCCGATTAAGGCTAAAACAATCGGCCAATCCTCGGCATGAATCTAGGTCCGATTGCTCTGCGAGCGCTCGGTTTTAACGCGGCCCGATTAAGGCTAAAGACACTCGGCCGAGCGCTCGGTTTTAACGCGGCCCGATTGCGGAAACCCGAGTGAGAGGACGTATAGCTCGCCTCCAATCCCGTTCCTTATTTGGGCTTATTTGAACTTTGATTTCCATTCATATCAGGTTAATACTAAAATTGCTTAGCAGCCGTTATTTATGCAGCCGTTATTTATGCAAGATAAACAAAGTAAAACAGCACAAGGAAGACAGGTTTCATGTTTAATGCATTTTTTATTGGACCACACTACAAAAATAGGATAAACACTTTTTAATAACAGATTTGAATAGAATAGAAATAATATCACAGCATTAATGTAGAATCAAGGAGTTCAAATACCATTTTCCAATATCAACATTTTTAACTTTGAAACATTTAATTCTGTCCCACTGCATTTGAGTTGTCTACGCACACACACTTTTTAATAACAGATTTGAATTGAAAAGAATAGAATAGAACAGAATAGAATAGAAATAATATCACAGCATTAATGTAGAATCAAGGAGTTCAAATACCATTTTCCAATATCAACATTTTCACTTTGAAACATTTAATTCTGGCCCACTGCGTTTTTGAGTAGTCTACGCACACACTTTTTAATAACAGATTTGAATTGAAAAGAATAGAATAGAAATAATATCACAGCATTAATGTAGAATCAAGGAGTTCAAATACCATTTTCCAATATCAACATTTTTAACTTTGAAACATTTAATTCTGGCCCACCGCGATATTTGAGTTGTCTACGTTGTCTGCCTGTTCGCCCACTGACTTCGGCCACCATCCCTATCAGAGGCTAACCACAGACACCCGGTGATGAGCAGCTCTGTTTCCTCTTCTGTAGAATCTTTGGTCAGGGCATTGCGGCGGACTGCATCTGAGAAAAACACAAGATAGAAGAGGGCAGCATGACCACGTGATGTTACTCAGCAACCACCAAAACTTAATTTGGATGCAGGGCTCTACACTTACATTTCTTTTTAATTTAAAAAGTTTAGGAGCACAGTCAAAAATTTAGGAGCACCTTCTGATCAATGACAAATTAACCTACCCATTAAAAGGCGGTATTTGATAAAATGACTTGCCGGGGCATTTTTTTTTTTTAAAAGCGCATATTCTTAACTAAATCACAGCCTTTGTGATTTCATGATAGCACTATGCTATATTATGATTGTAAATGGTTTTAAATAGATCGCGTAGCCTTAGAAAACGGTGTAATAATGTTATTCATGGATTCAAGTCTGTGGAATGCGCCACTTCCGGTATTTTGCCGGTTACTCAACACGGGTAAATTGCTATTGAGGATTTTTTTTAATCGAGTGCTCGACTTTAATCGAGGAATCGTTGCAGCTCTAGTTTCAATGGAGGGTGCACCCATAGAACCTGATCAGGTCAGTCGCACTGGTGCTCCTAAATACTTTGTCACCGTCACAGCCAGTAAATAAATAAATAAATAAATAAATAGGTTGCACTGTAGAGCCCTGGGATGTCACCACAGTGCAGTTATCCAGCACTGACACTCACCCAGAACCACACTTTTAATGAGTCTCGCCAGCGAAGTGTTCATTGCTCTTTTCAGGACCTGCCCCACAGTGTCTTTAAGAGTCATGCCTCCGACCATTCCAAGGAGAACAGTCTGAAACAAAGACATGTAACTCGTTAGTTATTTAAGGAATATAGCATGAGTGAGAGTGGGGACTGACTTTTAGGAATGATCTGATTAATGCATAATTTAACTCACCAAATTCTTCTTCTCCTCTGGATTCTTTAACGTCTCCTCCAAACATTGTAGCTCCTCAATAGTTGAAAGTAGGAGCCCAAAATGTGTTGGGTCTGGCGTGAAGTCTGGAACTGCTGGAGATTTGTAGGAGCTGCATCAGGATGAGCAACTGCTGCTCTCTGATAGAATCAAGCTGGATGAGGATCTCCTTAGCAATTGCTGTAAGACACAAGAAAAAGCAGGCATAACAGATTAGTAGCAAAACATTGTACGTAGATATGTCAGAGTAAACCGAGAGAGTTCACTTTGTAGAATTCCTACCTGTTGGCACAGCCTCCTGAGAAGACCTGTCTTTTGTGTCTTCCATGGTGTTGCTTTCCATGGTTGTGTTGACATTTCTGCCTTTATAACTGAGGGGATTATAATCAGAGGAAGGTTAAGTTTAAAATAAAAATGTTGAATGTAATATATTTTTCTCCTGGTCCTTATTTTAAATAGGTCATAAAAAATATCAATATTATCGACTGATATGAAACGCTTACATCATGATACAGTTTTCAGTCATATCGCCCAGCCCTAGGGTAGCTAATAAACTTTTCAAACCTGTCTGTACAGACCGCATTTAGCCAAAGGTAATGTTGATGTTAGCTATAAAGTGCGATTTCAGTTTGCGCCATAAAAGTACAACTAGAGGCCAATTCACACCGCAGACAAACGCCAGCAAACACCAACAAAAAAAAGTCACCAACAAAAGTTGGTCGTTGTATTCAGAATGTTATGAAAAATAAGTGTCATGTTCACACTGCCCCAACAGAAACCGACAAACTCAAGCACCCACGGAAAAACACGAGATATTCATTCATTTTAACCAATACAAGTAAAAGATTGCAGCTTTCAGACACAACTTTCTTCTCGTTTTATATTGTTAAATGTCGAGAGTGCATCTGTTACAGGCCCCTGTGCAAAAGGCCATTAAATGCACTTCACGACGTCATACACAGCGTTCACAAAATGGCGGACGGTCTGCACATAGATCTTCACAACCCAGAACATTAATACACAAAATATTTGCAGCATGAACATATGTTGTATCATACCTGTAAAACCAGGAGCAAACGTGTCAGCGTAATCATAATCCCCAGCAACTGTGAGGTCGCCGGCGCAGGCGCAGCTGCTCCTCTACCGTTATAAGAGTCCTCAGTTCATTTTCATAATAAGAGTCCCGATCTCACTCAGCAACAGACATGACCCAGCTTTCAGCAGACCAAAGTCCCACATCATTCCTCTATTTACATAAGTAAAATAAATATTTTCTTACAGGATCAAAATGTGCACATACTTTAGGACAAAACGTGTTTGTTGGCGTTTGTCTGTGCGGTATGAATTGGCCTTAAGCCAGCTAACATTTGTTCCACTTTATTTTCTTCCACAGATCAAAGACTGTGCTCGTAAATATTATTCACGTAAATTGCATTCAATAAAAATGGTGTCTAGCCTAGCAACTAATTCTTTGCCAACTAGCAGAACGAAAATATGAGCTGCTAGCGCAAAAACAGCGCAGCTAACGTTAGTCAATGTTAGCTTCGTTAACTTCGCGCCATAAAAGCTTTCATATTACCCCCATTTGCACTACTTTACTCAGACAAAAATGTTATATTGTTGTCCTAATTAATAGAATTCGAGTTCTGAATTCTTTCTTTTCGTTTCATCTAGGGAAGCACTGTCAAATGAACATGAACAAAGTTTAAACGGATCGATAATAATCAACATTTAATCAGCAACAGTTCGAAATATGTAGGTCGACGTAACTCGATTGAAACTATGCTCGGCGTGAAATGTTGATGCTTTTTAAGGAAATTGAACACAACTTACCTCAAGTTCACTGTAATGACGCAGGATCGAAAAGGGATGATTTTAAGTCAGGCGTTGAGTTTTATCTCACCGAAAGTTGTGCACACGTCTTGCGTGCTGACGCTCGCTGCAGCAACTGTTGAAATCGGCTTCATACTGGTAAACGCATCTGAGCCGAGCGCCCAGAGTTTAACCGTCACTGCTGGTAAACATTTGAAATAGCCAGTAAAATGAATTTTAGACTCAGTGTTAATTTTAGACTACCCAACTACTCAGCCGATGCGCGACTGCAATCACCGTGACTGTGCGAGTGATGTCGAGCGCCCATGCATTTTTAAAATACACGTAAAGAATCTTCATGACAACTAAATATTTTTGCTATGGTTATAAATATTAAAAATTGCTCTGTGCAAAATGACTCTATTATTATTATTATTTACCGCATCTATTTTGTTTTGGACAACGACATTCGACGAGTATAACATACTAAGATACAGTCAGGAATTTACGTCAATTTTAAAATAATTTTTATGTTAATTATTGCTACATTAAAACCATCCTTGATTTAACCTAAGCCGAGTCATTTTCAGAAGTGGTCCAGATCATACAGCAGAGCCGACCAGTTACGGTGAACATGAATCGGCCCAGTGCTTTACAGCCGTAACAAAAATGCATGTGCCAGAGCGAGCTGCGGGCCACAATCGGCCCGGTTAACACACGCCGATGCCGAGTCTGAGCCGCAGGCGCCGCGGGGCAGCCGAGCTCGGGCCGATTATACATGCTATCTGATTGAACGCCAACGAACAGTGCGCAGATAAAATCACTCGTTCTGTGTTTAAATGAATGCGATTAACGTTACCTGATTCTGTCCTAAGTCGTATACATGTCATATACATTCATTTTATCATAGACCTTTGTTGAAACTCATGTGTCTTTGATTTTTAGATCATGATGGGGTAAACTGTCAGTGCTGTCTGGTATCAGTGATCACACATCTGAAAGTCTTCCTGCGTCCTCAGCTGTGAGGCAAGTATCAGTACATGAGTTATTTGAGTTTCTTAATCTTATGATATTCTTTTTTCTGATGAGGTTGAATTTATTTTTCTAAGACAAAATGTTTGCCATAATGACAGAGTGATGTCAATCTTGATAAAGCACAGTAACTGCACTTCAAATTAATTCTGAAAGATTTCTGTCACTTAACTGAAAGTATATTCACCTAAAACTCTGACATTCACAAAGTATTGTAGCATACAGGTACCAAATGTCAATATGAAATGTAACATGCAAAATGGCAATGCAATGTGTAAAATGGCAATGTATTTCTGTATTTATATTTACATTTTCTATATGATATGTGCAACATCATTCTGGAGCAAAACAAATATTCAAAATCAATAATATAATAATTTGCATTACTACACTAGCTTTAACCTAAAATTAAAACATACATTTGAAAATTGTATAATTATGTTCAAAAATAAAAAATAAGATGTATTACAGAAATTAGATGTTTAAAATGTTCAAGCAAATATTATAGCAAAATTATAATTTAGGTTATTTTTCCTAGTTGCTTTTACACTCAAAGTTAAGGCACTTGATGCAATGATCGTCTCGGAATCCTTTTTTAAAATCCAGATTGAATTTTGCCACGTTCATCGCGAGTATTTAATAAAAATGCAATCATAAGTGTCGTAACTGTGAGTGTAAATGCAATTAAGAAAAATAGCATTTAAATTATCATTTTGCTACAATTTTAGGTTGAACATGTTAAAGGGTTAGTTCACCCAAAAATGAAAATTCTTTAATCAATTACGAGCTTTCTGACCCCCCATAGACAGCTAAGCAACTACCACTTTGACGCTTTAAAAAGTTCCTAAAGTGATTGTAAAACTAATCCATATGAATTGAGTGTTTTAGTCTAAATTTTGTGCTGCCTTTATGATGAACAGGTTGAATTTAGGCTTTTATTCATCAATTCACATCAGATACGGTAAACGGAAGCTCTAGCGTGTTCGCTTGACATGCGAAAACAAATGAGGTTAATTCTCGTGTGTTGCGCAGCACGTTTGAGAAAGAGGTTTGTTCTCACGTGTCAAGCATGTTCGGTTGAGCTTCTGAAATCTGTTCATCATATAAAGCGATCATGTCTCTTCAGAAAATTTGAACTACGGTAAACTGCTCGATTCAAATGGATTGGTCTTACGATCTCTTTATGAACTTTTTGAAGCATCAAAGTTTTAGTTGCATGGACTGTCAATGGGGGGACAGAAAGCTCTCAGATTCCATTAAAAAGATCTTCATTTGTGTTCCAAAGATGAACGAAAGTCTTACAGGTTTGGATCAACATGAGAGGGAATAATTAATGACAGTTTTTTTTTAATTTTGGGTGAATTATGCCTTTAAACATCTCTAATCATTTTTGTAATATGTTTAAATTATATGTTAAGACAAGTGTAGGAGATGGCTAATTTAATTATATTATTGAATTTGAATTGTCACTTTGCCCCAAACATTGCACATATGGTATGGAAAATGTAAATTTAAATAAGAAATACATTGCCATTTTATATATTACATTGCCATTTTGCATATTAAATTTCAAAATGTCTTTTGATACCTGTATGCTACCATAATAAAGAGATCGTAAAATAATTTGAATTGAGCAGTTTAGTCCAAGTTTTTCTGTAGAGATACGATCATTTTATATGATGAACAGATTTAATTTAGGCTTTTATTCACATATAAATATTCATCAATTCACACATCAGTTGCGGTAAACGGAAGCTTAAGCATGTTTGCTAGAGGTGCGAAAACCGATGATGTTCATTCTCGTGTGTTTTGCAGCACGTTTGAGCTTCTGTTTGTTCAATGTTTAAATGTGAATAAAATCCTAAATTGAATCTGTTTATTATACTAAGCGGTAGTCTCTTCAGACATTTTTTTACTAAACTTCTCAATTCAAATGGATTAGTTTAACATTTTACTTTTCTGGGTATTTTATATGAAGCTTTAAGTGAATCATTTAAAACTTTGTGGAAAATGTAAAAATGCAGAAAGTTTTTTTTTGTGTGTGTGTGAAAATTGTTTTCTTATCTGCATTTCAGTTATTCCAGAAAATGGACCGAATGCATGCTGTGGTTGATTTAAGGTGTTTCCAGGATTCCTTAAAGGTATAGTTCAGCAAAAAAAAATTATTCTGTCATTAATTATACACCCTCATGTCATTCCGAACCTGTAAGACCATCGTTTACCATTGTTTATCTTCGGAACACAAATGAAGATATTTTTGATAAACTCCAAGAGCTTTCTGTTCCTCCATTGGTAGCCTACGCAACTAATACATTCAAGCCCCAGAAAGGTAGTAAAGACACCATTAAACTAATCCAAGTGACTCCAGTGGTTTAACCTCAATTTTATGAAGCGATGCAAGTGCTTTGTTTTGCCAAAAAAACACAAAAAAACATAATTTACCTCTATATTTACAAAATAATAATATAGCTGCGAGCAGCGATTGCGGGCCCAAGCCGGTGGCACCGCCACCCTGGTGCCTTTAGTTACACTAAAGGCACCGGGGTGGCGGTGTCACCGGCTTGGGCCCTCCATCGCTGCTCGCAGCTATATTTATATATATATATATATATATATATATATATACATATATATGTATATACATACACATATATATATATATATAATAAAGATGGGAAATTTTACTTGTCTTACCTTATTCTGATTTTATGATACACTCAAAATATTCCACAACAAATCCTTTAAATTTAATGTAAAAATAAAAACGAAAGTAAGTGTTGGGCTCACGTAACCCTTTCATTAGAATCAAAACGTTTCAACAGTTGTGATGTATTTGGATGCTAAACTATTCTTTATTATAGGCTTTGTACTTCACTCGTGTTCCAATATCGACGGAAAAAATCATCCTCTTCACACGCGCAAAAATGTGCTTGGAAAAATCACAGTGGAGCAGTGCTTACTGTGAATGTACGAACTGTACTACTGACTATTTAAACAGAGCAGTGTGTATATGTTAGGTTTACTATTTTATTATATTTTATTAAGGCTATAATGAACAGGCTGCGATGTCAAGTTTGCAATGCTGGAATGTGGTGTGATTTAACAGTAGACACATAAAAACATAATTGGCACATCATTTTGTTCATACAGGACATCATTCAAACTGCAAAGTGTTTGCTTATATTTATATACACTCGCAATAAAACACAACATTGTGCTTTTGTAAAATAAATTCAAGCAATCCACCCCCCGAAATGGCGTTCATTTTAAAATTAAACTAAGCTCTTGGCTAAACAGGCATTCATAACTGTGAGCGCCCACGGCGAGGAACGAGCAGAAAAAGAGCGAACGTTTTTTTGTTAATTCCTACTTCCATAGGAATTCATTGAAAATGCTCGCTCTACTCAGCACCATTATTAAAGTCTGTGCAGACATCTGTATTTTACTTTAAGTTAGCGATTTAAAAGCCCCCAGCAGTGTCACAGGTCGATTAACCGACATCCCTAATATATTTATATATACAATAGGCCTACCTGAAAGAGAATTTGGCTTGCCCGACCAGAGTAGCCTGATTTGAACGTCAATGACAAAAAATAACTTGGGAATCACTAAAACGAGAGATTATTCTAATTTTATTACATTCATTTTAAGTTGCAATCAACAGTTGATAATAAATGTATTACTGATCAATGGTAACAAGGTTGCGCTGCTGAGGCTCGTGCAGCTTCTCCAGGAGAAACGTAAACAAATGAGCGCAGCACACAAAAAAGAAACCCAGTTAACAACATACTGACTATAAAAATTACAAATATGGAGTTTTTATATATTTTATAACCTATGATAGAGTTAAGCAACCTCACTTGACGAGTAGGCTACCGTTTCCTGAATACAATCACAATTGAAACTGTGACATTGATTTCATACAACAGGTTAATAAACAGTTATAATTAAGTCACTTACATTTTAGATGCAATATTGACTGTTTTTGTTCTGTTTCAGTAGCAAAAGTAGTTAAACAAAGATCACAGCAGAACCGTCGCGCATCTCACGGCAACTTGTTTTCTCATTACTGAATGATTCAGTTTTTTGAACGAATCGGTTGACTCAAAGATTCAATGATCAATCCATAAACATCTGTCTCAATCATGAATGACTCAGTCATTCGAACGAATCGTTTGAACGAATGAATCAATGACTCGCTCATTAAGACGGTCGCCTGGCGACACCTAATGGCGGTTTAGTGTTATGTTTAAAAGTATCATTCTTTCCAACGTGTGTGCATCATTATCAATGTCCGTGCGGACGTCCGAATTTTACTTTCACTTTTATATTAGCGATTTAAAAGCACCCGCTCGTGTCACACGTCGATTAACCGATGGGAAAATATCCTCACAGTCATATACCTAATACATTTATATTTAAATACAATATAGGCCCACCTAGTAAAAAGTTTAATATACTATTTGTATATCCTTTTGGACACAAGAGGGCAGAATAGCCCTATGTTTGCTTTTTTGTTGAACCAAATAGCACTAAATAGCCTGTTTTTAACTTTTTTTATACTTCTTGAATTGCAAAAACAGAATAAAATGGGTTTAGTTCTAATATTTGTATAATTTTATATAAAAATAAACGGTGTATAATTACATTTGTAGAAGATATGAGATGTTTTCTGATTCCTTTTTTGACATTACTTTAATCCCTCGCCATATCAAAACCGTTTGAGATATTCAATATCCGTTCACAATTTAGCATCTTTAATGTATTTTCATCATGTTGAAAAAGTTTGGTGTGAATAAAATAAACCACTTAGCAGGACTGGGTAAAAATTCAGAGGCTGATTTTGCAAAGAAATCCAGATTCAAACCAAAATATCTGACTTCCTGATGGCCGAGCTAATGAATGTAAATTAGAAAGTTGTCCGGCTTGATGAGTACAATATACAAACTATTTTTTTTTTACTGTAGTTAAAACTAACCCGCCCACTTTTGTCAAAAGCATGTTGAAAGTGACACACTTCCTGCTGCCAGTTGGTGGCGCTATAACTTTGACTCACAATAGTTATATCCATCTGATCGGCCTCTTACCACGAACACACTGCTGAAGTTTCATCAAGATCAGTAATGTATGCAGAAGTTATTCCACTTCGTGTTTCTCTTTTCTCGCCATAAATTCGTTTCCTCGCCACGGCCAAACCGTTCGAGATATCAAAAATCCGTCCGCAATTTAGAATCCTCAATGTCTTGACTTCATGCACACCGAGTTTGGTGGGGATTGGATGAATTCTCAAGGAGGAGTACTTCGCATTCCACAGCAAGCGTTTTCCAAACAACCCATAATAGCCGACTTCCTGTTGGGCTGGCGTAAAACTTGACCAGGGGAAAGTTGTTCGGCCCGATGATATCTATATGTATACCGAGTTTCATATTAATTCATGCAAGCGTGTTTGATCTATGGACCAAGTTTTGGGACCCCGTTCAAGGGGGCGCTGTTGGGGTTCCGACTTGTATGTAAAGTTTCAAGAGTTTTTGAGCACGTTAAGGACCCCAAAAGCCCCTGAAACCTTGATTAACAATATAAAAGCAATAGTCAAATCCCCCCTCCCCTCACACACACAGAGACACAGAGAGGGGGAGAGAAAATTCTTCAGAAAATCCACATTCAAACCAAAATATCTCTCTTCCTGTTGGTCGGAGATCGTTAATGTAAATTAGAAAGTTGTCCGTCTTTATGAGAACAATACACATACCAAGTTTTGTTGCTGTTGATAAAACTAACCCCCCCACTTATGACTAAAGGTGGCGCTACTGAGCCCCTCACCACGCCCGTTTCTGAAACTTTGCACATGTCTACGGGCTAATAAATGTGATGTGTCTGTCGAGTTTCATCCAATTTCAAGTATGTTAAGAGTCTCAAAAGCATCAAAAAAGAATATTAAAGTTTGAAGCGTTGCCATGGCAACAGTATTAAAGATATCAAAAATCCTTTCACAGGTCTACATCTGCCGTGTGTTTACATTATACACATAAACTTTGAAGCAAATCGGGTAAAAATAAGAGGGTGATTTCAAAGCATTTTGAAAGGGACACACTTCCTGCTGCCAGTTGGTGGCGCTATAACTTTGACTCACAATAGTCACATCCATGTGATCGGCCTCTTACAACGAACACACTGCTGAAGTTTAATCAAGATCAGTTAATGTATGCAGAAGTTATAACACACTTCCTGTTTGCATTATTCGCCATAAATTCGTTTCCTCGCCACGGCCAAACCGTTCGAGATATCAAAAATCCGTCCGCAATTTAGCATCCTCAATGTCTTGACTTCATGCACACCGAGTTTGGAGGCGAATGGATCAATTCCCTAGGAGGAGTAGATCAAATTCCACAGCGTGCGTTTCCAAACAACCCATAATAGCCGACTTCCTGTTGGGCTGGCGTAAAACTTAGAGCACGGAAGTTGTTCGGCCCGATGAGATCTATATGTGTACCGAGTTTCATATTATTACATGCAAGTGTGTTTGATTTATGGACAAGTGTTCGGATCCCGTTCCAGGGGGCGCTGTCGAGCCCCCCTGCCACGCCCGGGTACCAGCTTCAGCCAGGCCCTGATGGCCGCAGGTTCTGACCCGTGTGCAAAGTTTCAAGAGTTTTCGAGCATGTTAAGGGTCCCAAAAGTGCCCGAAAGGTTGACAAAATAATAATAATAATAATAAATATAAATATAGCTGCGAGCAGCGATTGCGGGCCCAAGCCGGTGGCACCGCCACCCTGGTGCCTTTAGTTACACTAAAGCCACCGGGGTGGCGGTGTCACCGGCTTGGGCCCTCCATCGCTGCTCGCAGCTATATTTATATATTTATATATATATATATATATATATATATATAAATGTAACAAAAAATATATACATTATATATATGTAACAATAAATAAATAAATAAATAAATAAATATATACTGTATATATGGTGTGCATCCACGGCGAGGAACGGGCAGAGAAGAGCGAACGTTTTTTAGTTCATTCCTACTTCCATAGGAATTCATTGAAAACGCTCGCTCTGCACCATTATCCATGTCAGTGCGGACAAACATATTTTACTTTCATTTTTAAGTTAGCAATTCAAAAGTCCCCAGCAGTGTCACACGTTGATTAACCGGTGGTAAAATATTCCTCACCGTCACATACCGGTACCTAGATTATTTTATATTGATACAATAGGCCTACCTGACTTTGAACACAAGAGAGCAGTATAGCACTATGAATGACATATTTTAAAAAGAAAATTTGGACCAAAAAAACATTCTGGATGTTTTTAAACTTAAACAATTATTAAATAAAATAAAAAAAGAATAAAATGGGTTTAGTTCTGATATTTGTATAATTTTATATAGAAATACATGGTGTATAATTACATTTTTAGAAGATAGGAGGTTTTTAGTGTTTCCTTTTTTGACATTACTTTAATCCCTCGCCATAGCAAAACCGTTTGAGATATTTATTATGCGTTTACAATTTAGCATCTTTAATGTATTTTCATCATGTTGAAAAAGTGTTGTGGGAATAAAATAAACCACTTAAGAGGACTGGGTAAAAATTCAGAGGCTGATTTTGCAAAGAAATCCACATTCAAACCAAAATATCTGACTTCCTGCAACATGTTGAAAAAGTTTTGTGGGAATAAAATAAACCACTTAAGAGGACTGGGTAAAAATTCAGAGGCTGATTTTGCAAAGAAATCCACATTCAAACCAAAATATCTGACTTCCTGTTGGTCTGAGCTAATGACTGTAAATTAGAAAGTTGTCCGGCTTGATGAGACCAATATACGTACTGATTTTTATAACTGTGGGTAAAACTAACCCCCCCACTTTTGTCAAAAGCATTTTGAAAGTGACACACTTCCTGCTACCAATTGGTGGCGCTATAACTTTGACTCACAATAGTTACATCCATCTGATCGGCCTCTTACCACGAACACACTGCTGAAGTTTCATCAAGATCAGTTAATGTGTGCAGAAGTTATAACACTTCGTGTTTCTCTTTTCTCGCCATAAATTCGTTTCCTCGCCACGGCCAAACCGTTCGAGATATCAAAAATCCGTCCGCAATTTAGCATCCTCAATGTCTTGACTTCATGCTGACCGAGTTTTGTGGGGATTGGACGAATTCTCTAGGAGGAGTATTTCACATTCCACAGCAAGCGTTTTCCAAACAACCCATAATAGCCGACTTCCTGTTGGGCTGGCGCAAAACTTAGAGCACGAAAGTTGTTCGGCCCGATGAGATCTATATGTGTGCTGAGTTTCATATTAATTCATGCAAGCTAGTTTGATCTATGGACCAAGTTTTCGGACCCCATTCCAGGGGGCGCTGTTGAGCCCCCCTGCCACGCCCGGGTACCAGCTTCAACCCGTCCCTGATGGCAGGGGGTTCCGACTTGTATGTAAAGTTTCAAGAGTTTTTGAGTACGTTAAGGACCCCAAAAGCCCCTGAAACCTTGATTAACAATATAAAAGCAATAGTCAAATCCCCCCTCCCCTCACACACACAGAGACACAGAGAGAGGGAGAGAAAATTCTTCAGAAAATCCACATTCAAACCAAAATATCTCTCTTCCTGTTGGTCGGAGATCGTTAATGTAAATTAGAAAGTTGTCCGTCTTGATGAGAACAATACACATACCAAGTTTTGTTGTTGTTGATAAAACTAACCCCCCCACTAATGACTAAAGGTGGCGCTACTGAGCCCCTCACCACGCCCGTTTCTGAAACTTTGCACATGTCTACGGGCTAATAAATGTGATGTGTCTGTCGAGTTTCATCCAATTTCAAGTATGTTAAGAGTCTCAAAAGCATCAAAAAAGAATATTAAAGTTTGAAGCGTTGCCATGGCAACAGTATTAAAGATATCAAAAATCCTTTCACAGGTCTACATCTGCCGTGTGTTTACATTATACACATAAAGTTTGAAGCAAATCGGGTAAAAATAAGAGGGTGATTTCAAAGCATTTTGAAAGGGACACACTTCCTGCTGCCAGTTGGTGGCGCTATAACTTTGACTCACAATAGTCACATCCATGTGATCGGCCTCTTACAACGAACACACTGCTGAAGTTTAATCAAGATCAGTTAATGTATGCAGAAGTTATAACACACTTCCTGTTTCCATTATTCGCCATCAATTCGTGTCCTCGCCACGGCCAAACCGTTCGAGATATCAAAAATCTGTCCGCAATTTAGCATCCTCAATGTCTTGACTTCATGCTGACTGAGTTTGGAGGCGAATGGATGAATTCCCTAGGAGGAGTACATTAAATTCCACAGCATGCGTTTCCAAACAACCCATAATAGCCGACTTCCTGTTGGGCTGGCGTAAAAAGTAAAAGTACGAAAGTTGTTCGGCCCGATGAGATCTATATGTGTACCGAGTTTCATATTATTACATGCAAGCGTGTCTGATTTATGGACCAAGTTTTCGGACCCCGTTCAAGGGGGCGCTGTCGAGCCCCCCTGCCACGCCCGGGTACCAGCTTCAGCCCGGCCCTGATGGCCGCGGGTTCTGACCCGTGTGCAAAGTTTCAAGAGTTTTCGAGCACGTTAAGGGTCTCAAAAGTGCCCGAAAGGTTGACAGAAAAATAAGAATAAGAAGAATAATAATAAATAATTCTACCGAAAACAATAGGGCCTTCGCCCTTTCAGGGCTTGGGCCCTAATTAAAGCTGCAAGCAGCGATGAAAGGGCCCTCGCACCCGTGCCATCGTCACTCGTTGGCTTTAGGAAGACAGAGCATGGTTGGGCAATGTGCATTTAAGGAGGTATACAGTATATAGTAGTTGCTAGCATGTTTAGTATGTTTTTAGCATGCTTAGTACACAATAGGTATGTGGTTAGTACTGCATTACTGTGTTAACCAGTTCAGTTTCTGTTGGCAGTAGGTGGGGTTATATATCTGAATATTGCTTTGTAGATGTGTTCAGTGCAGGACTTTTATCAAGTATGTGAAGTTTGGGGCAGATTGGATATTGTATGTTTGAGTTACAACAACTTCCTTTAGCATTTCTATTATGTTTTATGATGTTTCTAGCATATTACATATTAATTTTGGGGTAGATTGGACATTGCATGCCTGAGTTACAGCAAATTCCTATTTAATTGCAGTAATAGCATGCTTTAGCACTTAGCTAAGTGTTTGCTAGCATGTTTTAGCATGTTTCTAGTATGTTGTTAGCATGTTTAGCACTTGCTGGCACTTTTTTATATGTTATCAGGAGTTCACAACAGTGTTAAACATGTCACTTCCTGTTGCCAGTAGGCGGCGCTATGACTGTAACTGAATATGAGCATGGTCATGTGTTCAGGACAGAACGCTTATCAAACGTGTGAAGTTTGGGGTAGATTGGACATTGTATGCTTAAGTTACAACAACTTCCTTTAGCATTTCTAACATGCTTTAGAACTTAGCTATGTGTTGCTAGCATGTTTCTTGCATGTTACATATTAAGTTTGGGGCAGATTGGACATTCCATGCCTGTGTTACAGCAAATTCCTATTTAATTGCAGCAATAGCATGCTTTAGCACTTAGCTAAGTGTTTGCAAGCATGTTTTAGCATTTTTCTAGAATGTTGTTAGCATGTTTAACACTTGCTGGCACTTTTTTATATGTTATCAGGAGTCCACAACAGTGTTTAACATGTCACTTCCTGTTGCCAGCAGGTGGCGCTTTGATTGTAACTGAATATGAGCATTGTCATGTGTTCAAGACAGAACGCTTATCAAAAGTGTGAAGTTTGGCGCAGATTGGACATTGCCTTCTTGAGTAACAACAACATCCTGTTTCATTATATTAGCATGCTTTAACACTTAGCTTAGTATTGCTAGCATGTTTTAACATGTTTCTAGCATGTTTAGAAGTCAATGGTATATTTTTAACATGTTGCTAGAACGGCATCAACGTGTTAAACATGACACTTCCTGTTACCAGTAGGTGGCGCTATTACTATAACTGAATATTCTCATGTAGATGTGTTCAGGCCATGACTCTTATCAAACGTGTGAAGTTTGGGGCAGACTGGACATTCCGTGCCTGTGTTACAGCAAATTCCTATTTAATTGCAGTATTAGCATGCTTTAGCACTAAGCTAAGTGTTTGCTAGCATGTTTTAACATGTTTCTAGTATGTTGTTAGCATGTTTAGCACATGCTGGAACTTTTTTATATGTTATCAGGAGTCCACAACAGTGTTTAACATGTCACTTCCTGTTGCCAGCAGGTGGCGCTATGACTGTAACTGAATATGAGCATGGTCATGTGTTCAGGAAAGAACGCTTATCAAAAGTGTGAAGTTTGGCGCAGATTGGACATTGCCTTCTTGAGTAACAACAACATCCTGTTTCATTGAATTAACATGCTTTAGCACTTAGCTAAGTTTTGCTAGCATGTTTTAACATGTTTCTAGCATGTTTAGAAGTCAATGGCATTTTTAACATGTTGCTAGAACGGCATCAACGTGTTAAACATGACACTTCCTATCACCAGTAGGTGGCGCTATTACTATAACTGAATATTCTCATGTAGATGTGTTCAGGCCATGACTCTTATCAAACGTATGACGTTTGGGGCAGACTGGACATTCCATGCCTGTGTTACAGCAAATTCCTATTAATTGCAGTATTAGCATGCTTTAGCACTAAGCTAAGTGTTTGCTAGCATGTTTTAACATGTTTCTAGTATGTTGTTAGCATGTTTAGCACATGCTGGAACTTTTTTATATGTTATTAGGAGTCCACAACAGTGTTTAACATGTCACTTCCTGTTGCCAGCAGGTGGCGCTATGACTGTAACTGAATATGAGCATGGTCATGTGTTCAGGACAGAACGCTTATCAAACGTGTGAAGTTTGGGGCAGATTGGACATTCCATGCCTGAGTTTCAGCATCTTCCTGTTTCATGGCGAAACATCGAAATTTGTCAGGCCGCCGAGGACCCGCCCTTCGACGAAAACTCAAGATCTTCGCAATTTAACGTCGCAAAGGCCTTAAGATTACACTCACCAAATTTGAAGATGATCAGATTAAAACTGTAGGAGGAGTTCGTTAAAGTACGAGGCATGAAAATGGCAAAAACTGCACAAAAATCTGAGAGGAAGTTGAAAATGGCTGACTTCCTGTTGTGTTTAGGGCTACGCTCCAAGAGACTTTTTTGTAGGTATTAGGTCCTTACATGTATGTACCGAATTTCATAAACGTACGTGGAACATAGCGGGAGGCGCACTCCGTTGAACTTTTATAGGTGGCGCTATCGAGCCATTTTGCCCCGCCCAATTCTGAAACCTATATCAGATGTAAATTTTCGCCAGTTCTGACGCGTGTGCAAAGTTTCGTGAGTTTTCGAGCATGTTTAGGCCCTCAAAAATGCGATTAAATGCGGAGAAGAATAATAATAATAATAATAATAAACAGAGCAATTCCAAGAGGGTCCTCACACCATCGGTGCTCGGGCCCTAATAAATATAGCTGCGAGCAGCGATTGCGGGCCCAAGTAAAGGCCCTTTACACTAAAGGCACCGGGGTGGCGGTGTCACCGGCTTGGGCCCTCCATCGCTGCTCGCAGCTATATTTATATACATATATATTAGTGATGCTCCGATCAGCATTTTTGGGGCCGATCACCGATTACCGATCACCAAAATCATGATCTGCCGATTGCCGATCACGGCCGATCACAGAATGGAAATATGCTAGAGTCAAGAAAATCTTGAAGAACCACCAATATTTATTTAATTGTAGAAAACAAGATAACATAAGGCTACTGTAGGCCACCTTTTCCAAATAAGGCACAGTATAATTTTTCAAAACAAAGAGGGGTCAGGCAGACTACAATGGATGTAGTTGAGGAACTAACTACATCAGATCCAAAAAATAAAATAATGACAATGACATTTGAGGTTATTAAAACAGTAAGTCCCGCCCCTCGACTGCCAAAAATAAAAGTGTTCGAGCGAGCAAAATCAGTAGGCGAGAGGAGATCAAGCGCGAGAGTGTGGGGAATGATCATGCGCGCGCGCGAGGGCAGAGATGTCATGCGCCCGCGCAGGGTTTGAATGAGCTCGCGAGTTCCCGTTTCCTCGCGCGTAGATCTGTTATCCTGGCTCTCGCGAATGTCATTTACCGCGCGCGCCAGCATCAGTTGTGCGCTCGTTTATAATTGCCATTGAATTGCCGTCATAGGAGAACTCATTTTGCCACTGTTAAGCAAGCTCTGCTCTGCTGTTGTGTTGCCGCGCATGCGGAAAAGTTGCGCGAGTTATTTACGTCACGTGATCGGCTTTTTTGATCGGCGCTTTTGGGGGTTGCCGATCAAGCTATTTTTTGCCAATATCGGCCGATCATGATCGGCGGCCGATCAATCGGAGCATCACTAATATATATATATATTTATATATATATATATATATATATATATATTTTAAAGACGGGAAATTTTACTTGTCTTACCTTACCTTGTCTTTACGGGCTAATAAATGTGATGTGTCTGTCGAGTTTCATCCAATTTCAAGTATGTTAAGAGTCTCAAAAGCATCAAAAAAGAATATTAAAGTTTGAAGCGTTGCCATGGCAACAGTATTAAAGATATCAAAAATCCTTTCACAGGTCTACATCTGCCGTGTGTTTACATTATACACATAAACTTTGAAGCAAATCGGGTAAAAATAAGAGGGTGATTTCAAAGCATTTTGAAAGGGACACACTTCCTGCTGCCAGTTGGTGGCGCTATAACTTTGACTCACAATAGTCACATCCATGTGATCGGCCTCTTACAACGAACACACTGCTGAAGTTTAATCAAGATCAGTTAATGTATGCTGAAGTTATAATAATAATAATAATAATAATAATAAAATATAGCTGCGAGCAGCGATTGCGGGCCCAAGCCGGTGGCACCGCCACCCTGGTGCCTTTAGTTACACTAAAGGCACCGGGGTGGCGGTTTCACCGGCTTGGGCCCTCCATCGCTGCTCGCAGCTATATTTATATATATATATATATATATATATATATATATATATATATATATAACAAAAAAAAAAAAAAATATATACATATTTTTTTTAATTTTTTTTTAAGTGTGTTTATATATATATATATATATATATATATATATATATATTACATTTTTTGGATGCTAAACATTTGTTTATTATAGGCTTTGTACTTCACTCACGTTCCACTATTGAAGGGAAAAATTATCCTCTTCACATGCGCAAATATGTGCTTGGAAACATCACAGTTTAGCGGTGATTACTGTGTTTAAATAGTCAGTACAATTCATACTATTCAGAGCAGTGTAATTTTTATATGTTAGGTTGACTATTTTATTATTATATTTTATAAAGGCTATAATGAACAGACTGCGATATCAAGATTGCAATGCGCTCGCTCTGCACCATTATCAATGTCCGTGCGGACGAACATATTTTACTTTCGTTTTTAAGTTACCGATTCAAAAGCCCCCAGCGATGTCACACATCGATTAACCGGTGGGAAAATGTTCCCACAGTCACATCCCTAATATATTTATATATAAATACAATAGGCCAACCTGAAAGAGAATTTTACTTGCCCGACCAGAGTAGCCTGATTAGAACGTCAATGACAAAAAAATAACTTGGGAATCACTAAAACGAGAGATTATTCTAATTTTATTACATTCATTTTAGGTTGCAATCAACAGTTGTTAATAAATGGATTACCAGTAATCAGTTGATCAATGGTAACAAGGTTGCGCTGCTGAGGCTCATGCAGCTTCTCCAGGAGAAATGTAAACAAATGAGATCAGCACACAAAAAACAAACTCAGTTAACAACTTACTGACTATAAAAATGATAAATATGGAGTTTTGATATATTTTATAACAGTTAAGCAACCTCACTTGACGAGAAGGCTGTTTCCTGAATACAATCACGATTGAAACTGTGACATTGATTTCATACAACAGGTTAAAAAACAGTTACAATCAAGTCACTTACATTTTAGATGCAATATTGACTGTTTTTGTTCTGTTTCAGCAGCGAAAATAGTTAAACAAAAAGATCACAGCAGAATCATCACGTGCATCTCTCAGCAATGTGTTTTCTCATTTCTGAATGATTCAGCATTTTGAACGAATCGGTTGACTCAAAGATTGAATGATCAATCCATAAACATATGTCTTAATCATGAATGACTCAGTCATTCAAATGAATCGTTTGAACGAATGAATCAATGACTCACTCATTAAGACGGTCGCCTGGCGACACTTAATGGCGGTTTAGTGTTATGTTTAAAAGTATCATTCTTTCCAACGTGTGTGTGATTTGTGTGTGCAACATTATCAATGTCCGTGCGGACGTCCGTATTTTTCTTTCACATTTATATTATCAATTTAAAAGCACCCGCTCGTGTCACACGTCGATTAACCGGTGGGAAAATATCCTCAGACACATACCTAATAAATGTATATTTAAATACAATATTGGCCTACCTGGTAAAAAGTTTTATATACTATTTTGATGTCCTTTTGGACACAAGAGGGCAGAATAGCCCTATATTTGCTTTTTTTGTTGAACCAAATAGCACTAAATAGCCTGTTTTTAACTTTTTTATACTTCTTGAATTGCAAAAACAGAATAAAATGGGTTTAGTTCTAATATTTGTATAATTTTATATAAAAATAAACGGTGTATAATTACATTTGTAGAAGATATGAGATGTTTTCTGATTCCTTTTTTGACATTACTTTAATCCCTCGCCATATCAAAACCATTTAAAAGCACCCGCTCGTGTCACACGTCGATTAACCGGTGGGAAAATATCCTCAGACACATACCTAATAAATGTATATTTAAATACAATATTGGCCTACCTGGTAAAAAGTTTTATATACTATTATGATGTCCTTTTGGACACAAGAGGGCAGAATAGCCCTATATTTGCTTTTTTTGTTGAACCAAATAGCACTAAATAGCCTGTTTTTAACTTTTTTATACTTCTTGAATTGCAAAAACAGAATAAAATGGGTTTAGTTCTAATATTTGTATAATTTTATATAAAAATAAACGGTGTATAATTACATTTGTAGAAGATATGAGATGTTTTCTGATTCCTTTTTTGACATTACTTTAATCCCTCGCCATATCAAAACCATTTAAAAGCACCCGCTCGTGTCACACGTCGATTAACCGGTGGGAAAATATCCTCAGACACATACCTAATAAATGTATATTTAAATACAATATTGGCCTACCTGGTAAAAAGTTTTATATACTATTATGATGTCCTTTTGGACACAAGAGGGCAGAATAGCCCTATATTTGCTTTTTTTGTTGAACCAAATAGCACTAAATAGCCTGTTTTTAACTTTTTTATACTTCTTGAATTGCAAAAACAGAATAAAATGGGTTTAGTTCTAATATTTGTATAATTTTATATAAAAATAAACGGTGTATAATTACATTTGTAGAAGATATGAGATGTTTTCTGATTCCTTTTTTGACATTACTTTAATCCCTCGCCATATCAAAACCATTTAAAAGCACCCGCTCGTGTCACACGTCGATTAACCGGTGGGAAAATATCCTCAGACACATACCTAATAAATGTATATTTAAATACAATATTGGCCTAACTAGTAAAAAGTTGTATAACTATTTTGATGTCCTTTTGGACACAAGAGGGCAGAATAGCCCTATGCATGACTTTTTTTTTTTTTTTACTTTACTGTTTTTAATTTTAGAATAAAATTAGAATAAAATTATTTTTAAAAACAGAAAAAAATGGGTTTAGTTGTAATATTTGTATACTTTTATATAGAAATAAATGGTATATAATTAGAGGTGGGCGATATATCGTTTAGACGATAATATCCAAATTGTTGTCTGGACGATATGCAAAATTGGGATATCGAATATTTCATAATTTGTACAATCCGACCCCCAAAACATGAAAAGAGCTGAAAGAAGTTAAAGAGAAAACAAATAACGCACACTATAACCGTCTAAACAATTATATGTAGCGATTTTAAATACTAGGGCAGTACTATTCCCGGAAGCACCCTCCGAGTGGCCTGGCGCGGGACGTCAAAAACGCACATTCATAGGCTACGTAAATTCGAAATAGTGCGCGCAGAAGCACATGTGCAAAACTGTTTTGTTAAATGATATATTAATTATTTTTATTTTTATCATATGTCATTTTACAAAAGGACATTTTACAGACCTAGCTACGTTTTGCGCATGTGTTCCTGCACGCACTTTTTCAGTCACAAGTTCACAACACAGCAATCAGAGGAGGACGCGTTGAAAACTCTAATGCTCTTCCTTCATAACTCGTACTGAGAAGGTTTGAGTTGCAGAGGAATTTGTGATTCTTTCACCTGTTCAACCACATAAAAGTTTCGTAATTAGTAAGTCAGCGCTTTTTCTCTTGTTGTTCTTATGTGCTGAAGGGCCGTTGTGCCTTGGTGAAACGGTGTTTGTAGCCACGTGAAGAGCTCTTTTCCAAAACGCCAAAAACCTAAAAAGCTGCCTCAAAGAACCAGCAAAAGTAATGATTATGAATATGTAAAATATTGCAATAAGACATTTTAATTGTTTATTAATTTGTGTGTCGGCTGCAAAGATGATGTTGACGATAGGCTATTGACTCGCGATCTTCGCAGTAAGCTAGCTAGTGAACGCAGGAGAAATGCACATTTATTAGGCTACATAGTTTTATTATGTTTTGGATGGTTTTGTTTAGAAACAGCTTTCTGTAAATATATTTCACATTTTTTAGGCCTGTGAGGCGATCGTAGGCCACGGTTCGGTTCATGCTGATATAATCTCCAGTTCAAGCACCTTATGTTGTGCTAGCCTCCTGTATTTACTTTTTATGTATTTATGTTTTAAATCCAGGAAATTGGTAAAATTAAGATACAATTAATACAAAACGAAATTCGTTTTAAAGAAAGGCTTTGTGCTTTCTGTTTTGAGGTCTCTGTGAAAGTTTGAAAGTCAGAGCGCTCGCGTCCATAATGGAGAACTGTCACGTAATATTGTTTTTTCCTCATAAATGCAAACACGAAAAATAAAAGACAAAATACTTTTTTTTTTAAAAGACAAACTATCAATTTTTTGGGGGAAAATGATGGCTTTATAGCGTTTTGGGGAAAAAATGGATGGATTTATAGCGTTTTGAAAAGATTTTTTTTACTTTGAATTTATCATCAACAATATTGTTGTTTGATTTAATAATCACTGTTGCAAAAGGTGCCTAATTCCGTTTTTTTATTAATTTTTTTGTAAGTGGAAAAAGTAGGGGCTACCTCAGATTCTGTTCAGTTAGCTCCTTCTATAGCCTACAAAGGTCAAATGGTCAAATGCAGCAAGTCAAAAGTCCAACTTCTTTGCCAGTTTGCACACATTTCTTTGAAGGATGGCAAAAATATCGTCTGAATATCGATATCGAGATATTGGAAAAAAATATCGAGATATTCATTTTTGTCAATATCTCCCACCCCTATATATAATTAAATTTTTAGAAGATTTGAGGCTTTTTAGTGTTTCCTTTTTGGACATTAATCCCTCGCCATAGCAAAACCGTTTGAGATATTTATTATCCGTTCACAATTTAGCATATTTAATGTATTTTCATCATGTTGAAAAAGTTTGGTGGGAATAAAATAAATAGTTTAAGAGGAGTGGCTAAAAATTCAGAGGCTGATTTAGCAAAAAAATCCACATTCAGACCAAAATATCTGACTTCCTGATGGCCGGAGCTAATGAATGTAAATTAGAAAGTTGTCCGGCTTGATGAGTACAATATACAAACTATTTTTTTTTTACTGTAGTTAAAACTAACCCCCCCACTTTTGTCAAAAGCATGTTGAAAGTGACACACTTCCTGCTGCCAGTTGGTGGCGCTATAACTTTGACTCACAATAGTTACATCCATCTGATCGGCCTCTTACCACGAACACACTGCTGAAGTTTCATCAAGATCAGTTAATGTATGCAGAAGTTATTCCACTTCGTGTTTCTCTTTTCTCGCCATAAATTCGTTTCCTCGCCACGGCCAAACCGTTCGAGATATCAAAAATCCGTCCGCAATTTAGAATCCTCAATGTCTTGACTTCATGCACACCGAGGTTGGTGGGGATTGGATGAATTCTCTAGGAGGAGTACTTCGCATTCCACAGCAAGCGTTTTCCAAACAACCCATAATAGCCGACTTCCTGTTGGGCTGGCGTAAAACTTGACCGGGGGAAAGTTGTTCGGCCCGATGATATCTATATGTGTACCGAGTTTCAAATTAATTCATGCAAGCGTGTTTGATCTATGGACCAAGTTTTGGGACCCCGTTCAAGGGGGTTCCGACTTGTATGTAAAGTAAAGTTTCAAGAGTTTTTGAGCACGTTAAGGACCCCAAAAGCCCCTGAAACCTTGATTAACAATATAAAAGCAATAGTCAAATCCCCCCTCCCCTCACACACACAGAGACACAGAGAGAGGGAGAGAAAATTCTTCAGAAAATCCACATTCAAACCAAAATATCTCTCTTCCTCTTGGTCGGAGATCGTAATGTAAATTAGAAAGTTGTCCGTCTTGATGAGAACAATACACATACCAAGTTTTGTTGCTGTTGATAAAACTAACCCCCCCACTAATGACTAAAGGTGGCGCTACTGAGCCCCTCACCACACCCGTTTCTGAAACTTTGCACATGTCTACGGGCTAATAAATGTGATGTGTCTGTCGAGTTTCATCCAATTTCAAGTATGTTAAGAGTCTCAAAAGCATCAAAAAAGAATATTAAAGTTTGAAGCGTTGCCATGGCAACAGTATTAAAGATATCAAAAATCCTTTCACAGGTCTACATCTGCCGTGTGTTTACATTATACACATAAACTTTGAAGCAAATCGGGTAAAAATAAGAGGGTGATTTCAAAGCATTTTGAAAGGGACACACTTCCTGCTGCCAGTTGGTGGCGCTAAAACTTTGACTCACAATAGTCACATCCATGTGATCGGCCTCTTACAACGAACACACTGCTGAAGTTTCATCAAGATCATTTAATGTATGCAGAAGTTATAACACACTTCCTGTTTCCATTATTCGCCATCAATTCGTGTCCTCGCCACGGCCAAACCGTTCGAGATATCAAAAATCTGTCCGCAATTTAGCATCCTCAATGTCTTGACTTCATGCACACCGAGTTTGGAGGCGAATGGATCAATTCCCTAGGAGGAGTAGATCAAATTCCACAGCATGCGTTTCCAAACAACCCATAATAGCCGACTTCCTGTTGGGCTGGCGTAAAACTTAGAGCACGAAAGTTGTTCGGCCCGATGAGATCTATATGTGTACCGAGTTTCATATTATTACATGCAAGTGTGTTTGATTTATGGACAAGTGTTTGGATCCCGTTCCAGGGGGCGCTGTCGAGCCCCCCTGCCACGCCCGGGTACCAGCTTCAGCCCGGCCCTGATGGCCGCAGGTTCTGACCCGTGTGCAAAGTTTCAAGAGTTTTCGAGCATGTTAAGGGCCCCAAAAGTGCCCGAAAGGTTGACAAAATAATAATAATAATAATAATAATAAAATATAGCTGCGAGCAGCGATTACGGGCCCAAGCCGGTGTCACCGCCACCCCGGTGCCTTTAGTTACCTAAAGGCACCGGGGTGGCGGTGCCGCCGGCTTTGGCCCTTCATCGCTGCTCGCAGCTATATTTATATATATATATATATAAATATATATATATATACACACGTACACATGTACATATATAAATAATGGATATATATATATATATATATATATATATATATATATATATATAATGTATACATATATATATATATATATATACATTATTTATATGTATGTGTGTGTATATATATATATATATATATATATATATATATATATATATATATATATATATATAAGGGACAAGACACAGAGAATTTTACTTGCCTGACCTGATAAAAAAAAAAAAAAAAAAAAGATAACTAGGGAATCACTAAATCGAGAGAATTATTTTGATTATATGATACACTCAAATAATTCCACAACAAATCCTTTAAATGTAATGATATTCAAAACGGAACAAGAATAGAAAAATAACTATAAACAAGCAAAAAAAATTTAAAAAATAATAATAAATTCAAGCAATCCATGACATGATTTATTTATATTTTGGACTAAAACATTCTGGCTGTTTTTAAACTCAAACATAATTCTTAAATAAAAAAAATAATAAAAAAATTGGGTTTAGTTCTGATATTTGTATAATTTTATAGAGAAATAAATGGTGTATAATTACACTTTTAGAAGATATGAGGCTTTTAGTGTTTCCTTTTTTTAAAATTACTTTAATCCTTCACTATAGCAAAACCGTTTGAGATTTTATTTTTATATTTTATTAAGGTTTTACTGAACAGGCTGCGATGTCAGTGTGTGTGTGTGTGTGTGTGTGTGTGTGTGTGTGTGTGTGTGTGTGTGTGTGTGTGTGTGTGTGTGCGTGTGTGCGTGTGTGTGTGTGTGTGTGTGTGTGTGGCGCGGGCGCGATTGAACAGTAGACACGTAAAACATACTCCCTAATTTTAAAATGAAAGTAAAAAGCTCACGGCTAAACATGCATTCATAACGGTGCGCATCCACAGCGAGGAACGAACAGAATAGAGCGTACGTTTTTTTTAGTTCATTCGTATTTCCATAGGAATTCATTGAAATCGCTCGCTCTCAAACTGTGACATTGATTTCATACAACAGGTTAATAAACAGTTAAAATTAAGTCACTTACATTTTAGATGCAATATTGCCTGTTTTTGTTCTGTTTCAGCAGCGAAAATAGTTAAACAAAGATCACAGCAGAACGCATCTCACAGGAACGTGTTTTCTCATAACTGAATGATTCAGCATTTTGAACGAATCGGTTGACTCAAAGATTGAATGATCAATCCATAAACATCTGTCTTAATCATGAACGACTCATTCGAACGAATCGTTTGAACGAAAGAATCAATGACTCGCTCATTAAGACGGTCACTTGGCGACACCTAATGGCGGTTTAGTGTTGTTTAAAAGCATCATTCTTTCCAACGTGTGTGTGATTTGTGTGTGACCATTATCAATGTCGGAAATACCGGTGGGAAAATATCCTCAGACACATAATAAATGTATATTTAAATACAATATTGGCCTACCTTTCTGAAACTTTGCACATGTCTACTGGATAATAAATGTGATGTGTCTGTTGAGTTTCATCCAATTTCAAGCATGATAAGAGTCTCAAAAGCATCTGAAAAGAATATTAAAGTTTGATGCGTTGCCACGGCAACAGTATCTAAGATATCAACAATCCTTTCACAGGTCTACATCTGATGTGTGTTTACATTATACACATAAAGTTTGAAGCAAATTGGGTAAAAATAAGAGGGTGATTTCAAAGCATTTTGAAAGTGACACACTTCCTGCTGCCAGTTGGTGGCGCTATAACTTTGACTCACAATAGTCACATCAATGTGATCGGCCTCTGACCACGAACACACTGCTGAAGTTTCATCAAGATCAGTCAATATATGCAGAAGTTATAACACACTTCCTGTTTCTCTTTTCTCGCCATAAATTCGTTTCCTCGCCACGGCCAAACCGTTTGAGATATCAAAAATCCGTCCGCAATTTAGCATCTTCAATGTCTTGACTTCATACACACCGAGTTTGGAGGGGACCGGGTGAATACTCTAGGAAAAGTACTTCACATTCCACAGCATGCGTTTTCCAAACAACCCATAATAGTCGACTTCCTGTTGGGTTGGCGTAAAACTTAGAGCACGAAAGATGTTCGGTCTGATGAGATCTATATGTGTACCGAGTTTCATGTTAATTCATGCAAGCGTGTTTGATCTATGGACCAAGTTTTCGAACCCCGTTCCAGGGGGCGCTGTCGAGCCCCCCTGCCACGCCCGGCTACCAGCTTCAGCCTGGCCCTGATGGCCGTGGGTTCTGACCTGTGTGCAAAGTTTCAAGAGTTTTCGAGCACGTTTAGGGACCCAAAAGCCCCAGAAACCTTGAAAAACAAATGAAAAAGTAAATCTCACTGAACAGACAAATCACCCCCACCCCTCACACACACAGAGACAGAGAGAGAGAGAGAAAACTCTCCAAAAAATCACATTCAAACAAAAATATCTGACTTCCTGTTGCTTTTAGCTAATGAGTGTAAATTAGAAAGTTGTCCGGCTCGATGAGAACAATATACGTAGCGAGTTTTGTGACTCTTTGTAAATATACGTAGCGAGTTTTGTGACTCTTTGTAAAACTAAGCCCCCATTTTTTACTAAAGGTGGCGCTACTGAGCCATTCCACCACGCCCGTTTCTGAAACTTTGCACATGTCTACTGGATAATAAATGTGATGTGTCTGTTGAGTTTCATGCATTTTCAAGTCTGTGAAGAGTCTCAAAAGCATCCGAAAAGAATATTAAAGTTTGATGCGTTGCCACGGCAACATTATTAAATATATCAATAATCCTTTCACAGGTCTACATCTGCCGTGTGTTTACATTATACACATACAGTTTGAAGCAAATCGGGTAAAAATAAGAGGGTGATTTCAAAGCATTTTGAAAGTGACACACTTCCTGCTGCCAGTTGGTGGCGCTATAACTTTGACTCACAATAGTCACATCCATGTGATCGGCCTCTTACAACGAACACACTGCTGAAGTTTAATCAAGATCAGTTAATGTATGCAGAAGTTATAACACACTTCCTGTTTCCATTATTCGCCATAAATTCGTTTCCTCGCCACGGCCAAACCGTTCGAGATATCAAAAATCCGTCCGCAATTTAGCATCCTCAATGTCTTGACTTCATGCTGACCGAGTTTGGAGCCGATTGGATGAATTCCCTAGGAGGAGTACATTAAATTCCACAGCATGCGTTTCCAAACAACCCATAATAGCCGACTTCCTGTTGGGCTGGCGTAAAACTTAGAGCACGAAAGTTGTTCGGCCCGATGAGATCTATATCTGTTCCGAGTTTCATATTATTACATGCAAGTGTGTTTGATTTATGGACAAGTGTTCGGATTCCGTTCCAGGGGGCGCTGTTGAGCCCCCCTGCCACGCCCGGGTACCAGCTTCAGCCCGGCCCTAATGGCCGCAGGTTCTGACCTGTGTGCAAAGTTTCATGAGTTTTTGAGCACGTTAAAGGCCCCAAAAGCCCCCGAACCCTTGAACAACAATAATAATAATTAAAGCTGCAAGCAGCATTTATCGGGGTTCAAGCAGTTAAGGCCTTTAAGGCCTTTAAGCACACAAGCATCAAAAGACATTAAGTTTTATTTAGCAAGCATTTAACAACTGCCATCATAGATGAAAAAGTCAATTTACAGCCAATACAGGCAGTGTACCATAGGAAATATATGGTTTTAAAGCGTTTTTACAGTTATAGCACCTTTTTGCCTGAGTCTTCTTATAGTCTTGCCTGATCTCCACCACTTATATTAGTAGTACTCAAAGTGTGCCCATATATATATGTGTCAGATTTGTTGTAAATATGTAATTTTGATAAGGAGTTTAGACAATTATATTCAGTGGCGTAACGAGCCAACACCGGGCCCTTAAGTAGGATTATCAAGGCGGGCCCCTTGATGACGCAATTGATGACATTGATGACGCAATGTCCGCGAGTAGGCTACCATGAATAGGGCAGGATATATAAGAGATGAGATGACTAACAAAATCAGGAGTAGCCTACGCTCACCAAAAAAAAAACAACAACAGCGCACCATAACACATTGTTAGGCCTAGGTCCAAATACATAAAAAAGATGCTCTCTTACATTTTCCGAGCTTTCCTTTGTGCAACTGCAAAGTTGTCGATTAGATCTGGATTGTGCGCACAGGCATTCTCAATTGACCCTTTGCAGGGAGTTTGATTGACAGGTGATCTGACTAATCATAATCCGCCATTTTGCCCAACAAAGCAGTCAGGAGAGTTAGTAGATTAACATTGGAGGATTTAAATTTGAAAAACAAAGTGTACTGACGTCTTAGCACTTTAAAACAACATTCCTTTTATGTTTATTCATGTTTATTTTAATGCTATAAATTAACTAGAAGGAAGAGATGATCAGTTCACAAGCAGCTTTAACTGAGCCTCGAGTCTACAGCGATCTGTCAGACACATTAAAGAGTCACAAACAAAACGGTATTTATTGTTTAAATGTCTCTAAAAAATTACTACATTTGAAAGGTGAGACTTTGTTTCATATCAAAAGTACTTGTCTGTCAGTGCGCAGTCTTTTCTCTGATCCGCAATGTATTTTTCACTGCGTGAGAACTTGGTGTGGTGTGAGAGTCAGACATACGCTTGTCAGACATAGCAACAGTAACTAAAGTGGGCGGGTCTTTGCGAACGGTCATTGACAGTATGGACGGGGATTCGCCAGTCCCAATTCAAAACAAATTTCATCACAATCCATCATTGTTCGTTTCAAACATGTGAGAGCATCAAAATGATCCATGGGTGAAATTGATTAGATTTAATTTATTTTTTTGTCAGTTCCTATCCTAATTTTAACATTTTGGCGTTATTGTTTAGCTATTTACCTATGTCTTCAAATTTTCTTTGTTTTTTTGTTGTTGTCTCGATCGGACTAACGGCTTTGAAGATAACCACAATTTTTTAAAGCTCTAAATGACACTTACAAAAGTCATAAGGCGAAACCTGGCATGTTTGGTATTGTTGGACTCGGCAAGGATTCAGGAGTCTTAAGAGGTCACTCATGTGAATAAAACACGGGCTTGAAACTTCTAAGGCTCCTTCAAGGCATTGTGCCAATGACGTATACTGAGTTTTTTGAGATACACCAATGTTCTCATAGACTATCATGGCACCCTGGACAAAGACACTGCGTGCCAATTATCAGTAGACTAATGGTTGGGTGCGCTTATAGCTATTTTCATGATTTTTTCACTGTTATGGCGCCAACAAAAGGCCAATTGTCACGATTTTTTTCATGTCAACTCAGATTGAGCTTATGAACATGTGTCCCAAGTTTAGCGAAAATATCTCTTTCCGCTCACAAGTTATAACAATTTTATAGCGCCACCAAGTAACCAATTGCCATGATTTTTTTCACGTGACCTCAGAATGAGCTCATGAACATGTGTCCCAAGTTTTGTGAAAATATCTCTTTCCGTTCACAAGTTATAACCGTTTTATAGTGCCACCTAGTGGCCAATTGTTGCGATTTTTTTCAAGTGATCTCAGATTGAGCTCAGGAAGAAGTATCCCAAGTTTAGCAAAAAAATCTCTTTCCGTTCACAATTTATAACTGTTTTAGTAAAAGTGGCCCTGGTGCCATCAAATATTTTGGTTCCCTTTATCGACCGTTGATTGAAATTTTGAATTTTTTGGATGATTATTGATTGTCAGACTCCAGAGAATATTCTTGCAGTGGTTTGGTTCCGATCGGGAGAAAAACCTAGGAGAAGTTTGCAAAAATAAGTTTTTCAAAAAAATGCAATTTACTCGAAATTGGCACCTGAAGGGCGAGCAAATCGGAGATAGCCATTTTGTCCGCCTTGAGCCAAGGATTCCAACGATATAAGACACTTGATCCTGGGACAAACGGTCTAAGAGTTGTGAGCGATTTAGTACTTTTGGTTGCTGTAGCGCCACCTATGGGCCAATTGGGGTCATACTCTGATAGGTTGTCCCCAAATTGAGGCCTACCATCTGGCCAGGTTTCACGTCTCTAGGCCTTACGGTTTGTCCTGCACGATGCGTTTTACGAATCCTTACAATTACAATAGGGTTTCAGCATTTCATGCTTGAACCCCTAATAAGAATGAAGGCTTTTTGCCAGTTATAGCGCCACCTATGGTCCGATCTCCATGAAACTCTGCATGCTTCCTCACCATGTTCTGACACATATGCTCATCAATTTTTGTGAAGTTCTGAGTTTTCATTTGGGATTTATAGGCTTTTTAGTGTATTTTGCCACGCCCCTTTTCTAAATGACCCTGTTACAGCCACCCAAATGCAAAAGTTCAACTTTTTTTCGATAATTATTGATCTAGAGAGTCCAGAGAATTGTCCTAGACTGGTTTGGTTCCGATCGGGCCAAAAACCAGGGACTAGTTCGCAAAAGTAGGTTTTGGACAAAATCCGACATAGCAGAAAATTTTCCCTGCGTACATCCAAATCGGAGATAGCCATTTTGTCCGCCTTGAGCCAAGGATTCCAACGATATAAGACACTTGATCCTGGGACAAACGGTCTAAGAGTTGTGAACGATTTAGTACTTTTGGTTGCTGTAGCGCCACCTATGGGCCAATTGGGGTCATACTCTGATAGGTTGTCCCCAAATTGAGGCCTACCATCTGGCCAGGTTTCACGTCTCTAGGCCTTACGGTTTGTCCTGCACGATGCGTTTTACGAATCCTTACAATTACAATAGGGTTTCAGCATTTCATGCTTGAACCCCTAATAAGAATGAAGGCTTTTTGCCAGTTATAGCGCCACCTCTGGTCCGATCTCCATGAAACTCTGCATGCTTCCTCACCATGTTCTGACACATATGCTCATCAATTTTTGTGAAGTTCTGAGTTTTCATTTGGGATTTATAGGCTTTTTAGTGTATTTTGCCACGCCCCTTTTCTAAATGACCCTGTTACAGCCAGCCAAATGCAAAAGTTCAACTTTTTTTCGATAATTATTGATCTAGAGAGTCCAGAGAATTGTCCTAGACTGGTTTGGTTCCGATCGGGCCAAAAACCAGGGACTAGTTCGCAAAAGTAGGTTTTGGACAAAATCCGACATAGCAGAAAATTTTCCCTGCCTACATCCAAATCGGAGATAGCCATTTTGTCCGCCTTGAGCCAAGGATTCCAACGATATAAGACACTTGATCCTGGGACAAACGGTCTAAGAGTTGTGAGCGATTTAGTACTTTTGGTTGCTGTAGCGCCACCTATGGGCCAATTGGGGTCATACTCTGATAGGTTGTCCCCAAATTGAGGCCTACCATCTGGCCAGGTTTCACGTCTCTAGGCCTTACGGTTTGTCCTGCACGATGCGTTTTACGAATCCTTACAATTACAATAGGGTTTCAGCATTTCATGCTTGAACCCCTAATAATAATAATAATAATTAAAGCTGCAAGCAGCATTTATCGGGGTTCAAGCATTTAAGGCCTTTAAGCACAAAAGTATCAAAAATTATTAAGTTTTATTTAGCAAGCATGTAACCACTGACATAATAGATGGAAAAGACCATTTACAGCCAATACAGGCAATGTACCATAGGAAATATATGGTTTTAAAGCTTTTTATAGCAGTTATAGTGCCATCTATGGACCGATCTCCATAAAATTGTTTACTGTGACCTCAAATTGAACCCATACACATGTGTACTGAGTTTGGTGAAGATATCTCATTTACTTCTTGAGTTATAGCCATTTTAGTAAAATAGGCTCCTCCCACAATAATTTACCACATTCTAGTATTATTTACTATGATTCTAGCATGATTTACATAGTTTACCATGATTTTATCTTAGTTTACCTTGATTTACCATATTCTAGCATGATTTACCATGATATACTACATTCTAGTATGATTTACCATTGTTTACTGTGATTCTAGCATGGTTTACCATAGTTTATCATGATTTATCATAGTTTACCATGATTTACCCTGTTCTAGCATGATTTACCATGATATATCACATTCTAACATGATTTACCATAGTTTATCATGGTTTACCATGATTTACCCTGTTCTAGCATAGTTTACCATGATTTACCACGTTCTAGAATGATTTGCCAGGATTCTAGCATGGTTTACCTTGATACACCACATTATAGTATTATTTACTATGATTTACCATGTTTCTAGCAATTATGTGAAGTGTCAGTGCAAATGAAGTGATAAACACTGACAAAATCTGATTGTGTTATAATAGTTATTGTTATATAAGTGATTTTTAGAGTCTAAATATGAATGTGAGCACATGTGAAAAGACTTCATTAATAAGTAGAATGGCCAGCAGAGGGCAGAAGAAGACCACTTATTGGCTCACTTTCACTTTAAACTTCATGATTTTCACCAGTTTTCTGGACTAAAGCATGTTAAAAGTTTTTCCATGTTAACTCAATAATGCATGCTTACACACACACACACACACACACACACACACACAGAGAAATAAACATACACAAATACAAATATGTTTTTAATGTTTTGGAATATGTTATTGAGAAAATATATGTATTGGTCTATTAGAATTCCTTTGTGATCTAATAATGTAAAAAAGAAAAGAAAAAAAAGAAAAAAAGATTGCTTTTTAAAGCATTTGTTTGTTTCCCAATACTGAAAACTAATGAAAAGGTCATGCGTAATCCTGCTGCTCCCTCTAGTGGACAGTGGTATTACAGCTTCCATCTTACAATTGAAGTGATTGAATGAATTAATGAATGGGAATTTGGTTTTTCACTTATATCTTGGGAACCAGAAGGCGAAAAATTCTGAAACTCAGAGCATAGATAGTGCTTGAGGAGCCCTGTTGAATGAGACCATCAATTATTTACTATGATTTACCATGTTTCTAGCGTGATCTAGGGGCTCCCGAGGCCCGCGACGATACGTTTCGATCAAGAGCCCGGAGAGGTCCTTACCATCAAAATTTGAGCGCGCAGCGACTTTCCGTTTTCGAGTTATGAGTGAATTTGTACTGGGGGGGCGTGGCCTAAATGCCGGCCTCCGTTTTTACTTTCGTTTTCAGAATACCATTCCTTAATGTGACACAATTGTCAATAGTAATACTTCAATAGATGAGTTTTGACAAAATGTGGTTGTAAATGTTAAAATAATGATTTTATAAAGTCTAAATATGAATTTTATAACAATATTAGGGAGTAGTATGATGAAATGACAGCAGGGGGCAGTAAAATACCACTTATTGGCTTAATATGTCATTATATTCATATAAAATCACCTTTTGAAGAAGTTCAACTTTTTCTGATAATTATTGATCTAGAGAGTTCAGAGAATTGTACTGCACTGGTTTTGAACATTATAATATGAACATTATATGATCATAGATGGAAAACACCATTCACAGCCAATACAGGCAATTTACCATAGGAAATATATGTTTTTCAAAGCTTTTTAACAGTTATAGCGCCACCTATAGTCCGATCTCCATGAAATTTTGCATGCTTGTTAACCCTCTGGAGTCTGAGCGTTTTTTTGGGCCCTGGGGGTGTTCTGACATGCCCTGACATTTGTGCTTTTTTCAGTTGCTTATAAACATATTAATGGCAAAGGTGTAAATTCACTCTATATAGCACAAACAGGACTACAATAATATGTGAGCCACATGTATGTACATGTTTTCATTTTTGAGAGAATAATGTTTATGCGTGGTTATCGAAAAAACTAAAAATTAAAATTTTTGAAATAAGACCACAAAACACATACTAAATATGTGGCAATAAGACTTTTGACTTATGGATGTCGTCGCCTATAGTTTTTTCTTCAAAATTATGTGAAAATAGTCTTGCTTTATCGTTCACATAAAACCATACATTGATTTAAATTGATGTAAAACAGGTTTTGCTTGGAAAGCCAATATGCGAGGGGGCGTGAACGAGGAGTGGTTTACACCTTAGAATACACCCACTCTGCATAATTAGCCATTCACTCAGGTGTGACACTGACTGAGCCACAATGAAAGGACAAAAGATATATTTAGAAGAAGACTTATATTGACCATTTAAGATTTTGCTTACATCTATCTTGTAAATATGTTTTGCTATTTTATTAAAACGGTTACAATTACAACAATAATTACAATTTCAACAATATTTCAAGTGTACTCTTTCTTTGTAAAAAAAAATGATTATAGGCCCTACATTTTATCTATGTATTCATTAGTTTGAATATAACCAACATTGGAACAGCTAACATCTTAGTTGATGACTTTATTTTTGACAAAAATCGTATTTTATATATAGAAATGGCTAAACAAAAGCTTATTTGATGTGGCAGTATATTCTACAGTAAAAACTGTACCCAAATCTACTAAACAAAATGTTGTCTTTCATATTTCGTCTGACTGTAACGTTGTTTTCATGAAATATTAGGGCATATTGTTAATTTGCAGTTTAATACGTTGCTTATACAAATAGCCTACATTTTATTTCAACATTCAGTCGATGTTTACTTATCTCAGTATAGCAATACAGTTTGCTAAAACATCATCATTCATTCACACACGCGATTTAAATTTAAACTGTCTTTGCCAGCTGTGGTAAACAGCGCGCATTCATGCCGTTTATTCATTCATAAACAGAAACCCACGTGAAGAAATTCACGTGAGAAGGAAAAAACTTACTTGTATTCCTCAGCTCGCTCCTCGATATACCCGCACTTCTGAGGGACATTTTCGATTAGTATTATTCCTCACAGCGCTGCAAGACGGTGTAAACAATGATCTAAATAAACGTGTGTGTTTTCTCGAGCTGATGGGGGCGTTCACAGGATCGTCTCAGTCATTTGCGTTTGAATAGCGCGCGCTCTCCGTGGGCGGGGCCGATTATAACGTAATGAGATGAGATGAGCTCGACTGGAATCGCTCTCTTTTAATACAGATTTCACAAGATGAGAATAATTGTTTTTTTATATAAATGACTTCATTTAAAAGAAGAGAATTCAAGCTTCATGCCTGTCTGTCTGTATGTCTGTTTGACTGAGTATTCGCTGAGTTATTGTTAATTTTCGGACGCGTTTCAGAATGGACTTCACTGGCAGAGAGAAGGCAGAACTCGCTTCGTGTTTATTTTTCTTTATTTGGCAAAAAGCACAACACTTTGTTTTTATTGTGAGTATACACAAAAATAATACACATTTAACAGAATCGATTGATGTATGAAACTCCTATGGAAAATCAAAGTCAACAGAGTATTTATGAGTTTCTTTTACACTAATAAAAAAAAAGCGAGCTGGTATCGCCGGCGATACCGTAGACCTCAGGGGGTTAATGATGTTATGTCACATATGCTCAACAATTATTGTGAAGTTCTGAGTTTTTGTTTAGGATTTATAGGTTTTTGAGTGTATTTTGTCACGCCCATTTTATAAATGACTCTATTACAGTCATCAAAATGCAAAAGTTCAACTTTTTTTTGATAATTATTGATCTAGAGAGTCCAGAGAATTGTCCTAGACTGGTCTGGTTCTGATCGGGCGAAAAACCAGGGACTAGTTCGCATTAACATAATTACGAATATTTAATGAACGGTTTGATTGGCAGCAATGGTTCTTGAGGCAAAGTTGTTCATCATGAGGAGATCTATCAAATGATATGCATATTGTGTTGATGTGTGCAACACCACGTGATTACAGAGGGCGTAAACCTCGTAAGCGCCAACTAGTGGCCGATTTCTTTCAAAATTCTTACAGACCTCTAGGGCCATGAGTCGAACATGCCCATCGAGTTTCGCTCCGATCGGCCTGTGTTAATCTTGTCTTATAGGTGCTCAAATTTCATTGGCCGACGGCGGCCATGTTTTTTGAGATACGCCAATGTCCTCATAGATATACATGGGGCCTTGGACCAAGACACTGCATACCAATTTTCAAGTAATTTGGACTAACGGTCAGGTGGTCATAGCCCTTTTCGTGTTTTTTTAAATGTTATAGCGCCACCTAGTGCTCAATCGTCGCGATGTTTTTACTGTCACCTCATAGTGAGCTCATACATATGTGTACCGAGTTTGGTGAAAATATCTCATTTTGTTCACGAGTTATAGCCATTTTAGTAAAATTAGCTCCGCCTCCTGCGAAGGTTTTGACGCCTCTTAGCAACCGTGGATCGAAATTTCAACTTTTTTTTCGATAATTATAGATATTCAGACTCCAGAGAACATTTCTGCACTGGTTTGGTTCCGATCGGGCGAAAAACCAGGGACTAGTTCGCAAAAGTAGGTTTTGGACAAAATTCGACATAGCAGAAAATTTTCCCTGCCTACATCCAAATCGGAGATAGCCATTTTGTCCGCCTTGAGCCAAGGATTCCAACGATATAAGACACTTGATCCTGGGACAAACGGTCTAAGAGTTATGAGCGATTTCGTACTTTTGGTTGCTGTAGTGCCACCTATGGGCCAATTGGGGTCATACTCTGATAGGTTGTCCCCAAATTGAGGCCTACCATCTGGCCAGGTTTCACGTCTCTAGGCCTTACGGTTTGTCCTGCACGATGCGTTTTACGAATCCTTACAATTACAATAGGGTTTCAGCATTTCATGCTTGAACCCCTAATAAGAATGAAGGCTTTTTGCCAGTTTTAGCGCCACCTATGGTCCGATCTCCATGAAACTCTGCATGCTTCCTCGCCATGTTCTGACACATATGCTCATCAATTTTTGTGAAGTTCTGAGTTTTCATTTGGGATTTATAGGCTTTTTAGTGTATTTTGCCACGCCCCTTTTCTAAATGACCCTGTTACAGCCACCCAAATGCAAAAGTTCAACTTTTTTTCGATAATTATTGATCTAGAGAGTCCAGAGAATTGTCCTAGACTGGTTTGGTTCCGATCGGGCCAAAAACCAGGGACTAGTTCGCAAAAGTAGGTTTTGGACAAAATCCGACATAGCAGAAAATGTTCCCTGCCTACATCCAAATCGGAGATAGCCATTTTGTCCGCCTTGAGCCAAGGATTCCAACGATATAAGACACTTGATCCTGGGACAAACGGTCTAAGAGTTATGAGCGATTTAGTACTTTTGGTTGCTGTAGCGCCACCTATGGGCCAATTGGGGTCATACTCTGATAGGTTGTCCCCAAATTGAGGCCTACCATCTGGCCAGGTTTCACGTCTCTAGGCCTTACGGTTTGTCCTGCACGATGCGTTTTACGAATCCTTACAATTACAATAGGGTTTCAGCATTTCATGCTTGAACCCCTAATAAGAATGAAGGCTTTTTGCCAGTTTTAGCGCCACCTATGGTCCGATCTCCATGAAACTCTGCATGCTTCCTCGCCATGTTCTGACACATATGCTCATCAATTTTTGTGAAGTTCTGAGTTTTCATTTGGGATTTATAGGCTTTTTAGTGTATTTTGCCACGCCCCTTTTCTAAATGACCCTGTTACAGCCACCCAAATGCAAAAGTTCAACTTTTTTTCGATAATTATTGATCTAGAGAGTCCAGAGAATTGTCCTAGACTGGTTTGGTTCCGATCGGGCCAAAAACCAGGGACTAGTTCGCAAAAGTAGGTTTTGGACAAAATCCGACATAGCAGAAAATGTTCCCTGCCTACATCCAAATCGGAGATAGCCATTTTGTCCGCCTTGAGCCAAGGATTCCAACGATATAAGACACTTGATCCTGGGACAAACGGTCTAAGAGTTATGAGCGATTTAGTACTTTTGGTTGCTGTAGCGCCACCTATGGGCCAATTGGGGTCATACTCTGATAGGTTGTCCCCAAATTGAGGCCTACCATCTGGCCAGGTTTCACGTCTCTAGGCCTTACGGTTTGTCCTGCACGATGCGTTTTACGAATCCTTACAATTACAATAGGGTTTCAGCATTTCATGCTTGAACCCCTAATAAGAATGAAGGCTTTTTGCCAGTTTTAGCGCCACCTATGGTCCGATCTCCATGAAACTCTGCATGCTTCCTCGCCATGTTCTGACACATATGCTCATCAATTTTTGTGAAGTTCTGAGTTTTCATTTGGGATTTATAGGCTTTTTAGTGTATTTTGCCACGCCCCTTTTCTAAATGACCCTGTTACAGCCACCCAAATGCAAAAGTTCAACTTTTTTTCGATAATTATTGATCTAGAGAGTCCAGAGAATTGTCCTAGACTGGTTTGGTTCCGATCGGGCCAAAAACCAGGGACTAGTTCGCAAAAGTAGGTTTTGGACAAAATCCGACATAGCAGAAAATGTTCCCTGCCTACATCCAAATCGGAGATAGCCATTTTGTCCGCCTTGAGCCAAGGATTCCAACGATATAAGACACTTGATCCTGGGACAAACGGTCTAAGAGTTATGAGCGATTTAGTACTTTTGGTTGCTGTAGCGCCACCTATGGGCCAATTGGGGTCATACTCTGATAGGTTGTCCCCAAATTGAGGCCTACCATCTGGCCAGGTTTCACGTCTCTAGGCCTTACGGTTTGTCCTGCACGATGCGTTTTACGAATCCTTACAATTACAATAGGGTTTCAGCATTTCATGCTTGAACCCCTAATAAGAATGAAGGCTTTTTGCCAGTTTTAGCGCCACCTATGGTCCGATCTCCATGAAACTCTGCATGCTTCCTCGCCATGTTCTGACACATATGCTCATCAATTTTTGTGAAGTTCTGAGTTTTCATTTGGGATTTATAGGCTTTTTAGTGTATTTTGCCACGCCCCTTTTCTAAATGACCCTGTTACAGCCACCCAAATGCAAAAGTTCAACTTTTTTTCGATAATTATTGATCTAGAGAGTCCAGAGAATTGTCCTAGACTGGTTTGGTTCCGATCGGGCCAAAAACCAGGGACTAGTTCGCAAAAGTAGGTTTTGGACAAAATCCGACATAGCAGAAAATGTTCCCTGCCTACATCCAAATCGGAGATAGCCATTTTGTCCGCCTTGAGCCAAGGATTCCAACGATATAAGACACTTGATCCTGGGACAAACGGTCTAAGAGTTATGAGCGATTTAGTACTTTTGGTTGCTGTAGCGCCACCTATGGGCCAATTGGGGTCATACTCTGATAGGTTGTCCCCAAATTGAGGCCTACCATCTGGCCAGGTTTCACGTCTCTAGGCCTTACGGTTTGTCCTGCACGATGCGTTTTACGAATCCTTACAATTACAATAGGGTTTCAGCATTTCATGCTTGAACCCCTAATTAAAGCTGCAAGCAGCATTTATCGGGGTTCAAGCAGTTAACGCCTTTAAGGCCTTTAAGCACACAAGCATCAAAAGACATTAAGTTTTATTTAGAAAGCATTTAACAACTGACATAATAGACGGAAAAGACCATTTACAGCCAATACAGGCAGTTTACCATGGGAAATATATGGTTTTAAAGCTTTTTAACAGTTATAGCGCCACCTTTGGTCCGATCTCCATAAAATTTGGCATGCTTGTTAATGATGTTATGTCACATATGCTCACCAATTTTTGTGAAGTTCTGAGTTTTCATTTATGATTTATAGGCATTTTAGTGTATTTTGCCACGCCCCTTTTATAAATTACCCTATTACAGCCACCCAAATGCAAAAGTTAAACTTTTTTTCAATAATTATTGTTCTAGAGAGTCCAGAGAATTGTCCTAGACTGGTCTGGTTCCGATCGGGCGAAAAACCAGGGACTAGTTCGCAAAAGTAGGTTTTTAACATATTCATGAATATTTAATTAAGTGTTTGATTGACAGCAATGGTTCTTGAGGCAAAGTTGTTCAGCATGAGCAGATCTATAAGATGATATGCATTTTGTGATGATCAGTGTAACACCACGTGATTACAGAGCCATAAAACTCGTTAGCGCCAACTAGTGGCCGATTTCTTTCAAAATTCTTACAGACCTCTAGGGGCTTGAGCCGAACATGCCCACCGAGTTTCGCTCCGATCGGACTTCGTTAACGGTGCTCAAACCTCATTGGCCAATGGCGGCCATGTTTTTCGAGATACGCCAATATCCTTTTAGACATAGGTGGCCCCTTGGGCCAAGACACTGCATACCAAATTTCAAGTCATTCGGAAAAACGGTCAGGTGTCTATATGTTTTTTTTTGTTTATAGCGCCACCATGTGGCCAATCGACGCAATTTTTTTTACTGTGACCTCAGATTGACCTCTTAAACATGTGTGCCAAGTTTGGTGAAGATATCTCATTTACTTCTCGAGTTATAGCCATTTTAGTAAAATAGGCTCCTCCCACAACCTTAATTTATCACCCCCTAGCGACCAGGAATCGGAATTCCGACTTTTTTTCGATAATTATTGATCTTCAGACTTCAGAGAACAATTCTGCTCTGGTTTGGTTCCGATCGGACGAAAAACCAGGGACTAGTTTGCAAAAGTAGGTTTTTGACAAAATTCAAAATGGCGGAAAATCTATCATGACGGAAATAAAATCGGAGATATACGTTTTGTTCGTCAGGCGTCCAGCTTTCCAATGATATAAGACACTTGAGTCTATGACTTATCGTCTAGGAGTTATGACCAGTTTCGCGCTTTTGGTTGCTATAGCGCCACCTATGGGCCAATCAGCGTCATAATTTGATAACCTCTCCTCGATTTTTGTACTACCATCTGGCCAAGTTTCAAGTCTCTAGCACTTACGGTTTGGGCTGCACGATGCGTTTTACGGCGGAAGAATAATAATAATAATAATAATTAAAGCTGCAAGCAGCATTTATCGGGGTTCAAGCATTTAAGGCCTTTAAGCACATAAGCATTTAAGACATTACGTTTTATTTAGCAAGCTTTTAACCACTGAAATAATAGATGGAATAATCCATTTACAGCTAATACAGGCAATTTACCATAGGAAATACATGGTTTTCAAACCTTTTTGCCAGTTATAGCGCCACCTATTGTCCAATCTCCATGAAACTCTGCATGCTTCTTCACCATGTTATGACACATATGCCCACCAATTTTCGTGAAGTTCTGAGTTTTTATTTATGATTTATAGGCGTTTTAATGTATTTTGCCACGCCCCTTTTATAAATTACCCTATTACAGCCACCCAAATGCAAAAGTTCAACTTTTTTTCGATAATTATTTATCTAGAGAGTCCAGAGAATTGTCCTAGACTGGTCTGGTTCCGATCGGGCAAAAAACCAGGGACTAGTTCGCAAAAGTAGGTTTTTAACATATTCATGAATATTTAATGAACGGTTTGATTGACAGCAATGGTTCTTGAGGCAAAGTTGTTCAGCATGAGCAGATCTATCAAATGATATGCATTTTGTGATGATAAGTGTAACACCACGTGATTACAGAGCCAGAAAACTCGTTAGCGCCAACTAGTGGCCGATTTCTTTCAAAATTCTTACAGACCTCTAGGGGCTTGAGCCGAACATGCCCACCGAGTTTCGCTCCGATCGGACTTCGTTAACGGTGCTCAAACCTAATTGGCCAATGGCGGCCATGTTTTTTGAGATACGCCAATATCCTTTTAGACATACATGGCCCCTTGGGCCAAGACACTGCATACCAAATTTCAAGTCATTCGGAAAAACGGTCAGGTGTCTATATGTTTTTTTTGTTTTATAGCGCCACCATGTGGTAAATCGGCGCAATTTTTTTACTGTGACCTCAGATTGACCTCTTACACTTGTGTACCAAGTTTGGTGAAGTTTACTGAATTACTTCTTGAGTTATAGCCATTTTAGTAAAATAGGCTCCTCCCACAACGTTAATTTTGCTCCCCCTAGCGACCATGAATCGAAATTTCAACTTTTTTTCCATAATTATGTATCTTCAGACTCCAGAGAACAATTCTGCACTGGTTTAGTTCCGATCGGACAAAAAACCTAGGACTAGTTAGCAAAAGTAGTTTTTTGACATAATTCAAAATGGCGGAAAATCTATCATGACGGAAATGAAATCGGAGATATACGTTTTGTTCGTCAGGCGTCCAGCTTTCCAACGATATAAGACACTCGAGTCTACGACTTACGGTCTAGGAGTTATGAGCTGTTTCGCGCTTTTGGTCGCTATAGCGCCACCTATGGGCCAATCAGGGTCATAATCTCTGAACCTCTCCTCGATTTTTGTACTACCATCTGGCAAAGTTTCAATGCTCTAGCCCTTACGGTTTGGGCTGCACGATGCGTTTTACGGCAGAAGAATAATAATAATAATAATAATAAAAATCAGTACAATTACAATAGGGTTTCAGCACTTCGTGCTTGAACCCCTAATTAAAGCTGCAAGCAGCATTTATCGGGGTTCAAGCTTTTAAGGTCTTTAAGGTTTTTAAGCATCAAAAGTTATAAAGTTTTATTTAGCAAGCATGTAACCACTCACATAATAGATGGAAAAGACCATGTTCTAGCATGATTTACCATGATATACCACATTCTAGCATGATTTACCACAGTTTATCATGATTTACCATGGTTTACCATTATTTACCATGTTCTAGCATAGTTTACCATGATTTTATCTTAATTTACTTTGATTTACCATGTTTTAGCATGATTTACCATGATATACCACATTCTAGCATGATTTACCATAGTTTATCATGATTTACCATGGTTTACCATGATTTACCATGAATTCATCTTAGTTTACCTTGATTTACCATGTTCTAGCATGATTTACCATGATTTTCCACATTCTAGCATGATTTACCATAGTTTATCATGATTTACCATGGTTTACCATGATTTACCCTGTTCTGGCATAGTTTACCATGATTTTATCTTAGTTTACCTTGATTTACCATGTTCTAGCATGGTTTACCATGATATGCCACATTCTAGCATGATTTACCAAAGTTTATCATGATAAACTTGGTTTACCATGATTTACCCTGTTCTAGCATAGTTTACAATGATTTACCATGATATACCACGTTGTAGAATGACATAACAGGATTCTAGCATGATTTACCTTGATACACCACATTCTAGTATTATTTACTATGATTTACAATGTTTCTAGCGTGATTTACCATGATTTACCAAATTACTAGCAAGTATGTGAAGTGTCAGTGCAAATGAAGCACTGACAAAATCTGATTGTGTTATAATAGTTATTGTTATATAAGTGATTTTTTAATGTCTAATTATGAATTCAAAAGCACATTTCAAAAGACTTCATTAATAAGTAGAATGGCCAGCAGAGGGCACTAGAAGACCATTATTGGCTCAGTTTCAGTTTAATCTTCATGATTTTCACCAGCTTTCTGCACTAAAGCAAACCAGTCTTTCCATGTTAACTCCATAATGCATGCTTACACACACACACACACACACACACACACACAAATACTTTAACAGACGGATTTTGACTAAATGTAATTGTAAATGTTAAAATAATTATTTTATAAAGTCTAAATATGAATTATAGAAACAATATGACAAAATAACTATTTTAAACAGCAGGGGGCAGTAAAATACCACTTATTGGCTTAATATGCCATTGTATTCATATTATTTTCACCTTTTTAAACTGTTATAGAGTCAAATTTTGTCCGATCTGTCTGAAATTGTTCATGCTTGTTCAGAGTGATATTTCACATGTTCTGACTTGTTTTTAAGAAGATCTGAGCATCTTAAAAGATATAAGCTTTCGGGGACACTTGGTCAAGGCCACATTTTGAAGTGACCCTATTATAGCCATCCAAATGAAGTAGTTCAACTTTTTCTGATAATTACTGATCTAGAGAGTCCAGAGAATTGTACCAGGCAATGTACCATAGGAAATGTATGGTTTTAAAGCTTTTTAACAGTTATAGCGCCATCTATCGTCCGATCTCTATAAAATTTGGCATGCTTGTTAATGATGTTATGTCACATATGCACACCAATTTTCGTGAAGTTCTGAGTTTTTATTTGTGATTTATAGGCTTTTGAGTGTATTTTGGCACACCCATTTTATAAATGACCCTATTACAGCCACCCAAATGCAAAAGTTCAACTTTTTTTTGATAATTATTGATCTAGAGAGTCCAGAGAATTGTCCTAGACTGGTCTGGTTCTGATCGGGCGAAAAACCTAGGACTAGTTCGCAAAAGTAGGTTTTTAACATATTCATGAATATTTAATGAACTGTTTGATTGACAGCAATGGTTCTTGAGGCAAAGTTGTTCAGCATGAGCAGATCTATCAGATGATATGCATTTTGTGATGATAAGTGTAACACCACGTGATTACAGAGCCTTAAAACTCGTTAGCGCCAACTAGTGGCCGATTTCTTTCAAAATTCTTACAGACCTCTAGGGGCTTGAGCCGAACATGCCCACCGAGTTTCGTTCCGATCGGACTGCTCAAACCTCATTGGCCAATGGCGGCCATGTTTTTCGAGATACGCCAATATCCTTTTAGACATCCATGGCCCCTTGGGCCAAGACACTGCATACCAAATTTCAAGTCATTCGGAAAAACGGTCAGGTGTCTATACGTTTTTATGGTTTTATAGCGCCACCATGAGGCCAATCGACGCAATTTTTTTACTGTGACCCCAGACTGAACCCATACACATGTGTATCAAGTTTGGTTAAGCTATCTCATTTACTTTTTGAGTTATAGCCATTTTAGTAAAATAGGCTCCTCCCACAATGTTCATTTTATGCCCCCTAGCGACCATGAATAAAAATTTCGACTTTTTTTTGACAATTATTGATCTTCAGACTCCAGAGAACATTTCTGCACTGGTTTGGTTCCGATAGGGCAAAAAACCACAGACTAGTTCGCAAAAGTAGATTTTTGACAAAATTCAAAATGGCGGAAAATCTATCATGGCGGAAATGAAATCGGAGATATACGTTTTGTTCGTCAGGCGTCCAGCTTTCCAATGATATAAGACACTTGAGTCTACGACAAACGGTCTAGGAGTTATGAGCTGTTTCGCGCTTTTGGTTGCTATAGCGCCACCTATGGGCCAATCGGGGTCATAATCTCTAAACCTCTCCTCGATTTTTGTACTACCATCTGGCAAAGTTTCAATGCTCTAGCCCTTACGGTTTGGGCTGCACGATGCGTTTTACGGCAGAAGAATAATAATAATAATAATAAAAATCCTTACAATTACAATAGGTGTTCAGCACTTCGTGCTTGAACCCCTAATTAAAGCTGCAAGCAGCATTTATCGGGGTTCAAGCATTTAAGGCCTTTAAGCACATAAGCATTTAAGACATTACGTTTTATTTAGCAAGCTTTTAACCACTGAAATAATAGATGGAAAAATCCATTTACAGCCAATACAGGCAATTTACCATAGGAAATATGTGGTTTTCAAACCTTTTTGCCAGTTATAGCGCCACCTATGGTCCGATCTACATGAAATTTTGCATGCTTGTTTAGAATGTTATGGCACATGTGCTCACCAATTTTTGTGAAGTTCTGAGTTTTCATTTATGATTTATAGGCATTTTAGTATATTTTGCCACGCCCCTTTTATAAATTACCCTATTACAGCCACCCAAATGCAAAAGTTAAACTTTTTTTCGATAACTATTGATCTAGAGAGTCCAGAGAATTGTCCTAGACTGGTCTGGTTCCGATCGGGCGAAAAACCAGGGACTAGTTTGCAAAAGTAGGTTTTTAACATATTCATGAATATTTAATTAACTGTTTGATTGACAGCAATGGTTCTTGAGGCAAAGTTGTTCAGCATGAGCAGATCTATAAGATGATATGCATTTTGTGATGATCAGTGTAACACCACGTGATTACAGAGCCATAAAACTCGTTAGCGCCAACTAGTGGCCGATTTCTTTCAAAATTCTTACAGACCTCTAGGGGCTTGAGCCAAACATGCCCACCGAGTTTCGCTCCGATCGGACTTCGTTAACGGTGCTCGAACCTCATTGGCCAATGGCGGCCATGTTTTTCGAGATACGCCAATATCCTTTTAGACATAGGTGGCCCCTTGGGCCAAGACACTGCATACCAAATTTCAAGTCATTCGGAAAAACGGTCAGGTGTCTATATGTTTTTTTTTGTTTATAGCGCCACCATGTGGCCAATCGACGGAATTTTTTTTACTGTGACCTCAGATTGACCTCTTAAATATGTGTGCCAAGTTTGGTGAAGATATCTCATTTACTTCTCGAGTTATAGCCATTTTAGTAAAATAGGCTCCTCCCACAACCTTAATTTATCACCCCCTAGCGACCAGGAATCGGAATTTCGACTTTTTTTCGATAATTATTGATCTTCAGACTCCAGAGAACAATTCTGCTCTGGTTTGGTTCCGATCGGACGAAAAACCAGGGACTAGTTTGCAAAAGTAGGTTTTTGACAAAATTCTAAATGGCTGAAAATCTATCATGACGGAAATAAAATCGGAGATATACGTTTTGTTCGGCAGGCGTCCAGCTTTCCAATGATATAAGACACTTGAGTCTATGACTTATCGTCTAGGAGTTATGACCAGTTTCGCGCTTTTGGTTGCTATAGCGCCACCTATGGGCCAATCAGCGTCATAATTTGATAATCTCTCCTCGATTTTTGTACTACCATCTGGCCAAGTTTCAAGTCTCTAGCACTTACGGTTTGGGCTGCACGATGCGTTTTACGGCGGAAGAATAATAATAATAATAATAATAATAATAATAATTAAAGCTGCAAGCAGCATTTATCGGGGTTCAAGCTGTTAAGGCCTTTAAGGTTTATAAGCACAAAAGCATCAAAAGTTATTAAAATGTATTTAGCAAGCATGTAAACACTGACATTATAGATGAAAAAGACCATTTACAGCCAATGCAGGCAATTTACCATAGGTAATATATGGTTTTAAAGCTTTTTAACAGTTATAGCGCCACCTTTTGTCCGATCTCCATAAAATTTGGCATGCTTGTTAATGATGTTATGTCACATATGCTCACCAATTTTTGTGAAGTTCTGAGTTTTCATTTAGGATTTATAGGCATTTTAGTGTATTTTGCCACGCCCCTTTTATAAATTACCCTATTACAGCCACCCAAATGCAAAAGTTAAACTTTTTTTCGATAATTATTGATCTAGAGAGTCCAGAGAATTGTCCTAGACTGGTCTGGTTCCGATCGGGCGAAAAACCAGGGACTAGTTCGCAAAAGTAGGTTTTTAACATATTCATGAATAATTAATTAATGGTTTGATTGACATTAGTGGTTCTTGAGGCAAAGTTGTTGAGCATGAGCAGATCTATCAAATGATATGCATTTTATGACGATAAGTGTAACACCACGTAATTACAGAGCCAAAAAACTCGTTAGCGCCAACTAGTGGCCGATTTCTTTCAAAATTCTTACAGACCTCTAGGGCCATGAGTCGAACATGCCCATCGAGTTTCGTTCCGATCGACGTCCGTTAACCTTGTCTTATAGGTGCTCAAACTTCATTGGCCGATGGCGGCCATGTTTTTTGAGATACACCAATGTCCTCATAGACATACATGGCACCTTGGACCAAGACACTGCATACCAATTTTCAAGTCAATCGGACTAACGGTCAGGTGGTTATGGGCCGTTTTATATTTTTTTCATGTTATAGCGCCACCATGTGGCCATTCGCCGCGGTTTTTTTACTGTGACCTCAGATTGACCTCTTACACATGTGTACCGAGTTTGGTGAAGATACCTCATTTACTTCTGGAGTTATAGCCGTTTTAGTAAAATAGGCTCCTCCCACAACATACATTTGGGCGCCCCTTAGCGACCGTGAATGGAAATTTCAACTTTTTTTCGATAATTATTGATATTCAGACTCCAGAGAACATTTCTGCACTGGTTTGGTTCCGATCGGGCAAAAAACCAGGGACTAGTTCGCAAAAGTAGGTTTTTGACAAAATTCAAAATGGCGGAAAATCTATCATGGCGGAAATAAAATCGGAGATATACGTTTTTTTCGTCAGGCATCCAGCTTTCCAATGATATAAGACACTTGAGTCTACGACATACGGTCTAGGAGTTATGAGCAGTTTCGCGCTTTTGGTTGCTATAGCGCCACCTATGGGCCATTCGAGGTCATAATTTGATAACCTCTCCTCGATTTTTGTACTACCATATGGCAAAGTTTCAAAGTTCCAGCTCTTACGGTTTGGGCTGCACGATGCGTTTTACGGCGGAATAATAATAATAATTAAAGCTGCAAGCAGCATTTATCGGGGTTCAAGCAGTTAAGGCCTTTAAGGACTTTAAGCACAAAAGCATCAAAAGTTGTTAAGTTTTACACCACGTGATTACAGAGCCATAAAACTCATTAGCGCCAACTAGTGGCCGATTTCTTTCAAAACTCTTACAGACCTCTAGGGCCATGAGTCGAACATGCCCATCGAGTTTCGTTCCGATTGGCCTCCGTTAACCTTGTCTAATAGGTGCTCAAATTTCATTGGTCGATGGCGGCCATGTTTTTCGAGATACGCCAACGTCCTCATAGACATACATGGCACCTTGGACCAAGACACTGCATACCAATTTTCAAGTCAATTGGACTAACGGTCAGGTGGTTATAGCCTGTTTTATGTTTGGAACATGTTTTGTTCCTCGCGGAGTACCTCTGGAATGCTTCTGCGGAGGTTTATTGTTTTATCCGCAGCAATAAAGTTTGTCAGCGTCTAAATGGATCGCGCTCTGGATCACTAACAGGAATTATTCTCGTCATGTATACACTTAACTTGATGAAAAGCGGGATTGACGCACTGCAAGCAGAGAGATGATTTCTGGCTGCCTCCGCAAAAATTGTCTTCGGCGGACAGCCCGCTGTCTTTGGAACGATTTTTTTCAAACAAAACCAAAGGTTAAAAAAAAAAAAAGAACAAATGTGAAGCGAGCAATTCTATCCATTTTGACGCCTTTTCATTCATAGCGGTTACCAAGCAACACGATTACGCACCAGCTGCAACTTGATGACACAAGCATACTGCGGTTCGGATACAAATAATATGTGAACACAAGTCCATCGGGGGCAGGGGGGGAGCAATCGAACTCGGGTTAGGAACAGGCAATCGAACCAAGTGTGAAAGCGCCCTTAGTCTAGTTTTAGTCAATGAAAATTGTATTTTAGTCTCTTTTTAGAAATGCAATTCTATTTAACCCAGTGAATATAGTGTATCACTATGGAAAAATAGCGAAAATAGTGAACAGAAAAGTAACACTCGTCTCATTCGTGGAGGTTGAAAAACAAGTTCTTTCTGACATCCAAGATTTACTGTATTAATTTAAATGCAAAAGAAAAGGCATGAGAGTTGGTTGTTTTTGTCAATTTTAAGTTTTAATTTAAAATATTTGTCATTTTAATATAACTATATGGCTAAATATTTTACCACTTGCTAATAAATCTAGATAGAAGTAGTGCATTGAATACATTGTTTAAATTGTGCTTAAAAGTGAATTACGACCATTAAAGAGTATGTGTGTACAAAGAGAATCGTAATGCTGACAAAACTTTTTTTAAATAAAAGTATTTGATAACTTCTGGATTTGAAATAAAAATAGTGAGTATGTGTTTGTGGTTCAGCCGTGGATCAGTTACGCACTGCAAACGCAGCATATGTGAAAGCACTATAGCGAGTGCTGCTCCTGCACCGCATATGCACTGCACACAGAGTATGGGCCCTATCTTGCACCCAGCGCAATTGGCTTTGTACACCGACGCATGTATCATTCCTATTTTGCACCCGCGCACAGCGGACTTTTCCCTCCACAGACGCACGTCGGTTAACTAAGAAATACACTTGCGCTCCCGGGGGCGGTTCAGCGCAAAGAGGCGGCGTGTTCCGGCGCAAACGTTCCCTCATGCTATTTTGCACGTTTAGAAAACAATTCCGCCACTAACTGAAAAAATCTAGTTTAAAGTCAGTGGCGCGTTGCACATGTTATTCTTATGCTATTTTAAGGGCGCATGCTTGGCCATAATCAATGTAGCGTGTGCACAACGCACATACACTTTGATTCTCTCACACAGAAGCAGCCGTTTTCATTTTTGCAAATCATACATTACGATAGATAGATAGATATAGATAGATAGATAGATAGATAAATAGATAGATAGATAAATTATAAAAGCATACTTCTAGTTTACACATTTACCCAAATTATCATACGCCTGTTTAATCGAAGTTAATTTGGGTGTGTTTCTCCATCCCCAATGTCACTTCTCTGTGTTTTACGGCCCTGACGAGAACGTCGGTCTCCTCGGCTGTGAATCGCTGCTGGCGCGCGTCTGGCAAATCCACCGTTATAATAGGAATCCGCTATAGAATAAGCGCGTCTGCTCTTAAAGGGAATGTGAGATGACGCTCTGATTGGTTTATTTCACGTTACGCCCAAACCACACCTATGAGTAATGAAGCTACTGCAGACCAACACATTTTAGATTTGCGTTGAGCGCAAGAGTAATTTATCCCGCCGGTATAATAGCAACAGCGCCCAAGACCCGGCCACAAAGTTACTTGCGTTTCGCGCTTGATACTTGCGTTTCAGATCGTTAAAATCGGGCCCTATGTGTGAAACGGGCGTCAGACTTAACTTTGTTTGTTGTCGTTTACGCTAACTCACCGCAGCTGCATCTTCTAAATAATGCCGCGAGTGGGGCTTGAGGAAGTGACGTCGTCTGCGCAGTGCGCCCTGATGCAGCCCCTGAAGTGAGACACGGGAAACAGAAATACTGCAAAATAATAATAATAATAATAATAATGTGACTAAACGAGACGAAATAGCGTCATAACATTTCATCTCGTTTTGGTCAACGAAAATGAAGAGACATTTTAACATAGTTTTTATTTTGTAAAACCACATTTAGTCTCGTTTTTATTCGTCAACAATATTGCATTATACATTTAATTATAGTTATTGTCACATGACCAGCATTTACGTTGCGTCTCGTTTTCGTCACGTGGTTCGTTGACGACAATATTTAGTTATAATTTTTGTTGACGAAAGAAATACTAGTAATCCGATATCGGATTTGACTCAAAAGACAATGTGATTCATCATTCCTTCCAATTAACCACCTTATCTTTGTATAGTAAAATAGTATGTTCAACAACATGAATAACGACGTAGCTGACCAGAGTTCGTGAATCAAATGATTCAGTTTAAAGAGTTGTTCAGACTTCTCTCGATCAGTTGAAGTCTCTCCATTTCAGATGTAAAAATAAATAAATTTATTTCACAAATTAAAAGTCCTGTGAGTCCGAAAAACAAAAGAAAATTGTAATTATCCTACCAGTTGATGGTTTCAAATTATGGTTCAAAGTGGAAACCGGTCCATGGGCACTGGTCAGCTAGCCATTTGTGCATATTTAATTGTATTCAATAGGCAGGCGATTCACCTCCACAGGATTATTTATGGCACAAAACAGGATCTCACTTGCCGATCACGTTCACATAGGAAAAAAAACAGAGAACAAGAAAACGCAGCCTTGGAAAACACAAGGCAAACGTACAATAATTCATTTCTGATTCAACATTTCAGTAACAAATCATATACATGCGCAGTTCAAATGACACATTAATCGAACTTTTCGACAGTTACTTAACACAGACACTCATTAATCACTCAATGGGTCTCATTCATGAAATCGTAAATATACGAGTAAATATGTGAGTGATTTGCGCGTAAAGGCGACATTCCCGAAAATTCTTCTCCTGATTCAGAAATACTTCGTAAACGTCAGATGTGATAGTGAAATGTGTGTGTGTGTGTGTGTGTGTGTGTGTGTGTGTGTGTGTGTGTGTGTGTGTGTGTGTGTGTGTGTGTGTGTTAATGAATTCCAATCAGTTGTAAATGGGACGCGTGTGCACGCTCATTCTCTAAATTACCATAAATCCCGCCCATTAAAACCGACTGAAAACTATAGGCTATATGGGCATCATATTATGACACCAAACGAAGGATTTCAACTTGTCTTCTCAAAAACGAATGAAGAAGAGAAATTTCTCAGATGCAGAAATTGAAGTTTATTATCAGAAGTTCATTCAAAACGCCACATTTTGTTTTCAAGCGTACATAGTGGCGTATCAGGCCTAAAAAAAAGGAAGCTTGGCAGCATAGATGCAGTTAATGGAGTTTCATCTGTTAATCGAACAGTCCCAGAAGTGAAAAGAAAATGGTTTGACATGAAGCTTGACTGCATTATTTGTGACTTGCGGACTTGTAAAAGAATAAACAGCTTGAATAAAAAAATTCAATAAAAAAAACTTGCAGACTTTTGTTCCGTTTGCAGATGGCTCTCGTAATTACTGGCTGTCGTAATAAAAGTAAAAAGAAAAACCGTATGTAATTACTATATATAATATTTGGTAACACTTTACAATACGGGTGCACTAATAACCATTAATTCATGCTTAACTAATGCACAGATAATCATGTGTTAATGTATGACTCATGAAGAACTAAACCATTAATTAATGATTACTGCATCATGAAGATTCTAAATGATTAATATAAAGTAATATATGAATTGTTATTAATTAAATGTGTCATAATGTATTAATTCATTAATAACTTATTTTATTAACTAAAAGTCTAAATCAATGCGTTACTAACCACAATTGGTCAAGGCAATGTACTTCAACTTCCAGTTGTCTGCTTTAATTAATCATTAACTAATGATTTGCAAATGCATCATTATGTTATGACTTTACTTGTTGAGGCACATGACTATTAACTAATTGTTAAGTAATATGCCATTTTGGTTTTGACATCCACACTAAGCCATGGATTTCAATTTCCAACCATGTACAACCAAGATTTCACTGAGTCCGATGAACTTTGTTGTTCATGGCACAGGACTATGTCAGGTTAACATACACTGAGAACATGCGGTCGAGCGCTGCTAGTTCATAACACTGTGTCTAGACTGGACAAAGACAATAGAACGTCCATTATAGTCAGTGATACTACACTGGATGCGGCGCGACACTACACGACAAAACCCAGTCAGTAAACCGATGCCACACTCTATTACTGACGTACTCAGAGCTCTTGTGTTAGTTCTGTTACGAAGGACTAATGGACTTGCGATGGTCTGTCATGTCCAGGTGTAGACAGCTGGTCCCGTCCAGTGTAAACACAGTATAACAGCTTCAGGAGTTCAGATTCTGGTGTGCTGATATTTGTGTGCAGCCCAACTCACCCCATCCTTCAAACACGTTCACCGACATTACATTCACTGCATGTGCAAACTGTCAAAACCCATAAATGGCATATTACTTAACAATTAGTTAATAGTCATGTGCCTCAACAAGTAAAGTCATAACATAATGATGCATTTGCAAATCATTAGTTATGATTAATTAAAGCAGACAACTGGAAGTTGAAGTACATTGCTTTGACCAACTGTGGTAATTAACGCATTCATTTACACTTTTAGTTAATAAAATAAGTTATTAATTAATTAATACATTGACACATTTAATTAATAACAATTCATATATTACTTAATCTATTAATCATTTAGAATCTTTATTAGTTGCTGATGCAGTAATCATTAATTAATGGTTTAGTTCTTCATGAGTCATACATTAACACATGATTATCTGTGCATTAGTTAAATATGAATTAATGCAGATTAGTGCACCCGTATTGTAAAGTGTTACCTAATATTTTTTCAAAATGCTGTGTAAATATGTACACGATTAAGGTGAATTAAAATGCAGCCTTATTAATGAGCAAAACGTTCGGATGTTAAACGCACTATTTACGCGTGGCTGGAGCAAGTGTAGATCTCTTTCGTACCAACTAACGTTTGGAAAATACGAACATTTTAATGAATCCGAAAATTTACGTCAGAACCACTTTACACACGATTTACACAAAAATTCGTTCTGCTCGTGTTTCATGAATAAGACCCATTGTCTCAACTCATGACACAATGATCATTGTTATATGTGATAGCTTTAGCCTACGGCTAATTAGTTCAGCTCGCGCTGTGCGGCCTACACTCAGCTCATATCAAATCATTTCTGAAATTGACATATCTTTCATAAGATAACATATGATAAAAAAATGTCACTCACCAAAACGAGATTGCATCACATATTCAATAAAAAAAAGACTATTCAATAAAGATTACCGCTCTGGGATCCACTAAATCTTTACTCCGATTTCCACTTCACCTCTCTCTGACGACAACACTCCAGGCTGAAGCATCCAAAGTTTACAAGTGCACACAATCACAGTTCTCGATAGATTATGATTATCATTTAGTGCAAGGAGTTTCTGGAGAAATGCTCCGTGTCTCATTTGATCTGTTCTCATCTGATTCTCTGTTTATGCTGACAGCGGCAGCGCCTGCGCGACCTGTGGGCGGGCCTTATGAATATGCCGCTTCTGTTGGCTCTCAGGGGTGTCAGTCACAGCAGCACAATCAGTGATTGGATGAATCGTGTGTTATTGCCCAGTGGTGTAATCGAGTGCATCAAGTAAAGAAAAAAAAAAAGAACTGATTGAAAAATATAATTTGTCCAGAACAGATCGACACGACTCAATTTAAACTGTTATAGAAGAGCTAATATACTAAGAATGCACTGGTCTCTCAAGGATTGTCTCTCTGCTTTATTTTATAAGAAATATCTCTGTGTCTAAAGTTCCTAATGTCCTGTACTCTCAACTTTTGTATAATAGTACTAGTCATAATTTTTACACCAGGCATGAATAAAAGCAGTAAAATACCACTTATTGGCTTAATGACATGTTATATAATTTTTACCTTTTTGACTGTTATAGAGGCAAATTTTGTCTGATCTGTCTGAAATGTTTCATGCTTATTAAGAGTCATGAACATTATTATATGAAAATTATTTCATTTTGATCAAATTATTTCCTATGGAATTTTTCATAGGAAAAGACCATTCACAGCCAATACAGGCAATTTACCATAGGAAATATATGGTTTTAAAGTGTTTTAACAGTTATAGCGCCACCTTTGGTCCGATCTCCATACAAATTTCCAGGCTTCTTTAGCATGTTATGACAAATATGCGCATACATTTTTGTGAAGTTCTGTGTTTTCGTTTAGGTTTTATAGGCTTTTGAGTGCATTTTGCCACGCCCATTTTCTTTATGACCCAATATACCCATGCGAAAAATGCAAAAGTTCAACTTTTTTTTGATAATTATTGACCTAGAGAGTCCATAGAATTGTCCTAGACTGGTTTGGTTCTGATCGGGCGAAAAACCAGGGACTAGTTCGCAAAAGTAGGTTTTTAACATAATTACGAATATTTAATGAACGGTTTGATTGAGAGCAATGGTTCTTGAGGCAAAGTTGTTCAACAAGAGGAGATCTATCAAATGGTATGCATTTTGTGACAATAAGTGTAACACCACGTGATTACAGAGCCATTAAACTCGTTAGCGCCAACTAGTGGCCGATTTCTTTCAAAATTCTTACAGACCTCTAGGGCCATGAGTCGAACATGCCTACCGAGTTTTGTTCCGATCAGCCTCCGTAAACCTTGTCTAATAGGTGCTCAAATTTCATTGGCCGATGGCGGCCATGTTTTTTGAGATACGCCAATGTCCTCATAGACATACATGGCACCTTGGACCAAGACACTGCATACCAATTTTCAAGTCAATCGGACTAACGGTCAGGTCGTCATAGCCCTTTTCATGTTTTTTTCATGTTATAGCGCCACCTAGTGTTCAATCGTCGCGATTTTTTTACTGTGACCCAAGATTGAACTCCTACACATGTGGACCGAGTTTGGTGAAGATACCTCATTTACATCTTGAGTTGTAGCCCATTTAGTAAAATAGGCTCCTCCCACAACAATAGTTTTGCGCCCCCTAGCGACCGAGAATCGAAATTTCAACTTTTTTTCGATAATTATTGATATTCAGACTCCAGAGAACATTTCTGCACTGGTTTGGTTCCGATCGAACGAAAAACCTAGGACTAGTTCGCAAAAGTAGGTTTTTGACAAAATTCAAAATGGCGGAAAAATTTGCATACCGGAAATGAAATCGGAGATATACGTTTTGTTCTTCAGTGTTCCAGCTTTCCAATGATATAAGACACTTGAGTCTACGACATATGGTCTAGGAGTTATGAGCAGTTTCGCGCTTTTGGTTGCTATAGCGCCACCTATGGGCCAATCGGGGTCATACTCTCTGAACCTCTCCTCGATTTTTGTACTACCATTTGGCAAAGTTTCACATTTCCAGCACTTACGGTTTAGGCTGCACGATGCGTTTTACGGCAGAAGAAAAATAATAATAAAAATCAGGACAATTACAATAGGGTTTCAGCACTTCGTGCTTGAACCCCTAATAATAAAAATCAGTACAATTACAATAGGGTTTCAGCACTTCGTGCTTGAACCCCTAATAATTAAAGCTGCAAGCAGCATTTATCGGGGTTCAAGCAGTTAAGGCCTTTAAGGCCTTTAAGCACACAAGCATCAAAAGACATTAAGTTTTATTTAGCAAGCATTTAACAACTGACATAATAGACGGAAAAGACCATTTACAGCCAATACAGGCAGTTTACCATGGGAAATATATGGTTTTAAAGCTTTTTAACAGTTATAGCGCCACCTTTGGTCCGATCTCCATAAAATTTGGCATGCTTGTTAATGATGTTATGTCACATATGCTCACCAATTTTTGTGAAGTTCTGAGTTTTCATTTAGGATTTATAGGCATTTTAGTGTATTTTGCCACGCCCCTTTTTATAAATTACCCTATTACAGCCACCCAAATGCAAAAGTTCAACTTTTTTTCGATAATTATTGATCTAGAGAGTCCAGAGAATTGTCCTAGACTGGTCTGGTTCCGATCGGGCGAAAAACCAGGGACTAGTTCGCAAAAGTAGGTTTTTAACATATTCATGAATATTTAATGAACTGTTTGATTGACAGCAATGGTTCTTGAGGCAAAGTTGTTCAGCATGAGCAGATCTATCAGATGATATGCCTTTTGTGATGATAAGTGTAACACCACGTGATTACAGAGCCATAAAACTCGTTAGCGCCAACTAGTGGCCGATTTCTTTCAAAATTCTTACAGACCTCTAGGGGCTTGAGCCGAACCTGCCCACCGAGTTTCGCTCCGATCGGACTTCGTTAACGGTGCTCAAATTTCATTGGCCAATGGCGGCCATGTTTTTTGAGATACGCCAATATCCTTGTAGACATACATGGCTCCTTGGGCCAAGACACTGCATACCAAATTTCAAGTCATTCGGAAAAACGGTCAGGTGTCTATACGTTTTTTTTGTTTTATAGCGCCACCATGTGGCCAATCGACGCAATATTTCTACTGTGACCTCAGATTGACCTCTTACACATGTGTACCAAGTTTGGTGAAGTTTACTGAATTACTTCTTGAGTTATAGCCATTTTAGTAAAATAGGCTCCTCCCACAATGTTAATTTTGCCCCCCCTAGCGACCACGAATCGAAAATTCTACTTTTTTTCGATAATTATTGATCGTCAGACTCCAGAGAACAATTCTGCACTGGTTTGGTTCCGATCGGGCAAAAAACCAGGGACTAGTTCGCAAAAGTAGGTTTTTGACAAAATTCAAAATGGCGGAAAAATTTGCCTACTGCAAATAAAATCGGAGATATACGTTTTGACCTTCAGATGTCCAGCTTTCCAATGATATAAGACACTTGAGTCTACGACATACGGTCTAGGAGTTATGACCAGTTTCGCGCTTTTGGTTGCTATAGCGCCACCTATGGGCCAATTGGGGTCATAATTTGATAACCTCTCCTCGATTTTTGTACTACCATCTGGCAAAGTTTCAAGGTTCTAGCTCTTACGGTTTGGGCTGCACGATGCGTTTTACGGCGGAAGAATAATAATAATAATAATAATTAAAGCTGCAAGCAGCATTTATCGGGGTTCAAGCAGTTAAGGCCTTTAAGGCCTTTAAGCACACAAGCATCAAAAGACATTAAGTTTTATTTAGCAAGCATTTAACAACTGACATAATAGACGGAAAAGACCATTTACAGCCAATACAGGCAGTTTACCATGGGAAATATATGGTTTTAAAGCTTTTTAACAGTTATAGCGCCACCTTTGGTCCGATCTCCATAAAATTTGGCATGCTTGTTAATGATGTTATGTCACATATGCTCACCAATTTTTGTGAAGTTCTGAGTTTTCATTTATGATTTATAGGCATTTTAGTATATTTTGCCACGCCCCTTTTATAAATTACCCTATTACAGCCACCCAAATGCAAAAGTTCAACTTTTTTTCGATAATTATTTATCTAGAGAGTCCAGAGAATTGTCCTAGACTGGTCTGGTTCCGATCGGGCAAAAAACCAGGGACTAGTTCGCAAAAGTAGGTTTTTAACCTATTCATGAATAATTAATGAATGGTTTGATTGACATTAGTGATTCTTGAGGCAAAGTTGTTGAGCATGAGCAGATCTATCAAATGAAATGCATTTTATGACGATAAGTGTAACACCACGTGATTACAGAGCCATAAAACTCGTTAGCGCCAACTAGTGGCCGATTTCTTTCAAAACTCTTACAGACCTCTAGGGCCATGAGTCGAACATGCCCATCGAGTTTCGCTCCGATCGGACTTCGTTAACGGTGCTCAAACCTCATTGGCCAATGGCGGCCATGTTTTTCGAGATACGCCAATATCCTTTTAGACATAGGTGGCCCCTTGGGCCAAGACACTGCATACCAAATTTCAAGTCATTCGGAAAAACGGTCAGGTGTCTATATGTTTTTTTTTGTTTATAGCGCCACCATGTGGCCAATCGACGCAATTTTTTTTACTGTGACCTCAGATTGACCTCTTAAACATGTGTGCCAAGTTTGGTGAAGATATCTCATTTACTTCTCGAGTTATAGCCATTTTAGTAAAATAGGCTCCTCCCACAACCTTAATTTATCACCCCCTAGCGACCAGGAATCGGAATTTCGACTTTTTTTCGATAATTATTGATCTTCAGACTCCAGAGAACAATTCTGCTCTGGTTTGGTTCCGATCGGACGAAAAACCAGGGACTAGTTTGCAAAAGTAGGTTTTTGACAAAATTCAAAATGGCGGAAAATCTATCATGACGGAAATAAAATCGGAGATATACGTTTTGTTCGTCAGGCGTCCAGCTTTCCAATGATATAAGACACTTGAGTCTATGACTTATCGTCTAGGAGTTATGACCAGTTTCGCGCTTTTGGTTGCTATAGCGCCACCTATGGGCCAATCAGCGTCATAATTTGATAACCTCTCCTCGATTTTTGTACTACCATCTGGCCAAGTTTCAAGTCTCTAGCACTTACGGTTTGGGCTGCACGATGCGTTTTACGGCGGAAGAATAATAATAATAATAATAATAATAAAAATCAGTACAATTACAATAGGGTTTCAGCACTTCGTGCTTGAACCCCTAATAATAATAAAAATCAGTACAATTACAATAGGGTTTCAGCACTTCGTGCTTGAACCCCTAATTAAAGCTGCAAGCAGCATTTATCGGGGTTCAAGCTATTAAGGTGTTTAAGGTTTTTAAGCACAAAAGCATCAAAAGTTATAAAGTTTTATTTAGCAAGCATGTAACCACTGACATAATAGATTAAAAAGACAATTTACAGCCAATGCAGGCAATTTACCATAGGTAATATATGGTTTTAAAGCTTTTTAACAGTTATAGCGCCACCTTTGGTCCGATCTCCATAAAATTGGGCATGCTTGTTAATGATGTTATGTCACATATGCTCACCAATTTTTGTGAAGTTCTGAGTTTTCATTTAGGATTTATAGGCTTTTTAATGTATTTGCCACGCCCATTTTATAAATGACCCTATTACAGCCATCCAAATGCAAAAGTTCAACTTTTTTTTGATAAATATTGATCTAGAGAGTCCATAGAATTGTCCTAGACTGGTCTGGTTCCGATCGGGTGAAAAACCTAGGACTAGTTCGCAAAAGTAGGTTTTAGACATATTAACGAATATTTAATGAACGGTTTGATTGACAGCAATGGTTCTTAAGGCAAAGTTGTTCAGCATGAGCAGATCTATCAAATGATATGCAAATTGTATGGATGTGTGCAACACCACGTGATTACAAAGCCATAAAACTCATAAAACAATTGGACTTCGTTAACCTTGTTTAATAGGTGCTCAAACCTCATTTGCCAATGGCGGCCATGTTTTTCGAGATATGCCAATATCCTTTTAGACATACATGGCCTCTTGGCCCAACACACTGCATACCAAATTTCAAGTCATTCGGAAAAACGGTCAGGTGTTTATACGTTTTTTTTTTATTATAGCGCCACCATGTGGCCAATCGATGCAATTTTTTTACTGTGACCCCAGACTGAACCCATACACATGTGTACCAAGTTTGGTTAAGCTATCTCATTTACTTTTTGAGTTATAGCCGTTTTAGTACAATAGGCTCCGCCCTCAACGTTAATTTTATGCCCCCTAGCGACCATGAATCAAAATTTCGACTTTTTTTTGATAATTATTGATCTTCAGACTCCAAAGAACATTTCTGCACTGGTTTGGTTCCGATCGGACAAAAAACCTAGGACTAGTTCGCAAAAGTAGGTTTTTGACAAAATTCAAAATGGCGGAAAATCTATCATGACGGAAATGAAATCGGAGATATACGTTTTGTTCATCAGGCGTCCAGCTTTCCAATGATATAAGACACTTGAGTCTACGATTTACGGTCTAGGAGTTATGAGCTGTTTCGCGCTTTTGGTTGCTATAGCGCCACCTATGGGCCAATCGGGGTCATAATTTGATAACCTTTCCTCGATTTTTGTACTACCATCTGGCAAAGTTTCAATGCTCTAGCCCTTACGGTTTGGGCTGCACGATGCGTTTTACGGCGGAATAATAATAATAATTAAAGCTGCAAGCAGCATTTATCGGGGTTCAAGCATTTAAGGCCTTTAAGCACAAAAGCATCAAAAGTTATTAAGTTTTATTTAGCAAGCATGTAACCACTGACATAATAGATGGCATAAAAGACCATTTACAGCCAATACAGGCAATGTACCATAGGAAATATGTGGTTTTAAAGCTTTTTATAGGAGTTATAGTGCCATCTATGGACCGATCTCCATAAAATTGTTTACTGTGACCTCAAATTGAACCCATACACATGTGTACTGAGTTTGGTGAAGATATCTCATTTACTTCTTGAGTTATAGCCATTTTAGTAAAATAGGCTCCTCCCACAATAATTTACCACATTCTAGTATTATTTACTATGATTCTAGCATGATTTACATAGTTTACCATGATTTTATCTTAGTTTACCTTGATTTACCATATTCTAGCATGATTTACCATGATATACTACATTCTAGTATGATTTACCATTGTTTACTGTGATTCTAGCATGGTTTACCATAGTTTATCATGATTTATCATAGTTTACCATGATTTACCCTGTTCTAGCATGATTTACCATGATATACCACATTCTAACATGATTTACCATAGTTTATCATGGTTTACCATGATTTACCCTGTTTTAGCATAGTTTACCATGATTTACCACGTTCTAGAATGATTTGCCAGGATTCTAGCATGGTTTACCTTGATACACCACATTATAGTATTATTCACTATGATTTACCATGTTTCTAGCAATTATGTGAAGTGTCAGTGCAAATGAAGTGATAAACACTGACAAAATCTGATTGTGTTATAATAGTTATTGTTATATAAGTGATTTTTAGAGTCTAAATATGAATGTGAGCACATGTGAAAAGACTTCATTAATAAGTAGAATGGCCAGCAGAGGGCAGAAGAAGACCACTTATTGGCTCACTTTCACTTTAAACTTCATGATTTTCACCAGTTTTCTGGACTAAAGCAAACCAGTTTTTCCATGTTAACTCAATACACACACACACACACACGCACACACACGCACACACACGCACACACACACACGCACACACACGCACACACACGCACACACACGCACACACACGCACGCACACACACGCACACACACACACACACACACACACACACACACACACACACACACACACACACACACACACACACACAGAAATAAACATACACAAATGCAAATATGTTTTTAATGTTTTGGAATATGTTATTGAGAAAATATATTTATTGGTCTATTAGAATTCCTTTGTGATCTAATAATATTAAAAAAATTTTTTTTTAAAAAAGATTGCTTTTTAAAGCATTTGTTTGTTTCCCAATACTGAAAACTAATGAAAAGGTCATGCGTAATCCTGCTGCTCCCTCCAGTGGACAGTGGTATTACAGCTTCCATCTTACAGTTGAAGTGTTTGAATGAATTAATGAATGGGAATTTGGTATTTCACTTATATCTCGGGAACCAGAAGGCGAAAAATTCTGAAACTCAGAGCATAGAGAGTGCTTGAGGAGCCCTGTTGAATGAGACCATCAATTATTTACTATGATTTACCATGTTTCTAGCGTGATTTACCACATTACTAGCAATTATGTGAAGTGTCAGTGCAAATGAAGTGATAAACACTGACAAAATATGACTGTGTTATAATAGTTATTGTAATATAAGTGTTTTCCATGTTAACTCAATAATGCATGCTTACACACACACACACACACACACACACACATATACAAATATGTTTTCAATGTCTTTAGGATGTGTTATTGTGAAAAAAATATTTTAATGGTCTAACCATTTCATATATTTCATTGTGATCTATATTATCAGTCCAATAATAATAATACAAAAAAAAATAGCTTTAACCATTTGTTTGTTGGCCAAAGCTGAAAGCTGATAAAAAGATTAATACTATGTCTAATACTGCTGCTCCCTCTAGTTGACAACAGTGGAATTACAGCCTCCATCTTACAGTTGAAGTGTTTGAATGAATGAATGGGAATTTGGTTTTTCACTTATATCTCGGGAACCAGAAGGCGAAAAATTCTGAAATTCAGAGCATAGATAGTTCTTGAGGAGCCCTGTTGAATGAGACCATCGCGGTGTTTTTGGGCGATTGGAGCCCGGAAATATGACCGTTCAAAGGCATATCTATTGGGGCTTTTATCTCTGGAATGCCCAGGGCAAATTACACCACATTTGAATCGAAGCTAGCCAAGAACTGGCCCTTTCCAACGAGCTCTCACACAAGGTTCGGGGTGGTCTGGGTCGGGAGTTTCGGCCGTTCAAAATCGGGGGTCCCACGAATTTGCGATTCGTGGGGGGCGCGCTCCCGAGGCCCGCGATGACACGTTTCGATCAAGAGCCCGGAGAGGACCTTACCATCAAAATTTGAGCGCGCAACGACTTTCCGTTTTCGAGTTATGAATGAATTTGTACTGGGGGGGCGTGGCCTAAATGCCGTTTTACTTTCATTTTCAATTTCCATATCTCAGACAGACAGTGTGACACAATTGTCAATAATAATACTCCAATAGATGAGTTTTGACAAAATGTGATTGTAAATGTTAAAATAATGATTTTATAAAGTCTAAATATGAATTTTATAACAATATTAGGGAGTAGTATGATGAAATGACAGCAGGGGGCAGTAAAATACCACTTATTGGCTTAATATGTCATTATATTCATATAAAATCACCTTTTGAAGAAGTTAAACTTTTTTTCTGATAATTATTGATCTAGAGAGTTCAGAGAATTGTGCTGCACTGGTTTTGAACATTATGATATGAACATTATACGATAATAGATAGAAGACACCATTTACAGCAAATACAGGCAATTTACCATATAGGAAATATATGGTTTTAAAGCGTTTTAACAGTTATAGCGCCAACTATGGTCCGATCTCCATAAAATTTTCCATGCTTCTTTAGCAGGTTATGACACATATGCTCATCAATTTTTGTGAAGTTCTGAGTTTTCGTTTAGGATTTATAGTTATAACTATATAGTTAAGCAGTTTTCTGCACTAAAGCAAACCAGTTTTTCCATGTTAACTCAATCATGCATGCACACACACACACACACACGAAGACAAATGTTGTTGTTGTTTTTTCAATGCTATTGGGATATGTCATAATGAAAATATATTTGAATGGTCTATAAACATTTCACAAAGTCTTTGTTAGCTATTAATCAGAAGATTCAGAATTTATTCAGAAACCTAAGACTACACAAACACATTATGTTGTAGATACAGACATTTGAAATATATGATGTGATAAAACTGTCAATACTAATACTTTAACGGACGGATTTTGACTAAATGTAATTGTAAATGTTAAAATAGTGATTTTATAAATTTTAAACAGCAGGGGGCAGTAAAATACAACTTATTGGCTTAATATGCCATTATATTCATATAATTTTCACCTTTTTAACTGTTATAGAGGCAAATTTTGTCCGATCGGTCTGAAAATTTTCATGCATGTTCAGAGTGATATTTCACTGGCTTTTTAAGAAGGTCTGAGTCATTCATTAAAGAGATATAGGCTTTCGGGGACACTTGGTAAAGGCTACATTTTGAAGTGGACCTATTATATCTATCCAAATGAAGTAGTTCAACTTTTTCTGACAATTATTGACCTAGTGAGTCCAGAGAATTGTATTGCACTAGTTTTGAACATTATGATATGAAAACTATATGATCAGAGATGGAAAAGACCATTTACAGCCAATACAGGCAGTTTACCATAGGAAATATATGGTTTTAAAGCTTTTTAACAGTTATAGCGCCACCTTTGGTCCAATCTCCATAAAATGTTGCATGCTTGTTAATGATGTCATGTCACATATGCTCACCAACTTTTGTGAAGTTCTGAGTTTTCATTTAGGATTTATAGGCTTTTTAGTGTATTTTGCCACGCCCATTTTATAAATGACCCTATTACAGCCATACAAATGCAAAAGTTCAACTTTTTTTTGATAATTATTGATCTAGAGAGTCCAGAGAATTGTCCTAGACTGGTCTGGTTCCGATCGGGCGAAAAACCAGGGACTAGTTCGCAAAAGTAGGTTTTTAACATATTCATGAATATTTAATGAACGGTTTGATTGACAGGAATGGTTCTAGAGGCAAAGTTGTTCAGGATGAGCAGCTCTATCAAATGATATGCATTTTGTGACGATAAGTGTAACACCACGTGATTACAGAGCCATAAAACTCGTTAGCACCAACTAGTGGCCGATTTCTTTCAAAATTCTTACAGACCTCTAGGGCCATGAGTCGAACATGCCCATCGAGTTTCGTTCCGATCGGCCTCCGTTAACCTTGTCTAATAGTTGCTCAAACTTCATTGGCCGATGGCGGCCATGTTTTTTGAGATACACCAATGTCCTTATAGACATACATGGCACCTTGGACCAAGACACTGCATACCAATTTTCAAGTCAATCGGACTAACGGTCAGGTGGTTATAGCCTGATTTATGTTTTTTTCATATTATAGCGCCACCTAGTCTTCAATCGTCGCGATTTCTTTACCGTGACCCCAGATTGACCTCTTACACATGTGTACCGAGTTTGGTGAAGATACCTCATTTACTTCTGGAGTTATAGCCATTTTAGTAAAATAGGCTCCGCCTTCTTCAAACGTTTTGGCACCCCTTAGCGACCGTGAATCGAAATTTCAACTTTTTTTCGATAATTATTGATATTCAGACTACTGTGAACATTTCTGCACTGGTTTGGTTCCGATCGGGCGAAAAACCAGGGACTAGTTCGCAAAAGTAGGTTTTGGACAAAATCCAAAATGGCGGAAAAATTTGCATACCGGAAATAAAATACCTCCTATATTTCTTGTTCGGCTTGAGCCAAGGATTCCAATGATGTATGACACTTGAAGCTGAGACAAATGGTTATTGAGATATGAGCAAAATAGTGATTTTTTTTAGTTTTTTGCGCTATAGCGCCACCTATTGGCCAATCGGGCTCATACTTTGATAACCTCTCCTCGATTTTTGTACTACCTTGTGGCCAAGTTTCAAGTCTCTAGCTCTTACGGTTTGGGCTGCACGATGCGTTTTAGCGGAGAAGAATAATAATAATAATAATAAAAATCCTTACAATTACAATAGGGTTTCAGCACTTCGTGCTTGAACCCCTAATAATAATAATAATAATAATAATAATAATTAAAGCTGCAAGCAGCATTTATCGGGGTTCAAGCTGTTAAGGCCTTTAAGGTTTTTAAGCACAAAAGCATCAAAAGTTATTAAGATTTATTTAGCAAGCATGTAACCACTGACATCATAGATGGAAAAGACCATGTTCTAGCATGATTTACCATGATATACCACATTCTAGCATGATTTACCATAGTTTATCATGATTTACCATGGTTTACCATGATTTACCCTGTTCTAGCATAGTTAACCATGAATTTATCTTAGTTTACCTTGATTTACCATGTTCTAGCATGATTTACCATGATATGCCACATTCCAGCATGATTTACCAAAGTTTATCATGATTTACCATGGTTTACCATGATTTACCCTGTTCTAGCATAGTTTACCATGATTTACCATGTTCTAGCATGATTTACCATTATATGCCACGTTGTAGAATGACTTACCAGGATTCTAGCATGATTTACCTTGATAAACCACATTCTAGTATTATTTACTATGATTTACAATGTTTCTAGCGTGATTTACCATGATTTACCACATTACTAGCAAGTATGTGAAGTGTCAGTGCAAATGAAGTGATGAACACTGACAAAATCTGATTGTGTTATAATAGTTATTGTTATATAAGTGATTTTTTAATGTCTAATTATGAATTTAAAAGCACATGTCAAAAGACTTCATTAATAAGTAGAATGGCCAGCAGAGGGCACTAGAATACCATTATTGGCTCTGTTTCAGTTTAATCTTCATGATTTTCAACAGTTTTCTGGACTAAAGCAAACCAGTCTTTCCATGTTAACTCCCATAATGCATGCTTACACTCACACACACCCACACACACCCACACACACCCACACACACACACACACACACACACACACACACACACACACACACACACACACACACACACACACACTAATACTTTTACAGATGGATTTTGACTAAATGTAATTGTAAATGTTAAAATAACGATTTTATAAAGTCTAAATATGAATTATAGAAACAATATGACAAAATAACTATTTTAAACAGCAGGGGGCAGTAAAATACCAATTATTGGCTTAATATGCCATTGTATTCATATTATTTTCACCTTTTTAAACTGTTATAGAGTCAAATTTTGTCCGATCTGTCTGAAATTTTTAATGCTTGTTCAGAGTGATATTTCACATGTTCTGACTTGTTTTTAAGAAGATCTGAGCATCTTAAAAGATATAAGCTTTCGGGGACACTTGGTCAAGGCCACATTTTGAAGTGACCCTATTATAGCCATCCAAATGAAGTAGTTCAACTTTTTCTGATAATTACTGATCTAGAGAGTCCAGAGAATTGTACTGCACTAGTTTTGAACATTATTATATGAAAATTAAATGATCATAGATTAAAAAGACCATTTACAGCCAATGCAGGCAATTTACCATAGATAATATATGGTTTTAAAGCTTTTTAACAGTTATAGCGCCACCTTTGGTCCGATCTCCATAAAATTGGGCATGCTTGTTAATGATGTTATGTCACACATGCTCACCAATTTTTGTGAAGTTCTGAGTTTTCATTTAGGATTTATAGGCTTTTTAATGTATTTTGCCACGCCCATTTTATAAATGACCCTATTACAGCCATCCAAAGGCAAAAGTTCAACTTTTTTTTGATAATTATTGATCTAGAGAGTCCAGAGAATTGTCCTAGACTGGTCTGGTTCCGATCGGGCGAAAAACCTAGGACTAGTTCGCAAAAGTAGGTTTTTAACATATTCATGAATATTTAATGAACTGTTTGATTGACAGCAATGGTTCTTGAGGCAAAGTTGTTCAGCATGAGCAGATCTATCAGATTATATGCATTTTGTGACAATAAGTGTAACACCACGTGATTACAGAGCCTTAAAACTCGTTAGCGCCAACTAGTGGCCGATTTATTTCAAAATTCTTACAGACCTCTAGGGGCTTGAGCCGAACATGCCCACCGAGTTTCGTTCCGATCGGACTTCGTTAATAGGTGCTCAAACCTCATTGGCCAATGGCGGCCATGTTTTTCGAGATACACCAATATCCTTTTAGACATACATGGCCCCTTGGGCCAAGACACTGCATACCAAATTTCAAGTCATTCGGAAAAACGGTCAGGTGTCTATACGTTTTTATTGTTTTATAGCGCCACCATGAGGCCAATCGACGCAATTTTTTTACTGTGACCCCAGACTGAACAAATACACATGTGTATCAAGTTTGGTTAAGCTATCTCATTTACTTTTTGAGTTATAGCCATTTTAGTAAAATAGGCTCCTCCCACAATGTTCATTTTCATGCCCCCTAGCGACCATGAATAAAAATTTCGACTTTTTTTTGACAATTATTGATCTTCAGACTCCAGAGAACATTTCTGCACTGGTTTGGTTCCGATAGGGCAAAAAACCACAGACTAGTTCGCAAAAGTAGATTTTTGACAAAATTCAAAATGGCGGAAAATCTATCATGGCGGAAATGAAATCGGAGATATACGTTTTGTTAGTCAGGCGTCCAGCTTTCCAATGATATAAGGCACTTGAGTCTACGACAAACGGTCTAGGAGTTATGAGCTGTTTCGCGCTTTTGGTTGCTATAGCGCCACCTATGGGCCAATCGGGGTCATAATCTCTAAACCTCTCCTCGATTTTTGTACTACCATCTGGCAAAGTTTCAATGCTCTAGCCCTTACGGTTTGGGCTGCACGATGCGTTTTACGGCAGAAGAATAATAATAATTAAAGCTGCAAGCAGCATTTATCGGGGTTCAAGCAGTTAAGGCCTTTAAGGCCTTTAAGCACACAAGTATCAAAAGACATTAAGTTTTATTTAGCAAGCATTTAACAACTGCCATCATAGATGAAAAAGTCAATTTACAGCCAATACAGGCAGTTTACCTTAGGAAATATATGGTTTTAAAGCGTTTTTACAGTTATAGCACCTTTTTGCCTGAGTCTTCTTATAGTCTTGCCTGATCTCCACCACTTATATTAGTAGTACTCAAAGTGTGCCCATATATATGTGTCAGATTTGTTGTAAATATGTAATTTTGATAAGGAGTTTAGACAATTATATTCAGTGGCGTAACGAGCCAACACCGGATCCTTAAGTGTGATTAACAAGGCGGGCCCCTTGATGACGCAATTGATGACATTGATGACGCAATGTCCACGAGTAGGCTACCATGAATAGGGCAGGATATGATCATACACAGCATATAAGAGATGAGATGACTAACAAAATCAGGAGTAGCCTACGCTCACCAAAAAAAAAAAAAAAAAAAAAAAAAAACAAACACTGGTGACAGCGCACCATAACACATTGTTAGGCCTAGGTCCAAATACATAAAAAAGATGCTCTCTTAAATTATAGCGGGATTTTCCGAGCTTTCCTTTGTGCAACTGCAAAGTTGTCGATTAGATTAAGATTGTGCGCACAGGCATTCTCAATTGACCCTTCGCAGGGAGTTTTGATTGACAGGCGATCTGACTAATCATAATCCGCCATTTTGTCCAACAAAGCAGTCAGGAGAGTTACTAGATTAACATTGGAGGATTTAAATTTGAAAAACAAAGTGTACTGATGTCTTAGCACTTTAAAACAACATTCCTTTTATGTTCATTCATGTTTATTTTAATGCTATAAATTAACTAGAAGGAAGAGATGATCAGTTCACAAGCAGCTTTAACTGAGCCTCGAGTCTACAGCGATCTGTCAGACACATTAAAGAGTCACAAAACGGTATTTATTGTTTAAATGTCTCTAAAAAATGACTTTTCTCTGATCCGCAATGTATTTTTCACTGCGTGAGAACTTGGTGTGGTGTGAGAGTGGCGTCGCTTGTCAGACATAGCAACAGTAACTAAAGTGGGCGGGTCTTTGCGAACGGTCATTGACAGTATGGACGGGGATTCACCAGTCCCAATTCAAAACAAATTTCATCACAATCCATCATTGTTCGTTTCAAACATGTGAGAGCATCAAAATGATCCATGGGTGAAATTGACTGGATTTAATTTATTTTTTTGTCAGTTCCTATCATAATTTTAACATTTTGCCGTTATTGTTTAGCTATTTACTAGGGGTGTAACGATTCGTTTTAACAACGATTCGATTCGTATCGCGATTCGTGGTTGTCGATACGATTCAAGGACGATATTGGATCATTTAGAACGATCCGATCCGAAACGATTCAGTGACTTGAGATCGATTCAGTGACTTTTTTGCCAAAAATTCTTGTAAGGGAATCAGGTATAAGGAATAAAGTAGGACTGCACGATTATGACAAAAATTATAACTGTCGATTATTCCCTTGAATTTGTAATTGTGATTATTAATTACGATTATCACAACATTGAATGATGTTTTGAATAGTTTAGCCATGGGACCCACATTTCCCCATGGTCATCAAGCCGCGACCCACCTTTTTAGGAATTATATAAGCCTATTATAATACATTTGTTTACACAAAAATTGTTGACTCACAAGTTATGTCCCCCTTTACTTAACATACAAAATAAAATTGTAAGAATATTTCAAATACTGATAAACAGTAGGCACTGCGAGGTTAAGCTATATAGCAGTCCCAAACTAGTTTTTGTTAATACAATCTTGGTATGAGCCACCACAGTCATATAAAAATATACAAAATAACCATTAAGTGGCATTTTGTTATGTTAACAACAACAGTTAGGCTACCAAGGTGATACACAATACTTAGAAGAACTGGTAAAGAAACATGGAAACTGCTCCTGATAAATAGCAACACACATGACGTACCAATAACGTAATTTATGGGTATTTTACTTTTATTTCTTAACTTACTAATTTACGACGTTGCATTCTCGTGTCTTTTGCGCTTTAGTGAAGTGATACAGCGCGCGCTGGCGCATTTGCGCGTGCAGTTGAAGAGTGCGCGCTCCTGCAGTATAGCGGTTTGGTATTGTTGGTATTGTTGGACTCGGCAAGGAATCAGGAGTCTTAGGAGGTCACTCCTGTGAATAAAACACGGGCTGGAAACTTCTAAGGCTCCTTCAAGGCATTGTGCCAATGACGCGTATACTGAGTTTTTTGAGATACACCAATGTTCTCATCGACTATCATGGCACCCTGGACAAAGACACTGCGTGCCAATTTTCAGTAGACTAACGGTTGGGTGCGCTTATAGCTATTTTCATGATTTTTTCACTATTATAGCGCTACCAAATGGCCAATTGTCACGATTTTTTTCATGTCAACTCAGATTGAGCTTATGAACATGTGTCCCAAGTTTAGCAAAAATATCTCTTTCCGCTCACAAGTTATAACCATTTTATAGCGCCACCAAGTGGCCAATTGTCGTGATTTTTTTTCACGTGACCTCAGAATGAGCTCATGAACGTGTCCCAAGTTTTGCGAAAATATCTCTTTCCATTCACAAGTTATAACCGTTTTATAGTGCCACCTAGTGGCCAATTGTTGCGATTTTTTTCAAGTGATCTCAGATTGAGCTCAGGAAGAAGTGTCCCAAGTTTAGCAAAAAAATCTCTTTCCGTTCACAATTTATAACCGTTTTAGTAAAAGTGGCCCTGGTGCCATCAAATATTTTGGTTCCCCTTATCGACCGTTAATTGAAATTTAGAATTTTTTGGATGATTATTGATTGTCAGACTCCAGAGAATATTCTTGCAGTGGTTTGGTTCCGATCGGGGCAAAAACCTAGGAGAAGTTCGCAAAAATAGGTTTTTCAAAAAAATGCAATTTACTCGAAATTGGCGCCTGAAGGGCGAGCAAATCGGAGATAGCCATTTTGTCCGCCTTGAGCCAAGGATTCCAACGATATAAGACACTTGATCCTGGGACAAACGGTCTAAGAGTTGTGAGCGATTTAGTACTTTTGGTTGCTGTAGCGCCACCTATGGGCCAATTGGGGTCATACTCTGATAGGTTGTCCCCAAATTGAGGCCTACCATCTGGCCAGGTTTCACGTCTCTAGGCCTTACGGTTTGTCCTGCACGATGCGTTTTACGAATCCTTACAATTACAATAGGGTTTCAGCATTTCATGCTTGAACCCCTAATAAGAATGAAGGCTTTTTGCCAGTTATAGCGCCACCTATGGTCCGTTCTCCATGAAACTCTGCATGCTTCCTCACCATGTTCTGACACATATGCTCATCAATTTTTGTGAAGTTCTGAGTTTTCATTTGGGATTTATAGGCTTTTTAGTGTATTTTGCCACGCCCCTTTTCTAAATGACCCTGTTACAGCCACCCAAATGCAAAAGTTCAACTTTTTTTCGATAATTATTGATCTAGAGAGTCCAGAGAATTGTCCTAGACTGGTTTGGTTCCGATCGGGCCAAAAACCAGGGACTAGTTCGCAAAAGTAGGTTTTGGACAAAATCCGACATAGCAGAAAATGTTCCCTGCCTACATCCAAATCGGAGATAGCCATTTTGTCCGCCTTGAGCCAAGGATTCCAACGATATAAGACACTTGATCCTGGGACAAACGGTCTAAGAGTTGTGAGCGATTTAGTACTTTTGGTTGCTGTAGCGCCACCTATGGGCCAATTGGGGTCATACTCTGATAGGTTGTCCCCAAATTGAGGCCTACCATCTGGCCAGGTTTCACGTCTCTAGGCCTTACGGTTTGTCCTGCACGATGCGTTTTACGAATCCTTACAATTACAATAGGGTTTCAGCATTTCATGCTTGAACCCCTAATAAGAATGAAGGCTTTTTGCCAGTTATAGCGCCACCTATGGTCCGATCTCCATGAAACTCTGCATGCTTCCTCACCATGTTCTGACACATATGCTCATCAATTTTTGTGAAGTTCTGAGTTTTCATTTGGGATTTATAGGCTTTTTAGTGTATTTTGCCACGCCCCTTTTCTAAATGACCCTGTTACAGCCAGCCAAATGCAAAAGTTCAACTTTTTTTCGATAATTATTGATCTAGAGAGTCCAGAGAATTGTCCTAGACTGGTTTGGTTCCGATCGGGCCAAAAACCAGGGACTAGTTCGCAAAAGTAGGTTTTGGACAAAATCCGACATAGCAGAAAATTTTCCCTGCCTACATCCAAATCGGAGATAGCCATTTTGTCCGCCTTGAGCCAAGGATTCCAACGATATAAGACACTTGATCCTGGGACAAACGGTCTAAGAGTTGTGAGCGATTTAGTACTTTTGGTTGCTGTAGCGCCACCTATGGGCCAATTGGGGTCATACTCTGATAGGTTGTCCCCAAATTGAGGCCTACCATCTGGCCAGGTTTCACGTCTCTAGGCCTTACGGTTTGTCCTGCACGATGCGTTTTACGAATCCTTACAATTACAATAGGGTTTCAGCATTTCATGCTTGAACCCCTAATAAGAATGAAGGCTTTTTGCCAGTTATAGCGCCACCTATGGTCCGATCTCCATGAAACTCTGCATGCTTCCTCACCATGTTCTGACACATATGCTCATCAATTTTTGTGAAGTTCTGAGTTTTCATTTGGGATTTATAGGCTTTTTAGTGTATTTTGCCACGCCCCTTTTCTAAATGACCCTGTTACAGCCACCCAAATGCAAAAGTTCAACTTTTTTTCGATAATTATTGATCTAGAGAGTCCAGAGAATTGTCCTAGACTGGTTTGGTTCCGATCGGGCCAAAAACCAGGGACTAGTTCGCAAAAGTAGGTTTTGGACAAAATCCGACATAGCAGAAAATGTTCCCTGCCTACATCCAAATCGGAGATAGCCATTTTGTCCGCCTTGAGCCAAGGATTCCAACGATATAAGACACTTGATCCTGGGACAAACGGTCTAAGAGTTATGAGCGATTTAGTACTTTTGGTTGCTGTAGCGCCACCTATGGGCCAATTGGGGTCATACTCTGATAGGTTGTCCCCAAATTGAGGCCTACCATCTGGCCAGGTTTCACGTCTCTAGGCCTTACGGTTTGTCCTGCACGATGCGTTTTACGAATCCTTACAATTACAATAGGGTTTCAGCATTTCATGCTTGAACCCCTAATAAGAATGAAGGCTTTTTGCCAGTTATAGCGCCACCTATGGTCCGATCTCCATGAAACTCTGCATGCTTCCTCACCATGTTCTGACACATATGCTCATCAATTTTTGTGAAGTTCTGAGTTTTCATTTGGGATTTATAGGCTTTTTAGTGTATTTTGCCACGCCCCTTTTCTAAATGACCCTGTAACAGCCACCCAAATGCAAAAGTTCAACTTTTTTTCGATAATTATTGATCTAGAGAGTCCAGAGAATTGTCCTAGACTGGTTTGGTTCCGATCGGGCCAAAAACCAGGGACTAGTTCGCAAAAGTAGGTTTTGGACAAAATCCGACATAGCAGAAAATGTTCCCTGCCTACATCCAAATCGGAGATAGCCATTTTGTCCGCCTTGAGCCAAGGATTCCAACGATATAAGACACTTGATCCTGGGACAAACGGTCTAAGAGTTATGAGCGATTTAGTACTTTTGGTTGCTGTAGCGCCACCTATGGGCCAATTGGGGTCATACTCTGATAGGTTGTCCCCAAATTGAGGCCTACCATCTGGCCAGGTTTCACGTCTCTAGGCCTTACGGTTTGTCCTGCACGATGCGTTTTACGAATCCTTACAATTACAATAGGGTTTCAGCATTTCATGCTTGAACCCCTAATAAGAATGAAGGCTTTTTGCCAGTTATAGCGCCACCTATGGTCCGATCTCCATGAAACTCTGCATGCTTCCTCACCATGTTCTGACACATATGCTCATCAATTTTTGTGAAGTTCTGAGTTTTCATTTGGGATTTATAGGCTTTTTAGTGTATTTTGCCACGCCCCTTTTCTAAATGACCCTGTTACAGCCACCCAAATGCAAAAGTTCAACTTTTTTTCGATAATTATTGATCTAGAGAGTCCAGAGAATTGTCCTAGACTGGTTTGGTTCCGATCGGGCCAAAAACCAGGGACTAGTTCGCAAAAGTAGGTTTTGGACAAAATCCGACATAGCAGAAAATGTTCCCTGCCTACATCCAAATCGGAGATAGCCATTTTGTCCGCCTTGAGCCAAGGATTCCAACGATATAAGACACTTGATCCTGGGACAAACGGTCTAAGAGTTATGAGCGATTTAGTACTTTTGGTTGCTGTAGCGCCACCTATGGGCCAATTGGGGTCATACTCTGATAGGTTGTCCCCAAATTGAGGCCTACCATCTGGCCAGGTTTCACGTCTCTAGGCCTTACGGTTTGTCCTGCACGATGCGTTTTACGAATCCTTACAATTACAATAGGGTTTCAGCATTTCATGCTTGAACCCCTAATAAGAATGAAGGCTTTTTGCCAGTTATAGCGCCACCTATGGTCCGATCTCCATGAAACTCTGCATGCTTCCTCACCATGTTCTGACACATATGCTCATCAATTTTTGTGAAGTTCTGAGTTTTCATTTGGGATTTATAGGCTTTTTAGTGTATTTTGCCACGCCCCTTTTCTAAATGACCCTGTTACAGCCACCCAAATGCAAAAGTTCAACTTTTTTTCGATAATTATTGATCTAGAGAGTCCAGAGAATTGTCCTAGACTGGTTTGGTTCCGATCGGGCCAAAAACCAGGGACTAGTTCGCAAAAGTAGGTTTTGGACAAAATCCGACATAGCAGAAAATGTTCCCTGCCTACATCCAAATCGGAGATAGCCATTTTGTCCGCCTTGAGCCAAGGATTCCAACGATATAAGACACTTGATCCTGGGACAAACGGTCTAAGAGTTATGAGCGATTTAGTACTTTTGGTTGCTGTAGCGCCACCTATGGGCCAATTGGGGTCATACTCTGATAGGTTGTCCCCAAATTGAGGCCTACCATCTGGCCAGGTTTCACGTCTCTAGGCCTTACGGTTTGTCCTGCACGATGCGTTTTACGAATCCTTACAATTACAATAGGGTTTCAGCATTTCATGCTTGAACCCCTAATAAGAATGAAGGCTTTTTGCCAGTTATAGCGCCACCTATGGTCCGATCTCCATGAAACTCTGCATGCTTCCTCACCATGTTCTGACACATATGCTCATCAATTTTTGTGAAGTTCTGAGTTTTCATTTGGGATTTATAGGCTTTTTAGTGTATTTTGCCACGCCCCTTTTCTAAATGACCCTGTTACAGCCACCCAAATGCAAAAGTTCAACTTTTTTTCGATAATTATTGATCTAGAGAGTCCAGAGAATTGTCCTAGACTGGTTTGGTTCCGATCGGGCCAAAAACCAGGGACTAGTTCGCAAAAGTAGGTTTTGGACAAAATCCGACATAGCAGAAAATGTTCCCTGCCTACATCCAAATCGGAGATAGCCATTTTGTCCGCCTTGAGCCAAGGATTCCAACGATATAAGACACTTGATCCTGGGACAAACGGTCTAAGAGTTATGAGCGATTTAGTACTTTTGGTTGCTGTAGCGCCACCTATGGGCCAATTGGGGTCATACTCTGATAGGTTGTCCCCAAATTGAGGCCTACCATCTGGCCAGGTTTCACGTCTCTAGGCCTTACGGTTTGTCCTGCACGATGCGTTTTACGAATCCTTACAATTACAATAGGGTTTCAGCATTTCATGCTTGAACCCCTAATAAGAATGAAGGCTTTTTGCCAGTTATAGCGCCACCTATGGTCCGATCTCCATGAAACTCTGCATGCTTCCTCACCATGTTCTGACACATATGCTCATCAATTTTTGTGAAGTTCTGAGTTTTCATTTGGGATTTATAGGCTTTTTAGTGTATTTTGCCACGCCCCTTTTCTAAATGACCCTGTTACAGCCACCCAAATGCAAAAGTTCAACTTTTTTTCGATAATTATTGATCTAGAGAGTCCAGAGAATTGTCCTAGACTGGTTTGGTTCCGATCGGGCCAAAAACCAGGGACTAGTTCGCAAAAGTAGGTTTTGGACAAAATCCGACATAGCAGAAAATGTTCCCTGCCTACATCCAAATCGGAGATAGCCATTTTGTCCGCCTTGAGCCAAGGATTCCAACGATATAAGACACTTGATCCTGGGACAAACGGTCTAAGAGTTATGAGCGATTTAGTACTTTTGGTTGCTGTAGCGCCACCTATGGGCCAATTGGGGTCATACTCTGATAGGTTGTCCCCAAATTGAGGCCTACCATCTGGCCAGGTTTCACGTCTCTAGGCCTTACGGTTTGTCCTGCACGATGCGTTTTACGAATCCTTACAATTACAATAGGGTTTCAGCATTTCATGCTTGAACCCCTAATAAGAATGAAGGCTTTTTGCCAGTTATAGCGCCACCTATGGTCCGATCTCCATGAAACTCTGCATGCTTCCTCACCATGTTCTGACACATATGCTCATCAATTTTTGTGAAGTTCTGAGTTTTCATTTGGGATTTATAGGCTTTTTAGTGTATTTTGCCACGCCCCTTTTCTAAATGACCCTGTTACAGCCACCCAAATGCAAAAGTTCAACTTTTTTTCGATAATTATTGATCTAGAGAGTCCAGAGAATTGTCCTAGACTGGTTTGGTTCCGATCGGGCCAAAAACCAGGGACTAGTTCGCAAAAGTAGGTTTTGGACAAAATCCGACATAGCAGAAAATGTTCCCTGCCTACATCCAAATCGGAGATAGCCATTTTGTCCGCCTTGAGCCAAGGATTCCAACGATATAAGACACTTGATCCTGGGACAAACGGTCTAAGAGTTATGAGCGATTTAGTACTTTTGGTTGCTGTAGCGCCACCTATGGGCCAATTGGGGTCATACTCTGATAGGTTGTCCCCAAATTGAGGCCTACCATCTGGCCAGGTTTCACGTCTCTAGGCCTTACGGTTTGTCCTGCACGATGCGTTTTACGAATCCTTACAATTACAATAGGGTTTCAGCATTTCATGCTTGAACCCCTAATAAGAATGAAGGCTTTTTGCCAGTTATAGCGCCACCTATGGTCCGATCTCCATGAAACTCTGCATGCTTCCTCACCATGTTCTGACACATATGCTCATCAATTTTTGTGAAGTTCTGAGTTTTCATTTGGGATTTATAGGCTTTTTAGTGTATTTTGCCACGCCCCTTTTCTAAATGACCCTGTTACAGCCACCCAAATGCAAAAGTTCAACTTTTTTTCGATAATTATTGATCTAGAGAGTCCAGAGAATTGTCCTAGACTGGTTTGGTTCCGATCGGGCCAAAAACCAGGGACTAGTTCGCAAAAGTAGGTTTTGGACAAAATCCGACATAGCAGAAAATGTTCCCTGCCTACATCCAAATCGGAGATAGCCATTTTGTCCGCCTTGAGCCAAGGATTCCAACGATATAAGACACTTGATCCTGGGACAAACGGTCTAAGAGTTATGAGCGATTTAGTACTTTTGGTTGCTGTAGCGCCACCTATGGGCCAATTGGGGTCATACTCTGATAGGTTGTCCCCAAATTGAGGCCTACCATCTGGCCAGGTTTCACGTCTCTAGGCCTTACGGTTTGTCCTGCACGATGCGTTTTACGAATCCTTACAATTACAATAGGGTTTCAGCATTTCATGCTTGAACCCCTAATAAGAATGAAGGCTTTTTGCCAGTTATAGCGCCACCTATGGTCCGATCTCCATGAAACTCTGCATGCTTCCTCACCATGTTCTGACACATATGCTCATCAATTTTTGTGAAGTTCTGAGTTTTCATTTGGGATTTATAGGCTTTTTAGTGTATTTTGCCACGCCCCTTTTCTAAATGACCCTGTTACAGCCACCCAAATGCAAAAGTTCAACTTTTTTTCGATAATTATTGATCTAGAGAGTCCAGAGAATTGTCCTAGACTGGTTTGGTTCCGATCGGGCCAAAAACCAGGGACTAGTTCGCAAAAGTAGGTTTTGGACAAAATCCGACATAGCAGAAAATGTTCCCTGCCTACATCCAAATCGGAGATAGCCATTTTGTCCGCCTTGAGCCAAGGATTCCAACGATATAAGACACTTGATCCTGGGACAAACGGTCTAAGAGTTATGAGCGATTTAGTACTTTTGGTTGCTGTAGCGCCACCTATGGGCCAATTGGGGTCATACTCTGATAGGTTGTCCCCAAATTGAGGCCTACCATCTGGCCAGGTTTCACGTCTCTAGGCCTTACGGTTTGTCCTGCACGATGCGTTTTACGAATCCTTACAATTACAATAGGGTTTCAGCATTTCATGCTTGAACCCCTAATAAAAATCAGTACAATTACAATAGGGTTTCAGCACTTCGTGCTTGAACCCCTAATTAAAGCTGCAAGCAGCATTTATCGGGGTTCAAGCAGTTAAGGCCTTTAAGGCCTTTAAGCACACAAGCATCAAAAGACATTAAGTTTTATTTAGCAAGCATTTAACAACTGCCATCATAGATGAAAAAGTCAATTTACAGCCAATACAGGCAGTTTACCTTAGGAAATATATGGTTTTAAAGCGTTTTTACAGTTATAGCACCTTTTTGCCTGAGTCTTCTTATAGTCTTGCCTGATCTCCACCACTTATTTTAGTATTACTCAAAGTGTGCCCATATATATGTGTCAGATTTGTTGTAAATATGTAATTTTGATAAGGAGTTTAGACAATTATATTCAGTGGCGTAACGAGCCAACACCGGATCCTTAAGTATGATTAACAAGGCGGGCCCCTTGATGACGCAATTGATGACATTGATGACGCAATGTCCACGAGTAGGCTACCATGAATAGGGCAGGATATGATCATACACAGCATATAAGAGATGAGATGACTAACAAAATCAGGAGTAGCCTACGCTCACAAAAAAACAAAACAAAAAAAACAACAAAAAGAACACTGGTGACAGCGCACCATAACACATTGTTAGGCCTAGGTCCAAATACATAAAAAAGATGCTCTCTTAAATTATAGCGGGATTTTCCGAGCTTTCCTTTGTGCAACTGCAAAGTTGTCGATTAGATTAAGATTGTGCGCACAGGCATTCTCAATTGACCCTTCGCAGGGAGTTTTGATTGACAGGCGATCTGACTAATCATAATCCGCCATTTTGTCCAACAAAGCTGTCAGGAGAGTTAGTAGATTAACATTGGAGGATTTAAATTTGAAAAACAAAGTGTACTGACGTCTTAGCACTTTAAAACAACATTCCTTTTATGTTCATTCATGTTTATTTTAATGCTATAAATTAACTAGAAGGAAGAGATGATCAGTTCACAAGCAGCTTTAACTGAGCCTCGAGTCTACAGCGATCTGTCAGACACATTAAAGAGTCACAAAACGGTATTTATTGTTTAAATGTCTCTAAAAAATTACTTTTCTCTGATCCGCAATGTATTTTTCACTGCGTGAGAACTTGGTGTGGTGTGAGAGTGGCGTCGCTTGTCAGACATAGCAACAGTAACTAAAGTGGGCGGGTCTTTGCGAACGGTCATTGACAGTATGGACGGGGATTCGCCAGTCCCAATTCAAAACAAATTTCATCACAATCCAACATTGTTCGTTTCAAACATGTGAGAGCATCAAAATGATCCATGGGTGAAATTGACTGGATTTAATTTATTTTTTTGTCAGTTCCTATCATAATTTTAACATTTTTCCGCTATTGTTTAGCTATTTACTAGGGGTGTAACGATTCGTTTTAACAACGATTCGATTCGTATCTCGATTCGTGGTTGTCGATACGATTCAAGGACGATATTGGATCATTTAGAACGATCCGATCCGAAACGATTCAGTGACTTGAGATCGATTCATTGACTTTTTTGCCAAAAATTCTTGTAAGGGAATCAGGTATAAGGAATAAAGTAGAACTGCACGATTATGACAAAAATTATAACTGTCGATTATTCCCTTGAATTTGTAATTGTGATTATTAATTACGATTATCACAACATTGAATGATGTTTTGAATAGTTTGGCCATGGGACCCACATTTCCCCATGGTCATCAAGCCGCAACCCACCTTTTTAGGAATTATATAAGCCTATTATAATACATTTGTTTACACAAAAATTGTTGACTCACAAGTTATGTCCCCCTTTACTTAACATACAAAATAAAATTGTAAGAATATTTCAAATACTGATAAACAGTAGGCACTGCGAGGTTAAGCTATATAGCAGTCCCAAACTAGTTTTTGTTAATACAATCTTGGTATGAGCCACCACAGTCAAATAAAAATATACAAAATAACCATTAAGTGGCATTTTGTTATGTTAACAACAACAGTTAGGCTACCAAGGTGATACACAATACTTAGAAGAACTGGTAAAGAAACATGGAAACTGCTCCTGATAAATAGCAACACACATGACGTACCAATAACGTAATTTATTGGTATTTTACTTTTATTTCTTAACTTACTAATTTACGACGTTGCATTCTCGTGTCTTCTGCGCTTTAGTGAAGTGATACAGCGCGCGCTGGCGCATTTGCGCGTGCAGTTGAAGAGTGCGCGCTCCTGCAGTATAGCGGTTTGGTATTGTTGGTATTGTTGGACTCGGCAAGGATTCAGGAGTCTTAGGAGGTCACTCCTGTGAATAAAACACGGGCTGGAAACTTCTAAGGCTCCTTCAAGGCATTGTGCCAATGACGTATACTGAGTTTTTTGAGATACACCAATGTTCTCATCGACTATCATGGCACCCTGGACAAAGACACTGCGTGCCAATTTTCAGTAGACTAACGGTTGGGTGCGCTTATAGCTATTTTCATGATTTTTTTCACTGTTATAGCGCCACCAAGTGGCCAATTGTCACGATTTTTTTCATGTCAACTCAGATTGAGCTTATGAACATGTGTCCCAAGTTTAGCGAAAATATCTCTTTCCGCTCACAAGTTATAACCATTTTATAACACCACCAAGTGGCCAATTGCCGTGATTTTTTTTCACGTGACCTCAGAATGAGCTCATGAACATGTGTCCCAAGTTTTGCGAAAATATCTCTTTCCGTTCACAAGTTATAACCGTTTTATAGCGCCACCTAGTGGCCAATTTTTGTGATTTTTTTCAAGTGATCTCAGACTGAGCTCAGGAAGATGTATGCCAAGTTTAGCAAAAAAATCTCTTTCCGTTCACAATTTATAACCGTTTTAGTAAAAGTGGCCCTGGCGCCATCAAATATTTTGGTTCCCCTTATCAACCGTTAATTGAAATTTTGAATTTTTTGGATGATTATTGATTGTCAGACTCCAGAGAATATTCTTGCAGTGGTTTGGTTCCGATCGGGCCAAAAACCTAGGAGAAGTTTGCAAAAATAGGTTTTTCAAAAAAATGCAATTTACTCGAAATTGGCGCCTGAAGGGCGAGCAAATCGGAGATAGCCATTTTGTCCGCCTTGAGCCAAGGATTCCAACGATATAAGACACTTGATCCTGGGACAAACGGTATAAGAGTTATGAGCGATTTAGTACTTTTGGTTGCTGTAGCGCCACCTATGGGCCAATTGGGGTCATACTCTGATAGGTTGTCCCCAAATTGAGGCCTACCATCTGGCCAGGTTTCACGTCTCTAGGCCTTACGGTTTGTCCTGCACGTTGCGTTTTGCGAATCCTTACAATTACAATAGGGTTTCAGCATTTCATGCTTGAACCCCTAATAAGAATGAAGGCTTTTTGCCAGTTATAGCGCCACCTATGGTCCGATCTCCATGAAACTCTGCATGCTTCCTCACCATGTTCTGACACATATGCTCATCAATTTTTGTGAAGTTCTGAGTTTTCATTTGGGATTTATAGGCTTTTTAGTGTATTTTGCCACGCCCCTTTTCTAAATGGCCCTGTTACAGCCACCCAAATGCAAAAGTTCAACTTTTTTTCGATAATTATTGATCTAGAGAGTCCAGAGAATTGTCCTAGACTGGTTTGGTTCCGATCGGGCCAAAAACCAGGGACTAGTTCGCAAAAGTAGGTTTTGGACAAAATTCAACATAGCAGAAAATTTTCCCTGCCTACATCCAAATCGGAGATAGCCATTTTGTCCGCCTTGAGCCAAGGATTCCAACGATATAAGACACTTGATCCTGGGACAAACGGTATAAGAGTTATGAGCGATTTAGTACTTTTGGTTGCTGTAGCGCCACCTATGGGCCAATTGGGGTCATACTCTGATAGGTTGTCCCCAAATTGAGGCCTACCATCTGGCCAGGTTTCACGTCTCTAGGCCTTACGGTTTGTCCTGCACGTTGCGTTTTGCGAATCCTTACAATTACAATAGGGTTTCAGCATTTCATGCTTGAACCCCTAATAAGAATGAAGGCTTTTTGCCAGTTATAGCGCCACCTATGGTCCGATCTCCATGAAACTCTGCATGCTTCCTCACCATGTTCTGACACATATGCTCATCAATTTTTGTGAAGTTCTGAGTTTTCATTTGGGATTTATAGGCTTTTTAGTGTATTTTGCCACGCCCCTTTTCTAAATGGCCCTGTTACAGCCACCCAAATGCAAAAGTTCAACTTTTTTTCGATAATTATTGATCTAGAGAGTCCAGAGAATTGTCCTAGACTGGTTTGGTTCCGATCGGGCCAAAAACCAGGGACTAGTTCGCAAAAGTAGGTTTTGGACAAAATTCAACATAGCAGAAAATTTTCCCTGCCTACATCCAAATCGGAGATAGCCATTTTGTCCGCCTTGAGCCAAGGATTCCAACGATATAAGACACTTGATCCTGGGACAAACGGTATAAGAGTTATGAGCGATTTAGTACTTTTGGTTGCTGTAGCGCCACCTATGGGCCAATTGGGGTCATACTCTGATAGGTTGTCCCCAAATTGAGGCCTACCATCTGGCCAGGTTTCACGTCTCTAGGCCTTACGGTTTGTCCTGCACGTTGCGTTTTGCGAATCCTTACAATTACAATAGGGTTTCAGCATTTCATGCTTGAACCCCTAATAAGAATGAAGGCTTTTTGCCAGTTATAGCGCCACCTATGGTCCGATCTCCATGAAACTCTGCATGCTTCCTCACCATGTTCTGACACATATGCTCATCAATTTTTGTGAAGTTCTGAGTTTTCATTTGGGATTTATAGGCTTTTTAGTGTATTTTGCCAAGCCCCTTTTCTAAATGGCCCTGTTACAGCCACCCAAATGCAAAAGTTCAACTTTTTTTCGATAATTATTGATCTAGAGAGTCCAGAGAATTGTCCTAGACTGGTTTGGTTCCGATCGGGCCAAAAACCAGGGACTAGTTCGCAAAAGTAGGTTTTGGACAAAATTCAACATAGCAGAAAATTTTCCCTGCCTACATCCAAATCGGAGATAGCCATTTTGTCCGCCTTGAGCCAAGGATTCCAACGATATAAGACACTTGATCCTGGGACAAACGGTATAAGAGTTATGAGCGATTTAGTACTTTTGGTTGCTGTAGCGCCACCTATGGGCCAATTGGGGTCATACTCTGATAGGTTGTCCCCAAATTGAGGCCTACCATCTGGCCAGGTTTCACGTCTCTAGGCCTTACGGTTTGTCCTGCACGTTGCGTTTTGCGAATCCTTACAATTACAATAGGGTTTCAGCATTTCATGCTTGAACCCCTAATAAGAATGAAGGCTTTTTGCCAGTTATAGCGCCACCTATGGTCCGATCTCCATGAAACTCTGCATGCTTCCTCACCATGTTCTGACACATATGCTCATCAATTTTTGTGAAGTTCTGAGTTTTCATTTGGGATTTATAGGCTTTTTAGTGTATTTTGCCAAGCCCCTTTTCTAAATGGCCCTGTTACAGCCACCCAAATGCAAAAGTTCAACTTTTTTTCGATAATTATTGATCTAGAGAGTCCAGAGAATTGTCCTAGACTGGTTTGGTTCCGATCGGGCCAAAAACCAGGGACTAGTTCGCAAAAGTAGGTTTTGGACAAAATTCAACATAGCAGAAAATTTTCCCTGCCTACATCCAAATCGGAGATAGCCATTTTGTCCGCCTTGAGCCAAGGATTCCAACGATATAAGACACTTGATCCTGGGACAAACGGTATAAGAGTTATGAGCGATTTAGTACTTTTGGTTGCTGTAGCGCCACCTATGGGCCAATTGGGGTCATACTCTGATAGGTTGTCCCCAAATTGAGGCCTACCATCTGGCCAGGTTTCACGTCTCTAGGCCTTACGGTTTGTCCTGCACGTTGCGTTTTGCGAATCCTTACAATTACAATAGGGTTTCAGCATTTCATGCTTGAACCCCTAATTAAAGCTGCAAGCAGCATTTATCGGGGTTCAAGCAGTTAAGGCCTTTAAGGACTTTAAGCACAAAAGCATCAAAAGTTGTTAAGTTTTACACCACGTGATTACAGAGCCATAAAACTCGTTAGCGCCAACTAGTGGCCGATTTCTTTCAAAACTCTTACAGACCTCTAGGGCCATGAGTCGAACATGCCCATCGAGTTTCGTTCCGATTGGCCTCCGTTAACCTTGTCTAATAGGTGCTCAAATTTCATTGGTCGATGGCGGCCATGTTTTTCGAGATACGCCAACGTCCTCATAGACATACATGGCACCTTGGACCAAGACACTGCATACCAATTTTCAAGTAAATTGGACTACCGGTCAGGTGGTTATAGCCTGTTTTATGTTTGGAACATGTTTTGTTCCTCGCGGATTACCTCTGGAATGCTTCTGCGGAGGTTTATTGTTTTATCCGCAGCAATAAAGTTTGTCGGCGTCTAAATGGGTCGCGCTCTGGATCACTAACAGGAATTATTCTCGTCATGTATACATTTAACTTGATGAAAAGCGGGATTGACGCACTGCAAGCAGAGAGATGATTTCTGGCTGCCTCCACAAAAATTGTCTTCGGCGGACAGCCCGCTGTCTTTGGAACGATTTTAGTACTTTTGCGGCAGACAAACACAAATGTGTTTCTCTTTCTGGATCTTTTCTTTGAAAACAAAACCAAAGGTTAAAAAAAAAAAAGAACAAATGTGAAGCGAGCAATTCTATCCATTTTGACGCCTTTTCATTCATAGCGGTTACCAAGCAACACGATTACGCACCAGCTGCAACTTGATGACAAGCATACCGCGGTTCGGATACAAATAATATGTGAACAAGTCCATCGGGGGCAGGGGGGGGAGCAATCGAACTCGGGTTAGGAACAGGCAATCGAACCAAGTGTGAAAGCGCCCTTAGTCTAGTTTTAGTCAATGAAAATTTTATTTTAGTCTCTTTTTAGAAATGCAATTCTATTTAACCCAGTCAATATAGTGTATCACTATGGAAAAATAGCGAAAATAGTGAACAGAAAAGTCGCGGAGGTTGAAAAACAAGTTCTTTCTGACATCCAAGATTTACTGTATTAATTTAAATGCAAAAGAAAAGGCATGAGAGTCGGTTGTTTTTGTCAATTTTAAGTTTTAATTTAAAATATTTGTGATTTTAATATAACTATATGGCTAAATATTTTACCACTTGCTAATAAATCTAGATAGAAGTAGTGCATTGAATACATTGTTTAAATTGTGCTTAAAAGTGAATTACGACCATTAAAGAGTATGTGTGTACAAAGAGAATCGTAATGCTGACAAAACTTTTTTAAAATAAAAGTATTTGATAACTTCTGGATTTGAAATAAAAATAGTGAGTATGTGTTTGTGGTTCAGTCGTGGATCAGTTACGCACTGCAAACGCAGCATATGTGAAAGCACTATAGCGAGTGCTGCTCCTGCACCGCATATGCACTGCACACGGAGTATGGGCCCTATCTCGCACCCAGCGCAATTGACTTTGTACACCGACGCATGTATCATTCCTATTTTGCACCCACGTACAGCAGACTTTTCCCTCCACAGACGCACATCGGTTAACTAAGAAATACACTTGCGCTCCCGGGGGCGGTTCAGCGCAAAGAGGCGGCGTGTTCCGGCGCAAACGTTCCCTCATGCTATTTTGCACGTTTAGAAAACAATTCCGCCACTAACTGAAAAAATCTAGTTTAAAGTCAGTGGCGCGTTGCACATGTTATTCTTATGCTATTTTAAGGATGCATGCTTGGCCATAATCAATGTAGCGTGTGCACAATGCGCATACACTTTGATTCTCTCACACAGAAGCAGCCGTTTTCATTTTTGCAAATCATACATTCCGATCGATCGATCGATCGATAATTATAAAAGCATACTTCTAGTTTACACATTTACCCAAATTATCATACGCCTGTTTAACCGAAGTTAATTTGGGTGTGTTTCTCCATCCCCAATGTCACTTCTCTGTGTTTTACGGCCCTGATGAGAACGTCGGTCTCCTTGGCTGTGAATCGCTGCTGGCGCGCGTCTGGCAAATCCACCGTTATAATAGGAATCCGCTATAGAATAAGCGCGTCTGCTCTTAAAGGGAATGTGAGATGACGCTCTGATTGGTTTATTTCACGTTACGCCCAAACCACACCTATGAATAATGAAGCTACTTCAGACCAACCCATTTTAGATTTGCGTTGAGCGCAAGAGTCATTTATCCCGCCGGTATAATAGCAACAGCGCCCAAGACCCGGCCACAAAGTTACTTGCGTTTCGCGCTTGATACTTGCGTTTCAGATCGTTAAAATAGGGCCCTATGTGTGAAACGGGCGTCATACTTAACTTTGTTTGTTGTCGTTTACGTTAACTCACCGCAGCTGCATCTTCTAAATAATGCCGCGAGTGGGGCTTGAGGAAGTGACGTCGTCTGCGCAGTGCGCCCTGATGCAGCCCCTGAAGTGAGACACGGGAAACAGAAATACTGCAAAATAATAATAATAATAATGTGACTAAACAAGACAAAATAGCGTCATAACATTTCATCTCGTTGTGGTCAACGAAAATGAAGAGACATTTTAGCATAGTTTTTATTTTGTAAACCACATTTAGTCTCGTTTTTATTCGTCAACAATATTGCATTATACATTTAATTATAGTTATTGTCACATGACCAGCATTTACGTCGCGTCTCGTTTTCGTCACGTGGTTCGTTGACGACAATATTTAGTTATAATTTTTGTTGACGAAAGAAATACTAGTAATCAGATATCGGATTTGACTCAAAAGACAATGTGATTCATCATTCCTTCCAATTAACCACCTTATCTTTGTATAGTAAAATAGTATGTTCAACAATATGAATAACGAAGCAGCTGACCAGAGTTCGTGAATCAAATTATTCAGTTTAAAGAGTTGTTCAGACTTCTCTCGATCAGTTCAAGTCTCTCCATTTCAGATGTAAAAAAAAAAAAAAAAAATTATTTCACAAATTAAAAGTCCTGTGAGTCCGAAAAACAAAAGAAAATTGTAATTATCCTACCAGTTGATGGTTTCAAATTATGGTTCAAAGTGGAAACCGGTCCATGGGCACTGGTCAGCTAGCCATTTGGGCATATTTAATTGTATTCAATAGGCAGGCGATTCACCTCCACAGGATTATTTATGGCACAAAACAGGATACACTTGCCGATCACGTTCACATAGGAAAAAAAACAGAAAACAAGAAAACGCAGCCTTGGAAAATACAAGGCAAACGTACAATAATTCATTTCTGATTCAACATTTCAGTAACAAATCATATACATGCGCAGTTCAAATGACACATTAATCGAACTTTTCGACAGTTACTTAACACAGACACTCATTAATCACTCAATGGGTCTCATTCATGAAACATTCGTAAATATACGAGTAAATATGTGAGTGATTTGCGCGTAAAGGCGACATTCCCGAAAATTCTTCTCCTGATTCAGAAACACTTCGTAAACGTCAGATGTGATAGTGAAATGTGTGTGTGTGTGTGTGTGTGTGTGTGTGTTAATGAATTCCAATCAGTTGTAAATGGGACGCGTGTGCACGCTCATTCTCTAAATTACCATAAATCCCGCCCATTAAAACCGACTGAAAACTATAGGCTATATGGGCATCATATTATGACACCAAACGAAGGATTTCAACTTGTCTTCTCAAAAGCGAATGAAGAAGAGAAATTTCTCAGATGCAGAAATTGAAGTTTATTATCAGAAGTTCATTCAAAACGCCACATTTTGTTTTCAAGCGTACATAGTGGCGTATCAGGCCTAAAAAAAAGGAAGCTTGGCAGCATAGATGCAGTTAATGGAGTTTCATCTGTTAATCGAACAGTCCCAGAAGTGAAAAGAAAATGGTTCGACATGAAGCTTGACTGCATTATTTGTGACTTGCAGACTTGTAAAAGAATAAACAGCTTGAATAAAAAAATAAAATAAAAAAAAACTTGCGAACTTTTGTTCCGTTTGCAGATGGCTCTCGTAATTACTGGCTGTCGTAATAAAAGTAAAAAGAAAAACCGTATGTAATTACTATAATATTTGGTAACACTTTACAATACGGGTGCACTAATAACCATTAATTCATGCTTAACTAATGCACAGATAATCATGTGTTAATGTATGACTCATGAAGAACTAAACCATTAATTAATGATTACTGCATCATGAAGATTCTAAATGATTAATATATTATGTAATATATGAATTGTTATCAATTAAATGTGTCATAATGTATTAATTCATTAATAACTTATTTTATTAACTAAAAGTCTAAATTAATGCGTTAATTACCATAACTGGTCAAGGCAATGTACTTCAACTTCCAGTTGTCCGCTTTAATTAATCATTAACTAATGATTTGCAAATGTATCATTATGTTATGACTTTACTTGTTGAGGCACATGACTATTAACTAATTGTTAAGTAATATGCCATTTTGGTTTTGACATCCACACTAAGCCATGGATTTCAATTTCCAACCATGTACAACCAAGATTTCACTGAGTCCGATGAACTTTGTTGTTCATGGCACAGGACTATGTCAGGTTAACATACACTGAGAACATGCGGTTGAGCGCTGCTAGTTCATAACACTGTGTCTAGACTGGACAAAGACAATAGAACGTCCATTATAGTCAGTGATACTACACTGGATGCGGCGCGACACTACACGACAAAACCCAGTCAGTAAACCGATGCCACACTCTATTACTGACGTACTCAGAGCTCTTGTGCTAGTTCTGTTATGAAGGACAAATGGACTTGTGATGGTCTGTCATGTCCAGGTGTAGACAGCTGGTCTCGTCCAGTTTAAACACAGTGTGACAGCTTCAGGAGTTCAGATTCTGGTGTGCTGATATTTGTGTGCAGCCCAACTCACCCCATCCTTCAAACACGTTCACCGACATTACATTCACTGCATGTGCAAACTGTCAAAACCCATAAATGGCATATTACTTAACAATTAGTTAATAGTCATGTGCCTCAACAAGTAAAGTCATAACATAATGATACATTTGCAAATCATTAGTTAATGATTAATTAAAGCAGACAACTGGAAGTTGAAGTACATTGCTTTGACCAACTGTGGTAATTAACGCATTCATTTACACTTTTAGTTAATAAAATAAGTTATTAATGAATTAATACATTATGACACATTTAATTAATAATTCATATATTTCTTAATCTATTAATCATTTAGAATCTTTATTAGTTGCTGATGCAGTAATCATTAATTAATGGTTTAGTTCTTCATGAGTCATACATTAACACATGATTATCTGTGCATTAGTTAAATATGAATTAATGCAGATTAGTGCACCCGTATTGTAAAGTGTTACCTAATATTTTTTCAAAATGCTGTGTAAATATGTACCCGATTAAGGTGAATTAAAATGCAGCCTTATTAATGAGCAAAACGTTCGGATGTTAAACGCACTATTTACGCGTGGCTGGGAGCAGGTGTAGATTTCTTTCGTACCAACTAACGTTTGGAAAATACGAACATTTTAATGAATCCGAAAATTTACGTCAGAATCACTTTACACACGATTTACACAAAAATTCGTTCTGCTCGTGTTTCATGAATAAGACCCATTGTCTCAACTCATGACACAATGATCATTGTTATACGTGATAGCTTTAGCCTACGGCTAATTAGTTCAGCTCGCGCTGTGCGGCCTACACTCAGCTCATATCAAATCATTTCTGAAATTGACATATCTTTCATAAGATAACATATGATAAAAAAAATGTCACTCACCAAAACGAGATTGCATCACATATTCAATTAAAAAAAGACTATTCAATAAAGATTACCGCTCTGGGATCCACTAAATCTTTACTCCGATTTCCACTTCACCTCTCTCTGACGACAACACTCCAGGCTGAAGCATCCAAAGTTTACAAGTGCACACAATCACAGTTCTCGATAGATTATGATTATCATTTAGTGCAAGCAGTTTCTGGAGAAATGCTCCGTGTCTCATTTGATCTGTTCTCATCTGATTCTCTGTTTATGCTGACAGTGGCAGCGCCTGCGCGACCTATGGGCGGGCCTTATGAATATGCCGCTTCTGTTGGCTCTCAGGGGTGTCAGTCACAGCAGCACAATCAGTGATTGGATGAATCGTGTGTTATTGCCCAGTGGTGTAATCGAGTGCATCAAGTAAAGAAAAAAAAAAAGAACTGATTGAAAAATATAATTTGTCCAGAACAGAGCGACACGACTCAATTTAAACTGTTATAGAAGTGCTAATATACTAAGAATGCACTGGTCTCTCAAGGATTGTCTCTCTGCTTTATTTTATAAGAAATATCTCTGTGTCTAAAGTTCCTAATGTCCTGTACTCTCAACTTTTGTATAATAGTACTAGTCATAATTTTTACACCAGGCATGAATAAAAGGGATGTTTTTTTATTTCCTGTTTCGTAAACCACTGGAAAAGAATGGACTGTAATGTATAGAGGAATGAAAATATGGAATCATTTAGCCTACCATTGATATCACCCATTTTTACAAGAAAAATTAGTTTAAAAAAAAATATTTAAAGGAACATTTTTACAAGAAAAATTAGTTTAAAAAATATATTTAAAGGAACATTTAATGGCACAATATATAGTAAATTGTTGATTTTGATATTTGGAATGAATTTTGGGTTAGTGTGTTTCATTGACTTGACTTTTTATTGTTGTTGATTAAATGTAGTTTTGTATTTTTTACTTGTTGGGACCCCAGGAAGAGTAGCCACTGCCTAGGTAGTGGCTAATGGGGATCCAAATAAACTAATAAACTTATATCATTGATGGAAAATACCATTTACAGCCAATACAGGCAATTTACTTAGGAAAGTTTTTTTGACAGTTATAGCACCACGTCTTGCCTGATCTCCACCACTTTTATTAGGTGTCCTCAAAAGGTGCCCATACATGTCTGTCAAATTTGTTGTAAATATAATTTTTTTTTATTGAAGTTTAGACACTTCTATTTATGAGAGCATAAAAATGATCCATGGGTGATAATGATTGGATTTTTTTTCTCTTTTTTTTTCTTTTTTTCCTATCATAATTTTGACATTTTGGCATTATTGTTTAGCTATTTACCTATGTTTTCAAATTTCCTTTGTTTTTTTGTTGTTGTCTCGATCGGACTAACGGCTTTGAAGATAACCACAATTTTTTAAAGCTCTAAATGACACTTACAAAAACCATAAGGCGAAACCTGGCATGTTTGGTATTGTTGGAATCGGCAAGGATTCAGGAGTCTTAGGAGGTCACTCCTGTGAAAAAACACTGGCTTGAAACTTCTAAGGCTCCTTCAAGGCATTGTGCCAATGACGTATACTGAGTTTTGAGATACACCAATGTTCTCATAGACTATCATGGCACCCTGGACAAAGACACTGCGTGCCAATTTTCAGTAGACTAACGGTTGGGTGCGCTTATAGCTATTTTCATGATTTTTTTCACTGTTATAGCACCACCAAGTGGCCAATTGTCACGATTTTTTTCATGTCAACTCAGATTGAGCTTATGAACATGTGTCCCAAGTTTAGCGAAAATATCTCTTTCCGCTCACAAGTTATAACCATTTTATAGCGCCACCAAGTGGCCAATTGTCATGATTTTTTTTCACGTGACCTCAGAATGAGCTCATGAACATGTGTCCCAAGTTTTGCGAAAATTTCTCTTTCCGTTCACAAGTTATAACCGTTTTATAGTGCCACCTAGTGGCCAATTGTTGCAATTTTTTTTCACGTGACCTCAGAATGAGCTCATGAACATGTGTCCCAAGTTTAGCAAAAAAATCTCTTTCCGTTCACAATTTATAACCGTTTTAGTAAAAGTGGCCCTGGTGCCATCAAATATTTTGGTTCCCCTTATCGATTGTTAATTGAAATTTAGAATTTTTTGGATGATTATTGATTGTCAGACTCCAGAGAATATTCTTGAAGTGGTTTGGTTCTGATCGGACCAAAAACCTAGAAGAAGTTCGCAAAAATAGGTTTTTCAAAAAAATGCAATTTACTCGAAATTGGCGCCCGAAGGGCGAGCAAATCCGAGGCATGCATCTGGTCCGCCTCGAGCCAAGGAATCCAACGATATAAGACACTTGAGCCTACGCCTCACGGTTGATGAGTTATGAGCCGTTTCGTACTTTTGACCGCTGTAGCGCCCCCGTCAGGCCGATCGGGGCGGGCCTTGGTGACGCTGTAGGCGGTGTGAGTACTATCAGCCCCCAAAGTTTCAAGTCTCCACGACTTACGGTTTGGTCTGCCCGATCAGTTTTATGTCTGAATGTTGCATCATGGGAAAATTAACAATAACAATAGGTGTTCAGCACTGAAGTGCTTGAACCCCTAATAAGTGCCTAAAAAAGGGCCACAAAAAGGCCTCTAAAAAAAAAACTACAGGGTCTAGGCACTTGCCGCTTGCGCTGCTGCGTTCCAAAAACTTTATCAAGCCTTTTAACATGTGCCTCGGAGAGGAAAAAGTAAATTTTTTGGCCTTTTAGCTCATTTATCATGGAAATGTGGTGAATTTTTTTTTTTACCTTTTAAACTGTGACACCTCCACTGATGGCCCGATCTCCATAAAAGTGTACACGCTTCTTTAGAATAATATGGCGCATGTGCTCAGCTAATTTGGTGAAGTTCTGCTCTTTTTCCCCCCATTTTTCAGTCATTTAAATGCCATTTTGCATAGGATAACACAGAGGCCTTCTCACCTTTATGACAGTTAAAGCGCCACCAATGGCCCGACGTCCATGAGAGTTTTCAAGCTTCTTTAGGATCACGTGACGCATGCGCATGCCCGATTTTGTGAGGTTGTATGCAAATCAGACAGCAAGATGGCCGCTTTCAGCCATTTCATGGGATTTGCCATAGAAATGCATCATTTTGACACCCTTTTAACAGTTATAGCGCCACCAAGAGGCCAGTCGCTGCGTCCTTTTTCACGCGACCACAGAATGAGCTCGTACACACGTGTGCTGAGTTTGGTGCAAAAATCTCGTTCCGTTCACGAGTTATAGCCAATTAAGCAAAATGGGCTCCTCCCACTTCGAACGTTTTGGCGGCCCTTAGGGACCGTGAACCCAAATTTTCACTTTTTTTTTATAATTATTGACATTCAGACTCCAGAGAATCTTGCCGCACTGGTTTGGTTCCGGTCGGGCCAAAAACCTAGGACTAGTTCGCGAAAGTAGGTTTTTGGAAAAACCCCAAATACCCGAAAATCTTCCCAGGGTGACGAGCAAATCCGAGGCATGCATCTGGTCCGCCTCGAGCCAAGGAATCCAACGATATAAGACACTTGAGCCTACGCCTCACGGTTGATGAGTTATGAGCCGTTTCGTACTTTTGACCGCTGTAGCGCCCCCGTCAGGCCGATCGGGGCGGGCCTTGGTGACGCTGTAGGCGGTGTGAGTACTATCAGCCCCCAAAGTTTCAAGTCTCCACGACTTACGGTTTGGTCTGCCCGATCAGTTTTATGTCTGAATGTTGCATCATGGGAAAATTAACAATAACAATAGGTGTTCAGCACTGAAGTGCTTGAACCCCTAATAAGTGCCTAAAAAAGGGCCACAAAAAGGCCTCTAAAAAAAAAACTACAGGGTCTAGGCACTTGCCGCTTGCGCTGCTGCGTTCCAAAAACTTTATCAAGCCTTTTAACATGTGCCTCGGAGAGGAAAAAGTAAATTTTTTGGCCTTTTAGCTCATTTATCATGGAAATGTGGTGAATTTTTTTTTTTACCTTTTAAACTGTGACACCTCCACTGATGGCCCGATCTCCATAAAAGTGTACACGCTTCTTTAGAATAATATGGCGCATGTGCTCAGCTAATTTGGTGAAGTTCTGCTCTTTTTTCCCCCCATTTTTCAGTCATTTAAATGCCATTTTGCATAGGATAACACAGAGGCCTTCTCACCTTTATGACAGTTAAAGCGCCACCAATGGCCCGACGTCCATGAGAGTTTTCAAGCTTCTTTAGGATCACGTGACGCATGCGCATGCCCGATTTTGTGAGGTTGTATGCAAATCAGACAGCAAGATGGCCGCTTTCAGCCATTTCATGGGATTTGCCATAGAAATGCATCATTTTGACACCCTTTTAACAGTTATAGCGCCACCAAGAGGCCAGTCGCTGCGTCCTTTTTCACGCGACCACAGAATGAGCTCGTACACACGTGTGCTGAGTTTGGTGCAAAAATCTCGTAGACACTTGAGCCTACGCCTCACGGTTGATGAGTTATGAGCCGTTTCGTACTTTTGACCGCTGTAGCGCCCCCGTCAGGCCGATCGGGGCGGGCCTTGGTGACGCTGTAGGCGGTGTGAGTACTATCAGCCCCCAAAGTTTCAAGTCTCCACGACTTACGGTTTGGTCTGCCCGATCAGTTTTATGTCTGAATGTTGCATCATGGGAAAATTAACAATAACAATAGGTGTTCAGCACTGAAGTGCTTGAACCCCTAATAAGTGCCTAAAAAAGGGCCACAAAAAGGCCTCTAAAAAAAAAACTACAGGGTCTAGGCACTTGCCGCTTGCGCTGCTGCGTTCCAAAAACTTTATCAAGCCTTTTAACATGTGCCTCGGAGAGGAAAAAGTAAATTTTTTGGCCTTTTAGCTCATTTATCATGGAAATGTGGTGAATTTTTTTTTTTACCTTTTAAACTGTGACACCTCCACTGATGGCCCGATCTCCATAAAAGTGTACACGCTTCTTTAGAATAATATGGCGCATGTGCTCAGCTAATTTGGTGAAGTTCTGCTCTTTTTCCCCCCATTTTTCAGTCATTTAAATGCCATTTTGCATAGGATAACACAGAGGCCTTCTCACCTTTATGACAGTTAAAGCGCCACCAATGGCCCGACGTCCATGAGAGTTTTCAAGCTTCTTTAGGATCACGTGACGCATGCGCATGCCCGATTTTGTGAGGTTGTATGCAAATCAGACAGCAAGATGGCCGCTTTCAGCCATTTCATGGGATTTGCCATAGAAATGCATCATTTTGACACCCTTTTAACAGTTATAGCGCCACCAAGAGGCCAGTCGCTGCGTCCTTTTTCACGCGACCACAGAATGAGCTCGTACACACGTGTGCTGAGTTTGGTGCAAAAATCTCGTTCCGTTCACGAGTTATAGCCAATTAAGCAAAATGGGCTCCTCCCACTTCGAACGTTTTGGCGGCCCTTAGGGACCGTGAACCCAAATTTTCACTTTTTTTTTATAATTATTGACATTCAGACTCCAGAGAATCTTGCCGCACTGGTTTGGTTCCGGTCGGGCCAAAAACCTAGGACTAGTTCGCGAAAGTAGGTTTTTGGAAAAACCCCAAATACCCGAAAATCTTCCCAGGGTGACGAGCAAATCCGAGGCATGCATCTGGTCCGCCTCGAGCCAAGGAATCCAACGATATAAGACACTTGAGCCTACGCCTCACGGTTGATGAGTTATGAGCCGTTTCGTACTTTTGACCGCTGTAGCGCCCCCGTCAGGCCGATCGGGGCGGGCCTTGGTGACGCTGTAGGCGGTGTGAGTACTATCAGCCCCCAAAGTTTCAAGTCTCCACGACTTACGGTTTGGTCTGCCCGATCAGTTTTATGTCTGAATGTTGCATCATGGGAAAATTAACAATAACAATAGGTGTTCAGCACTGAAGTGCTTGAACCCCTAATAAGTGCCTAAAAAAGGGCCACAAAAAGGCCTCTAAAAAAAAAACTACAGGGTCTAGGCACTTGCCGCTTGCGCTGCTGCGTTCCAAAAACTTTATCAAGCCTTTTAACATGTGCCTCGGAGAGGAAAAAGTAAATTTTTTGGCCTTTTAGCTCATTTATCATGGAAATGTGGTGAATTTTTTTTTTTACCTTTTAAACTGTGACACCTCCACTGATGGCCCGATCTCCATAAAAGTGTACACGCTTCTTTAGAATAATATGGCGCATGTGCTCAGCTAATTTGGTGAAGTTCTGCTCTTTTTTCCCCCCATTTTTCAGTCATTTAAATGCCATTTTGCATAGGATAACACAGAGGCCTTCTCACCTTTATGACAGTTAAAGCGCCACCAATGGCCCGACGTCCATGAGAGTTTTCAAGCTTCTTTAGGATCACGTGACGCATGCGCATGCCCGATTTTGTGAGGTTGTATGCAAATCAGACAGCAAGATGGCCGCTTTCAGCCATTTCATGGGATTTGCCATAGAAATGCATCATTTTGACACCCTTTTAACAGTTATAGCGCCACCAAGAGGCCAGTCGCTGCGTCCTTTTTCACGCGACCACAGAATGAGCTCGTACACACGTGTGCTGAGTTTGGTGCAAAAATCTCGTTCCGTTCACGAGTTATAGCCAATTAAGCAAAATGGGCTCCTCCCACTTCGAACGTTTTGGCGGCCCTTAGGGACCGTGAACCCAAATTTTCACTTTTTTTTGATAACTATTGACATTCAGACTCCAGAGAATCTTGCCGCACTGGTTTGGTTCCGGTCGGGCCAAAAACCTAGGACTAGTTCGCGAAAGTAGGTTTTTGGAAAAACCCCAAATACCCGAAAATCTTCCCAGGGTGACGAGCAAATCCGAGGCATGCATCTGGTCCGCCTCGAGCCAAGGAATCCAACGATATAAGACACTTGAGCCTACGCCTCACGGTTGATGAGTTATGAGCCGTTTCGTACTTTTGACCGCTGTAGCGCCCCCGTCAGGCCGATCGGGGCGGGCCTTGGTGACGCTGTAGGCGGTGTGAGTACTATCAGCCCCCAAAGTTTCAAGTCTCCACGACTTACGGTTTGGTCTGCCCGATCAGTTTTATGTCTGAATGTTGCATCATGGGAAAATTAACAATAACAATAGGTGTTCAGCACTGAAGTGCTTGAACCCCTAATAAGTGCCTAAAAAAGGGCCACAAAAAGGCCTCTAAAAAAAAAACTACAGGGTCTAGGCACTTGCCGCTTGCGCTGCTGCGTTCCAAAAACTTTATCAAGCCTTTTAACATGTGCCTCGGAGAGGAAAAAGTAAATTTTTTGGCCTTTTAGCTCATTTATCATGGAAATGTGGTGAATTTTTTTTTTTACCTTTTAAACTGTGACACCTCCACTGATGGCCCGATCTCCATAAAAGTGTACACGCTTCTTTAGAATAATATGGCGCATGTGCTCAGCTAATTTGGTGAAGTTCTGCTCTTTTTTCCCCCCATTTTTCAGTCATTTAAATGCCATTTTGCATAGGATAACACAGAGGCCTTCTCACCTTTATGACAGTTAAAGCGCCACCAATGGCCCGACGTCCATGAGAGTTTTCAAGCTTCTTTAGGATCACGTGACGCATGCGCATGCCCGATTTTGTGAGGTTGTATGCAAATCAGACAGCAAGATGGCCGCTTTCAGCCATTTCATGGGATTTGCCATAGAAATGCATCATTTTGACACCCTTTTAACAGTTATAGCGCCACCAAGAGGCCAGTCGCTGCGTCCTTTTTCACGCGACCACAGAATGAGCTCGTACACACGTGTGCTGAGTTTGGTGCAAAAATCTCGTTCCGTTCACGAGTTATAGCCAATTAAGCAAAATGGGCTCCTCCCACTTCGAACGTTTTGGCGGCCCTTAGGGACCGTGAACCCAAATTTTCACTTTTTTTTGATAACTATTGACATTCAGACTCCAGAGAATCTTGCCGCACTGGTTTGGTTCCGGTCGGGCCAAAAACCTAGGACTAGTTCGCGAAAGTAGGTTTTTGGAAAAACCCCAAATACCCGAAAATCTTCCCAGGGTGACGAGCAAATCCGAGGCATGCATCTGGTCCGCCTCGAGCCAAGGAATCCAACGATATAAGACACTTGAGCCTACGCCTCACGGTTGATGAGTTATGAGCCGTTTCGTACTTTTGACCGCTGTAGCGCCCCCGTCAGGCCGATCGGGGCGGGCCTTGGTGACGCTGTAGGCGGTGTGAGTACTATCAGCCCCCAAAGTTTCAAGTCTCCACGACTTACGGTTTGGTCTGCCCGATCAGTTTTATGTCTGAATGTTGCATCATGGGAAAATTAACAATAACAATAGGTGTTCAGCACTGAAGTGCTTGAACCCCTAATAAGTGCCTAAAAAAGGGCCACAAAAAGGCCTCTAAAAAAAAAACTACAGGGTCTAGGCACTTGCCGCTTGCGCTGCTGCGTTCCAAAAACTTTATCAAGCCTTTTAACATGTGCCTCGGAGAGGAAAAAGTAAATTTTTTGGCCTTTTAGCTCATTTATCATGGAAATGTGGTGAATTTTTTTTTTTACCTTTTAAACTGTGACACCTCCACTGATGGCCCGATCTCCATAAAAGTGTACACGCTTCTTTAGAATAATATGGCGCATGTGCTCAGCTAATTTGGTGAAGTTCTGCTCTTTTTTCCCCCCATTTTTCAGTCATTTAAATGCCATTTTGCATAGGATAACACAGAGGCCTTCTCACCTTTATGACAGTTAAAGCGCCACCAATGGCCCGACGTCCATGAGAGTTTTCAAGCTTCTTTAGGATCACGTGACGCATGCGCATGCCCGATTTTGTGAGGTTGTATGCAAATCAGACAGCAAGATGGCCGCTTTCAGCCATTTCATGGGATTTGCCATAGAAATGCATCATTTTGACACCCTTTTAACAGTTATAGCGCCACCAAGAGGCCAGTCGCTGCGTCCTTTTTCACGCGACCACAGAATGAGCTCGTACACACGTGTGCTGAGTTTGGTGCAAAAATCTCGTTCCGTTCACGAGTTATAGCCAATTAAGCAAAATGGGCTCCTCCCACTTCGAACGTTTTGGCGGCCCTTAGGGACCGTGAACCCAAATTTTCACTTTTTTTTGATAACTATTGACATTCAGACTCCAGAGAATCTTGCCGCACTGGTTTGGTTCCGGTCGGGCCAAAAACCTAGGACTAGTTCGCGAAAGTAGGTTTTTGGAAAAACCCCAAATACCCGAAAATCTTCCCAGGGTGACGAGCAAATCCGAGGCATGCATCTGGTCCGCCTCGAGCCAAGGAATCCAACGATATAAGACACTTGAGCCTACGCCTCACGGTTGATGAGTTATGAGCCGTTTCGTACTTTTGACCGCTGTAGCGCCCCCGTCAGGCCGATCGGGGCGGGCCTTGGTGACGCTGTAGGCGGTGTGAGTACTATCAGCCCCCAAAGTTTCAAGTCTCCACGACTTACGGTTTGGTCTGCCCGATCAGTTTTATGTCTGAATGTTGCATCATGGGAAAATTAACAATAACAATAGGTGTTCAGCACTGAAGTGCTTGAACCCCTAATAAGTGCCTAAAAAAGGGCCACAAAAAGGCCTCTAAAAAAAAAACTACAGGGTCTAGGCACTTGCCGCTTGCGCTGCTGCGTTCCAAAAACTTTATCAAGCCTTTTAACATGTGCCTCGGAGAGGAAAAAGTAAATTTTTTGGCCTTTTAGCTCATTTATCATGGAAATGTGGTGAATTTTTTTTTTTACCTTTTAAACTGTGACACCTCCACTGATGGCCCGATCTCCATAAAAGTGTACACGCTTCTTTAGAATAATATGGCGCATGTGCTCAGCTAATTTGGTGAAGTTCTGCTCTTTTTTCCCCCCATTTTTCAGTCATTTAAATGCCATTTTGCATAGGATAACACAGAGGCCTTCTCACCTTTATGACAGTTAAAGCGCCACCAATGGCCCGACGTCCATGAGAGTTTTCAAGCTTCTTTAGGATCACGTGACGCATGCGCATGCCCGATTTTGTGAGGTTGTATGCAAATCAGACAGCAAGATGGCCGCTTTCAGCCATTTCATGGGATTTGCCATAGAAATGCATCATTTTGACACCCTTTTAACAGTTATAGCGCCACCAAGAGGCCAGTCGCTGCGTCCTTTTTCACGCGACCACAGAATGAGCTCGTACACACGTGTGCTGAGTTTGGTGCAAAAATCTCGTTCCGTTCACGAGTTATAGCCAATTAAGCAAAATGGGCTCCTCCCACTTCGAACGTTTTGGCGGCCCTTAGGGACCGTGAACCCAAATTTTCACTTTTTTTTGATAACTATTGACATTCAGACTCCAGAGAATCTTGCCGCACTGGTTTGGTTCCGGTCGGGCCAAAAACCTAGGACTAGTTCGCGAAAGTAGGTTTTTGGAAAAACCCCAAATACCCGAAAATCTTCCCAGGGTGACGAGCAAATCCGAGGCATGCATCTGGTCCGCCTCGAGCCAAGGAATCCAACGATATAAGACACTTGAGCCTACGCCTCACGGTTGATGAGTTATGAGCCGTTTCGTACTTTTGACCGCTGTAGCGCCCCCGTCAGGCCGATCGGGGCGGGCCTTGGTGACGCTGTAGGCGGTGTGAGTACTATCAGCCCCCAAAGTTTCAAGTCTCCACGACTTACGGTTTGGTCTGCCCGATCAGTTTTATGTCTGAATGTTGCATCATGGGAAAATTAACAATAACAATAGGTGTTCAGCACTGAAGTGCTTGAACCCCTAATAAGTGCCTAAAAAAGGGCCACAAAAAGGCCTCTAAAAAAAAAACTACAGGGTCTAGGCACTTGCCGCTTGCGCTGCTGCGTTCCAAAAACTTTATCAAGCCTTTTAACATGTGCCTCGGAGAGGAAAAAGTAAATTTTTTGGCCTTTTAGCTCATTTATCATGGAAATGTGGTGAATTTTTTTTTTTACCTTTTAAACTGTGACACCTCCACTGATGGCCCGATCTCCATAAAAGTGTACACGCTTCTTTAGAATAATATGGCGCATGTGCTCAGCTAATTTGGTGAAGTTCTGCTCTTTTTTCCCCCCATTTTTCAGTCATTTAAATGCCATTTTGCATAGGATAACACAGAGGCCTTCTCACCTTTATGACAGTTAAAGCGCCACCAATGGCCCGACGTCCATGAGAGTTTTCAAGCTTCTTTAGGATCACGTGACGCATGCGCATGCCCGATTTTGTGAGGTTGTATGCAAATCAGACAGCAAGATGGCCGCTTTCAGCCATTTCATGGGATTTGCCATAGAAATGCATCATTTTGACACCCTTTTAACAGTTATAGCGCCACCAAGAGGCCAGTCGCTGCGTCCTTTTTCACGCGACCACAGAATGAGCTCGTACACACGTGTGCTGAGTTTGGTGCAAAAATCTCGTTCCGTTCACGAGTTATAGCCAATTAAGCAAAATGGGCTCCTCCCACTTCGAACGTTTTGGCGGCCCTTAGGGACCGTGAACCCAAATTTTCACTTTTTTTTGATAACTATTGACATTCAGACTCCAGAGAATCTTGCCGCACTGGTTTGGTTCCGGTCGGGCCAAAAACCTAGGACTAGTTCGCGAAAGTAGGTTTTTGGAAAAACCCCAAATACCCGAAAATCTTCCCAGGGTGACGAGCAAATCCGAGGCATGCATCTGGTCCGCCTCGAGCCAAGGAATCCAACGATATAAGACACTTGAGCCTACGCCTCACGGTTGATGAGTTATGAGCCGTTTCGTACTTTTGACCGCTGTAGCGCCCCCGTCAGGCCGATCGGGGCGGGCCTTGGTGACGCTGTAGGCGGTGTGAGTACTATCAGCCCCCAAAGTTTCAAGTCTCCACGACTTACGGTTTGGTCTGCCCGATCAGTTTTATGTCTGAATGTTGCATCATGGGAAAATTAACAATAACAATAGGTGTTCAGCACTGAAGTGCTTGAACCCCTAATAAGTGCCTAAAAAAGGGCCACAAAAAGGCCTCTAAAAAAAAAACTACAGGGTCTAGGCACTTGCCGCTTGCGCTGCTGCGTTCCAAAAACTTTATCAAGCCTTTTAACATGTGCCTCGGAGAGGAAAAAGTAAATTTTTTGGCCTTTTAGCTCATTTATCATGGAAATGTGGTGAATTTTTTTTTTTACCTTTTAAACTGTGACACCTCCACTGATGGCCCGATCTCCATAAAAGTGTACACGCTTCTTTAGAATAATATGGCGCATGTGCTCAGCTAATTTGGTGAAGTTCTGCTCTTTTTTCCCCCCATTTTTCAGTCATTTAAATGCCATTTTGCATAGGATAACACAGAGGCCTTCTCACCTTTATGACAGTTAAAGCGCCACCAATGGCCCGACGTCCATGAGAGTTTTCAAGCTTCTTTAGGATCACGTGACGCATGCGCATGCCCGATTTTGTGAGGTTGTATGCAAATCAGACAGCAAGATGGCCGCTTTCAGCCATTTCATGGGATTTGCCATAGAAATGCATCATTTTGACACCCTTTTAACAGTTATAGCGCCACCAAGAGGCCAGTCGCTGCGTCCTTTTTCACGCGACCACAGAATGAGCTCGTACACACGTGTGCTGAGTTTGGTGCAAAAATCTCGTTCCGTTCACGAGTTATAGCCAATTAAGCAAAATGGGCTCCTCCCACTTCGAACGTTTTGGCGGCCCTTAGGGACCGTGAACCCAAATTTTCACTTTTTTTTGATAACTATTGACATTCAGACTCCGGAGAATCTTGCCGCACTGGTTTGGTTCCGGTCGGGCCAAAAACCTAGGACTAGTTCGCGAAAGTAGGTTTTTGGAAAAACCCCAAATACCCGAAAATTTTCCCAGGGTGACGAGCAAATCCGAGGCATGCATCTGGTCCGCCTCGAGCCAAGGAATCCAACGATATAAGACACTTGAGCCTACGCCTCACGGTTGATGAGTTATGAGCCGTTTCGTACTTTTGACCGCTGTAGCGCCCCCGTCAGGCCGATCGGGGCGGGCCTTGGTGACGCTGTAGGCGGTGTGAGTACTATCAGCCCCCAAAGTTTCAAGTCTCCACGACTTACGGTTTGGTCTGCCCGATCAGTTTTATGTCTGAATGTTGCATCATGGGAAAATTAACAATAACAATAGGTGTTCAGCACTGAAGTGCTTGAACCCCTAATAAGTGCCTAAAAAAGGGCCACAAAAAGGCCTCTAAAAAAAAAACTACAGGGTCTAGGCACTTGCCGCTTGCGCTGCTGCGTTCCAAAAACTTTATCAAGCCTTTTAACATGTGCCTCGGAGAGGAAAAAGTAAATTTTTTGGCCTTTTAGCTCATTTATCATGGAAATGTGGTGAATTTTTTTTTTTACCTTTTAAACTGTGACACCTCCACTGATGGCCCGATCTCCATAAAAGTGTACACGCTTCTTTAGAATAATATGGCGCATGTGCTCAGCTAATTTGGTGAAGTTCTGCTCTTTTTTCCCCCCATTTTTCAGTCATTTAAATGCCATTTTGCATAGGATAACACAGAGGCCTTCTCACCTTTATGACAGTTAAAGCGCCACCAATGGCCCGACGTCCATGAGAGTTTTCAAGCTTCTTTAGGATCACGTGACGCATGCGCATGCCCGATTTTGTGAGGTTGTATGCAAATCAGACAGCAAGATGGCCGCTTTCAGCCATTTCATGGGATTTGCCATAGAAATGCATCATTTTGACACCCTTTTAACAGTTATAGCGCCACCAAGAGGCCAGTCGCTGCGTCCTTTTTCACGCGACCACAGAATGAGCTCGTACACACGTGTGCTGAGTTTGGTGCAAAAATCTCGTTCCGTTCACGAGTTATAGCCAATTAAGCAAAATGGGCTCCTCCCACTTCGAACGTTTTGGCGGCCCTTAGGGACCGTGAACCCAAATTTTCACTTTTTTTTTATAATTATTGACATTCAGACTCCAGAGAATCTTGCCGCACTGGTTTGGTTCCGGTCGGGCCAAAAACCTAGGACTAGTTCGCGAAAGTAGGTTTTTGGAAAAACCCCAAATACCCGAAAATCTTCCCAGGGTGACGAGCAAATCCGAGGCATGCATCTGGTCCGCCTCGAGCCAAGGAATCCAACGATATAAGACACTTGAGCCTACGCCTCACGGTTGATGAGTTATGAGCCGTTTCGTACTTTTGACCGCTGTAGCGCCCCCGTCAGGCCGATCGGGGCGGGCCTTGGTGACGCTGTAGGCGGTGTGAGTACTATCAGCCCCCAAAGTTTCAAGTCTCCACGACTTACGGTTTGGTCTGCCCGATCAGTTTTATGTCTGAATGTTGCATCATGGGAAAATTAACAATAACAATAGGTGTTCAGCACTGAAGTGCTTGAACCCCTAATAAGTGCCTAAAAAAGGGCCACAAAAAGGCCTCTAAAAAAAAAACTACAGGGTCTAGGCACTTGCCGCTTGCGCTGCTGCGTTCCAAAAACTTTATCAAGCCTTTTAACATGTGCCTCGGAGAGGAAAAAGTAAATTTTTTGGCCTTTTAGCTCATTTATCATGGAAATGTGGTGAATTTTTTTTTTTACCTTTTAAACTGTGACACCTCCACTGATGGCCCGATCTCCATAAAAGTGTACACGCTTCTTTAGAATAATATGGCGCATGTGCTCAGCTAATTTGGTGAAGTTCTGCTCTTTTTTCCCCCCATTTTTCAGTCATTTAAATGCCATTTTGCATAGGATAACACAGAGGCCTTCTCACCTTTATGACAGTTAAAGCGCCACCAATGGCCCGACGTCCATGAGAGTTTTCAAGCTTCTTTAGGATCACGTGACGCATGCGCATGCCCGATTTTGTGAGGTTGTATGCAAATCAGACAGCAAGATGGCCGCTTTCAGCCATTTCATGGGATTTGCCATAGAAATGCATCATTTTGACACCCTTTTAACAGTTATAGCGCCACCAAGAGGCCAGTCGCTACGTCCTTTTTCACGCGACCACAGAATGAGCTCGTACACACGTGTGCTGAGTTTGGTGCAAAAATCTCGTTCCGTTCACGAGTTATAGCCAATTAAGCAAAATGGGCTCCTCCCACTTCGAACGTTTTGGCGGCCCTTAGGGACCGTGAACCCAAATTTTTCACTTTTTTTTGATAACTATTGACATTCAGACTCCAGAGAATCTTGCCGCACTGGTTTGGTTCCGGTCGGGCCAAAAACCTAGGACTAGTTCGCGAAAGTAGGTTTTTGGAAAAACCCCAAATACCCGAAAATCTTCCCAGGGTGACGAGCAAATCCGAGGCATGCATCTGGTCCGCCTCGAGCCAAGGAATCCAACGACATAAGACACTTGAGCCTACGCCTCACGGTTGATGAGTTATGAGCCGTTTCGTACTTTTGACCGCTGTAGCGCCCCCGTCAGGCCGATCGGGGCGGGCCTTGGTGACGCTGTAGGCGGTGTGAGTACTATCAGCCCCCAAAGTTTCAAGTCTCCACGACTTACGGTTTGGTCTGCCCGATCAGTTTTATGTCTGAATGTTGCATCATGGGAAAATTAACAATAACAATAGGTGTTCAGCACTGAAGTGCTTGAACCCCTAATAAGTGCCTAAAAAAGGGCCACAAAAAGGCCTCTAAAAAAAAAACTACAGGGTCTAGGCACTTGCCGCTTGCGCTGCTGCGTTCCAAAAACTTTATCAAGCCTTTTAACATGTGCCTCGGAGAGGAAAAAGTAAATTTTTTGGCCTTTTAGCTCATTTATCATGGAAATGTGGTGAATTTTTTTTTTTACCTTTTAAACTGTGACACCTCCACTGATGGCCCGATCTCCATAAAAGTGTACACGCTTCTTTAGAATAATATGGCGCATGTGCTCAGCTAATTTGGTGAAGTTCTGCTCTTTTTTCCCCCCATTTTTCAGTCATTTAAATGCCATTTTGCATAGGATAACACAGAGGCCTTCTCACCTTTATGACAGTTAAAGCGCCACCAATGGCCCGACGTCCATGAGAGTTTTCAAGCTTCTTTAGGATCACGTGACGCATGCGCATGCCCGATTTTGTGAGGTTGTATGCAAATCAGACAGCAAGATGGCCGCTTTCAGCCATTTCATGGGATTTGCCATAGAAATGCATCATTTTGACACCCTTTTAACAGTTATAGCGCCACCAAGAGGCCAGTCGCTGCGTCCTTTTTCACGCGACCACAGAATGAGCTCGTACACACGTGTGCTGAGTTTGGTGCAAAAATCTCGTTCCGTTCACGAGTTATAGCCAATTAAGCAAAATGGGCTCCTCCCACTTCGAACGTTTTGGCGGCCCTTAGGGACCGTGAACCCAAATTTTCACTTTTTTTTTGATAATTATTGACATTCAGACTCCAGAGAATCTTGCCGCACTGGTTTGGTTCCGGTCGGGCCAAAAACCTAGGACTAGTTCGCGAAAGTAGGTTTTTGGAAAAACCCCAAATACCCGAAAATCTTCCCAGGGTGACGAGCAAATCCGAGGCATGCATCTGGTCCGCCTCGAGCCAAGGAATCCAACGATATAAGACACTTGAGCCTACGCCTCACGGTTGATGAGTTATGAGCCGTTTCGTACTTTTGACCGCTGTAGCGCCCCCGTCAGGCCGATCGGGGCGGGCCTTGGTGACGCTGTAGGCGGTGTGAGTACTATCAGCCCCCAAAGTTTCAAGTCTCCACGACTTACGGTTTGGTCTGCCCGATCAGTTTTATGTCTGAATGTTGCATCATGGGAAAATTAACAATAACAATAGGTGTTCAGCACTGAAGTGCTTGAACCCCTAATAAGTGCCTAAAAAAGGGCCACAAAAAGGCCTCTAAAAAAAAAACTACAGGGTCTAGGCACTTGCCGCTTGCGCTGCTGCGTTCCAAAAACTTTATCAAGCCTTTTAACATGTGCCTCGGAGAGGAAAAAGTAAATTTTTTGGCCTTTTAGCTCATTTATCATGGAAATGTGGTGAATTTTTTTTTTTACCTTTTAAACTGTGACACCTCCACTGATGGCCCGATCTCCATAAAAGTGTACACGCTTCTTTAGAATAATATGGCGCATGTGCTCAGCTAATTTGGTGAAGTTCTGCTCTTTTTTCCCCCCATTTTTCAGTCATTTAAATGCCATTTTGCATAGGATAACACAGAGGCCTTCTCACCTTTATGACAGTTAAAGCGCCACCAATGGCCCGACGTCCATGAGAGTTTTCAAGCTTCTTTAGGATCACGTGACGCATGCGCATGCCCGATTTTGTGAGGTTGTATGCAAATCAGACAGCAAGATGGCCGCTTTCAGCCATTTCATGGGATTTGCCATAGAAATGCATCATTTTGACACCCTTTTAACAGTTATAGCGCCACCAAGAGGCCAGTCGCTGCGTCCTTTTTCACGCGACCACAGAATGAGCTCGTACACACGTGTGCTGAGTTTGGTGCAAAAATCTCGTTCCGTTCACGAGTTATAGCCAATTAAGCAAAATGGGCTCCTCCCACTTCGAACGTTTTGGCGGCCCTTAGGGACCGTGAACCCAAATTTTCACTTTTTTTTGATAACTATTGACATTCAGACTCCAGAGAATCTTGCCGCACTGGTTTGGTTCCGGTCGGGCCAAAAACCTAGGACTAGTTCGCGAAAGTAGGTTTTTGGAAAAACCCCAAATACCCGAAAATCTTCCCAGGGTGACGAGCAAATCCGAGGCATGCATCTGGTCCGCCTCGAGCCAAGGAATCCAACGATATAAGACACTTGAGCCTACGCCTCACGGTTGATGAGTTATGAGCCGTTTCGTACTTTTGACCGCTGTAGCGCCCCCGTCAGGCCGATCGGGGCGGGCCTTGGTGACGCTGTAGGCGGTGTGAGTACTATCAGCCCCCAAAGTTTCAAGTCTCCACGACTTACGGTTTGGTCTGCCCGATCAGTTTTATGTCTGAATGTTGCATCATGGGAAAATTAACAATAACAATAGGTGTTCAGCACTGAAGTGCTTGAACCCCTAAAAATCAGGACAATTACAATAGGGTTTCAGCACTTCGTGCTTGAACCCCTAATAAAAATCAGGGCAATAACAATAGGGTTTCAGCACTTCGTGCTTGAACCCCTAAAAATAAGGACAATTACAATAGGGTTTCAGCACTTCGTGCTTGAACCCCTAATTACAATAGGGTTTCAGCACTTCGTGCTTGAACCCCTAATTACCTACAATGTTTTATTCTGAAAACAACCTTATGTCAATAAACTCCATGAATGACTTCACTCCATTCTTAACCCTTTAGGCGCCAAGGTTTTTTTGAAAAAATGCTGGATTTTGACATAAAAATGTCAAAAGCTTGTGGCTTGAAAGGGCTTAAAGATAGAGATCTACTGTAAATTAGAAAAATGTTGGGGATGACTGAAAGTTTATGTGGGGTATAAATATACTCATCTAATTTGCATATTATGACGTCATCAGGGGGCGGCCCTCTTGAATTTCATAATATTCAGGAAATAGTAGATATTGAACTGATATTTGAACTTATTTGCATGTTTTATTTTAAAAAAAATTTTATCCTCATTCCAAATGATGAGAAAAGAGGAAACCAACAATAACAGGAGAAAGTACTAAATTATTACTATACTATATAGTAGTAAAACGCATGTGAACAGTAGCCTACTTTTTGATCAGTTCATCAGTAATATTCAGGAAATAGTAGATATTGAATTGATGTTGGAATTTATTTACATGCTTTTTAAATGTTTTATCCTCATTCCAAATGATGGGAAAAGAGGAAACCAACAATAAAATAGGAGAAAGTACTAAATGATTACTATATTACAATACTTTAGTAGTAAAACACATGTGAACAGTAGCCTACTTTTTGATCAGTTCATCAGTAATATTCAGGAAATATTAGATATTGAATTGATGTTGGAATTTGCTGCCTTTACCTCTAGCAACAGCTCTCCTATGTACACTAAGACCACGTCCACCCCCAGAGCCGCCTTAACCTAATGTTAGGCCCCGGGGCTGAGAGGTTTTGTAGGCCCCCCATCCCCTCGATTTAAAGAGTCTCATTTTAAAAAAGTGTAATAGCCTATCTATAGGTAATCTACATCACAAAATGCATTAGTTTCTTTCGAGACCTACAACAGTGATTTTTTTAAATATTGTTTTTCATTTTAATATTGTTATTAACATATCACTGAGCACATAAACACAAGACACTTTATTTAACAACCACACACAGCAACTAAATTTCAACTTTATGCAAATGAGAAGCGATTTTCGCGAGCGACGACCAATAGGAAAGAAGCCTTTCAGTGGAGCTCAGCTCCCGTCACCGTCTCGAGTGAAATTGCATGTGAATCGGCAAGACCGAAGAGTTCAAGGGCGATTTCACTGTTTTATATGATTTGACTGTAACTAACCACAAACATGGATATAATAAAATGATGCATGGAAAATAAACTGTCGACAGTCTCAGTGAGTTTAATTCATACATTTATAGTTCGAGTGTTGTAGTTTTATGATGCAAGTTTAGCACTGCTGCAGTTCATTTTACAGTGCATTATGTTGACTATTAGGGACAAGAAAATGTATTAGCCTATTTGTCAAATTCGGATGACGTTTTAGTAATTGATGACAGTATGAGTGAGTTTAATTTGTAGATTGATCGATCGTTAATCTAGTAAATGATTTAATCCCTGAACACTGCTGTGTGGTAGATATAAAAACACTCTCCCAACAGCATACTGTTTCTTTTGAGCCTAATTCCTAGTCAAATTAAAATGATATAGTTGTATAATATCACTTGTGGTGGTGTTTTGTATAGATGTGGCCAGACGAGCAGTCTCGCCTCATTCGCGCCGCGGGACCTCTAGACGCGCGTAAACGCGTCTTTACAACACTGAAATCACTCGCGCCAGATGCTCTATTCGCGTTTGGTGTGAACGCACCTTAACAATAACATTAGAGCGACAGCACTACCAACACCCACAAGCGACTAGCGACATACAGCGACAAAATCTGACAAGTTAAAACAAAATGACCTTTTCAGCTCATCATGAACCTGAACATGGGAGGCCCCTGAACTTGGGAGGCCCCTGGGCTTCAGCCCAGGTAAGCCCGTGCATTAAGGCGGCCTTGTCCACCCCTGCCACCCCCATCCCCGTTGGGCAAATGGTCAAAATGATCTGTTTGTGCTTCGTGAACACTCGCGCCTTGCGCGGCAAAGATGTACTGGGAGAAGCGCGCTGCACCATTGCGCGGCAAAGATGTACCGGGAGAAGCGCGGGCGGCACCATTGCGCGGCAAAGATGTACCAGGAGAAGCGCGGGCGGCACCATTGCGCGGCAAAGATGTACCAGGAGAAGCGCGATCATTAGACGGCCGATCGTCATTTCCAAAAGGCAAATATTCCCCTTCAGAGTCAGAATCGGCGAATAACATTTGCAACACATCCTCACGGTACAAGTTTGTATTAGCCATTTGACGATTTTCTCTCACAAATCTCACAATTTACTCAGACGCTCTGAACTGAACTGCTTCCGCATCAATGACACAATCGCTCACTTGTTCTGCTGTTTCCTCCAACACTTTGAATGGGAACATGACGTCATTTTGGTCTTGAATCGAAGTATTACATGTCTGCCATCTAGTGGTAGGGAATACAAATGAGATATTACACCATATTAGGATCTACAGCCTGTTTTATTAAGTATGACGTCTTGTCGCAATTTTGCGACTTTGGCGCTTAGAGGGTTAATGGTACAATTTACACATTATTATTTCTGGACATACTTTAAAACTTGGCTGGGATGACTTTGAGGGGGTACTGCACATCATTCACAATCAATCACACCTGCACCTCATCATCACCCTCTTCACTGCCACTATAAAGGCACTGTAATGACTGAGACAATCAGACACATAACTATTTGTTACATTTAACAAACAAGCTTCAAAGCCCACTCTTAGGAATGAAACATGAAATGAATAACCCCAAAAGAGACAAGAAAGGAGGAAAGGTTTAATTCACTAGGACGACGATCAGATAAGATGTTTTTATTGCTGTGAAAAATGTGGTCATGTGGTCAGGACCTAGGCCAGGGATGGGCAACTTCGGTCCTGGAGGGTCACTGTCCTAGAGAGTTTAGCTTCAACCCTAATCAAACACACCTGAACATGCTAATCAAGGTCCTCAGGATTACCAGAAAATTACAGGCAGGTGATTTTTTCAGGGTTGGATCTAAACTCTGTAGGACAGTGGCCCTTCAGGACCGAAGTTGCCCATCCCTGACCTAGGCCATAGGAAAGACCTACAGACCTTAAAAAAGACTTTCCTGCATTCATTTATTGACAAACTGATCTATAAATGAACATGCATCCCATAACATTTTGTGAATGATTTACTGTCTTGTGTAATGTCTTTTAATACTTTTTTTTTTTTTTTGATACAGTGTATTTTACAATAGAATCAGTGATCAATGTAACCTCATCTATACCATGTTTGGTCTCTATAAATTGGTACTTTGAGGATCGAAATGATTGTTTACATGATATGTTGAATAGCTGCGCAACATATGAGTATTACAAGAATCTTCCATAGTTTCTTCATTAGCAACCAATCCAGCTGCACATGCAAATGAGCATGCTTAAAACAAAGATCCATAAATCAACAACAGAGAAATTTTCCCACTTGGAAATTCCACCCTTCTCATTGGTCAAGCAAACCCTGAGAGGTGGGGCTTTTCTCAGGCTTTATTAGAGACAAATTCACAGTGACTCACCCTTTATTTTTTTCTGGCCTCTACTGCGGCTTCTTCGGGTTGATGTCTGTGGGGGCCCCCATCAGGCCGTGACCACAGCCTGCCATGCCTTCACTCTCCCAACAGAATCAGACTGTACTTTCTTCAATCCAACTCAGAAGAAAACTGCAACTTTACCATCACTGAATGGGCAACCATCAACTCTTCTGACTTCCTCACTCTTTGGTTGCCTGCGTGGCCTCCCCGGCCCAGGGCCAGCAGGCCACAATCTGCATGTGCTCAGCCATGTGTTCATAGAGAGAGAGAAAACCTTCAACCAGAACAGAGTCTAACAAACCACTCAAGTTCAGCAACTTTTCTTCATTCAACAGCGAATAAATCGATCGAGACTCATGGAACCATCAAAATCCTTCTTCAGGAACTTCACGGAATGTTTTCACTGCAACGGCCATGCAAGAATGCATTTAATGAGGTGCTCTGAAAATAATAATGGGGTCGTAGTGGCGCAATGGATAAGACACATGCCTTTGGTGTGAGAGACCCGGGTTCGAATCCACTGTGAGACACCAATGTGTCCCTGAGCAAGACACTTAACCCCTAGTTGCTCCAGAGGCGTGCGACCTCTGACATATATAGCAATTGTAAGTCGCTCTGGATAAAAGCGTCAGCTAAATGAATAAATGTAAAATGTAAATGTAATAAGATGATGGTTCTTTTCATAGTTAAATGGTTATTTCCCCTAGTTCCATTTCCTGCTTCCGGTTTCATTCTGTCACTGGCCTTGCATAGGTACCATTTTACCTATGCATCTATGTATGTATGTTTAGATTAGTTATGTTTGTGATTTAGTTAATAAAACTTGTGCACAATACGCATTTTTTGATTCTCTGCTTGCAACAAAGTTTATTTTACGATTTAGATTTTGACTACAGGCTCCTAGTAGTACTGTACAGTAAGAAAGACATTTCTCTCCCCCGGAAATGAAAATTTCTTAGAATTAATAAACAATTAACACTTTGTGTTCACAGTAAGGTTGAACAGGTTGATTGATTGTAATATTAATTTTACTACATTAATTTAATTCTATTAACTGATCCAAATATTCATAATCAATTATAACAAGTTTTGATTTATTATTAATATTTTTTTAGAGCTAATTTGCTACAGCACCATCCTCACCACAGTTCCTTGTCTGACCTGGTTGTTCATGTGTTTTACATGTGTTACATCTCTCTGTCTCCAGCGATCTCCCTGTCTCCTGCGATCTCCCTTTCTCCTGCACCTTCCTCGATCACCCTTTGGACTCCACTACCCGGCTCAGCTCATCACATCCTTTGTATTCAATAAATATCACCATTCACCATCATTCTTCCTCTCCTGTGTCTCCATATACTGTAACAGAAGGTCGGACCAAAACTGAAAGAATGGATCCTGCAGTGCAGCTCCTTTGCATGGACCAGAACCTGCATTCTCTCGAGGCCCACACCGCGGCGTTTCTCGACCTGGCGTGCCTTACCTCCTTCCCTGACCGAACATTGAGTGTCTTCTACCACACCAGCCTCAATGCGGAGACCAATTGAGAGCCTCGTCCCAAGATGGCCGCCGCCATTCCAGAGTCTCGTCTCAAGATGGCTGCCGCCAGGCCTGAGCCCTCGTCGAAGATGGCCGCACCGCGCCTGAGAAATATATTAAGGACTTATATTTCATACACTCCAACAATTCATCTAGGTTAATAAAAATTAGCTTCTGCTTGACCTCTCCAAATATTCTAATGCTGGGTACACACCAGAAGATTTTTTAGATCTTATAAGATTTTCAAAATGTGATAGACCACAAACATGAGGACAAAAAATCCTAGATTTAACCATTTTGCTCCTATAGTGTGTGGTGTGCCATGATGTGACAAAGACAGCACACCACACACAAACAGATTTTCAACCAGAGTCTTGACTGTGAACACAGGAAATCTCGCAAAATCTCACGAGACTTCATAATAAGCATGCTGAACGATATGCAGGAAAAAATTGCGATGATAGTGTTTGGAATGATTTTGTTTTTGGAACAACAATACTTGTTGAAATTATCAACAAGCTGATCCTCCATTTCTGCTGTCCACATCAATTTCACTTTGTGCTGCACCATGACTGCGTTTGTTATGCTTCCGTCTTCCATCATCTCGCTTTCTGATTGGATATTGTTTCGTTTCACGTGATAATCTAATCTCCAGAGCGTGCGCGCGTTTGTCCTTGGGGTTCCCCACAGACATCAGGATTTCTGATCGTAAATATTAAACATGTTGAATATTTACCATTCGCGATCGGGGCGGCTCCGACGTTCTTCCAAGCAGGTTCGGACACTCTTAACACACCTCACACCAAGGGAAAATCTGATAAAATAATCTGTAGAACCATCAAGATAATCGGGACATAGCTAGAATTGTCGGAAGAGGGGAAATCGGCCCAAAGTCAGCCCGATTATCTTTTGGTGTCTACCCAGCATAACTTGCTTTTTTGGCATGCATTTTACTTGTCTTTGTTGCCTGATAGATCATTATTAAAGGTACAATATGTAAGAATTTTGCATTAAAATATCCCAAAATCTCAAGGCCAGTGTTATATATTTTGTTAAGTTGATTACTTACAATATCCCAAATGTTTCCAACTATTTTTAAATCGTGAGAAAATTGCGATTTTAACCAAGGAAACGGGGCGTTAGAGCAGGGGTGAGCTGGGAGTCGCCAGTCAATTGCGTCATATCCGCGTTACCCTCGGTTTCCGCTCGTACTGCGTGGAGTCCTGGACAAATGCGGAAGTTGTAGCGTCTATCAAGCTACTACAAACTTTAGCTTGTTTCTTGCAGTCGTTATGGTACACAATTATTCTTTACCGATTGCAGCTGGTTCTGTCGACAAAGCATGCTTAATTTTATATTTTCCAAATGTAGCATTCGGTAATAGTTATGTTTATGTAAGGAAAGTATTATTGCTTTAGATTTGTGTTTAGTTTAAACATTGTTTATCACGTCTGGTGTTTATGGCCATGTAAATAAACATAGCATGTGTTATACATAAAGATTAATCAGTATTTTGGCAAATGATGTGGGCATGTTCGAATGTACTTTTACAACAATTGTTTAGAACACGTAAAACTGCGCAGCGTTATCACAACAACGAATTCAACAAATACAGTAACATCTATGATAACCAATGTTAAACCTTACTTTTCTTGTGGTTAATTCATTTTAATGAAATAAAAGTGTGATGAGGTTTAAGAGTCAGGAAGGAAGAAGACAGGGATCGGCGTGACTGGGACTCGTACTTTATTAAAATAAAGCAAAACAAACAAAAGCCGCGCACAACGCGCATTCACCGTGGCAACCGCGACGGCACAAAACAGTTCAAAAATGAGAGCTCGGATCCACCGGTTTTCTTCCTCTGCGTCCAGTTTTCTCTCCAGTCTCTCTCTCGTTCCAGCGCGGCTTATAAGCGGTCTCTCCACGCCAATAATACTGCAATAAGACACAGGTTCGTCATTTGCACTTGACCTACTTGCTCGTCTCTTCTCTCTCCCATCACAGACCGCGCTGAGCCACGCCCCCCTCGCCACAAAAAGCATGTTATTAAACGCAACATTTATAAAAATAGAACTTAGCCTCATCCATGAACATGATTTTTCGATTCCCCTCTGACTGATCATCCACGGTGGAGTCTAAAACGACAGTTCCCATCATTCCACGCTCCTTCACATCGTCATCAAGCTACGCCGTTGTTGTTGTTTGGAATGTAGCGCCCTCTAGCGGCAAAAAAATTCTTGCATATTGTACCTTTAACTCTGATAAAGTTTTTTTTTTTTTTTTACAATTTACACCTTTATTCATATTTTTTATTATTATAATACTCATTATTTGTCATTACAAATCACAATGCTACAGAACTGGATCTCAGAGATGGTACCAATGGCCAATCTCTCTAAGCCCAAATCACGCATTTGCGTTGCAAAGGAAAGTTCAGTATTTTTAAGTATTGTTTTCACATGTTTTTGTGTCTAAACAACTTATTCAAATTGGTCCAGTATTGACCGCGACCGCTGCAGATGTCATCCGGGAAACGAATTGCAAATCTTTTTAGAAATTTGAGCACAATCAATGTAATGTTACGTCTATTATAAGTGCTCCAATCAGATTTTATGTAAAGGATCCCTACAGAGATAACAGTTAGACATTTTTGTTATCATAAGATGTCAAATGCAGTAATTTGATCTCGCAGACCATCATAAAACACATTTAATCGAAAGTCAACAGAAACAAAATGTAAAAAAAAAAAAAAATTTTGAAAAGTTCTAACACTCACCAAGCCTGGTTTGGTCGAAATAAACCATAAGGTTCCATTAATTCACTGAGTTAGATTTGAAAATGTTGGGACAAGCTGCGGGGTGACAGAGCAGATCTAACTAACAGTGTTTTTAAAACTTCTACTGTCATTTCACGCTAAATGCTATTTACACTATACCGAAAAATCCTAAAACGTAATTATAAAATAAAAATTAACTTACCAAACTTCCAGATATCCACAGAGTGAAACATCCATATATCCAGTGAGTGACCTGCCTTCTGCTGTGCTCTGACGTCAGTCAGGCTGCGCATGCTCGCTCTGTTTACAGCAATCCTGTATTATTGCCTGGCATATTACAGCTAGGTTACAGCTAGATTATAGCAAAAAATATACTGTAAAATGTTCCCGCTCAAACAAAATTACCCAGAATGCAATGCAAATGATGGTATTTTACTGTAATATGGAAATGCAGCATTGTTCTGTAGGTTTTTACAGTACTGAGCTGCTAAATCTACAGCGACATTTAACAGTGGCTCAAACCCCGAAGCCCAAAGAATACTTTTCTTGTCTGTGTTCCTCTCCGCCAAGGAGTGCACGCACAGAAAGCTGCTTGAGGAATAGTATATTAACGATAACGATCGGCACCTGATCAGTCGGAGCACCCTTAGTAAAAGGTATGTCATTGCAGTCAGGAGCATGAAATATTGTAGACAACAGTTATAGCATGAACTTTGAACAATTGCTGAAAGCAATAATAATAAGTGAACATGGTAGTGCTGGTTTTGGAGTTGTTTAAGCATCCTCTGGTAAGATATCATTGTTTTGTTTTGTTTTATTTGTTTTTCAGTTGATTCATCTAAGGCTGTGTAGCTGTGAGTCAGTTGTAGTTGTTGTGCTCGCCTCATCTCTTTTTCACTGTTCTTGTTCACTTATCTTCATTTATTCTACTTGTTAACTGCATACCATGATGGTAGCTGAACAAATTCAGGGTTACAGGGTTATTTTCAAGTTCACAAAACCAAGTAAATTCAGTCAAGCTTTGTTGGTACCATAACAATGATCATCAGCTTTCTCTGTCAGCTCAGGCTTTTTTTCTCTCTTCTGCCGAATATTAAGAGATAAAAGAATGTGAAGTACATAAGTGCATTCAAATGGCAGGAAGAAAATATCTTGCTATATCAGTTCAAGAGAAAGTTGTGAAGTTAGTTTATATAGTTGATATACTAATTGATATAGTTTATATATATATATATATATATATATATATATATATATATATATATATAGTAATGGTCAGAATTATTGGCACCCTTGATAAATATGACCAAAGATGACTGTAAAAATAAATCTGTCTATCCTTTTGATCTTTCATTCAAACAATTCGCAAAAATATAACCTTTCATTGAAGTAAATGAATTTAAGTGGGGGGTAAATCCCATTATATAATAAATGTTTTTCTCCAAAACATGTTGGCCACAATTATTGGCAGCCCTAGAGTTTTTTTATGAGTAAAGTTTCTCTGAAATATATTCCCATTCATATTAAAAAAAATTTAGCACCCCAGGATGACTAGGAACATGAAATTGTATAGCCATGACTTCTTGTTTCACAGGAGTATAAATATGAGGAAACAGAAAGGCCAAATTCCCTTAACCTCCTAAGACCCGAGCTTTGGTTTGGCGTGCATTTTAGATTTCTTCTAGCTTTTTAGGGTTAGGAGGGACCAATAAATATAATAACCAGATATTATCTTTGAACATGAAGCACTTTTTGAAAAAAATGATGTCCACATATGTGGACACCGGGTCTGTATTCACAGAAAAAAATCAATACACCATTGTGTAACAAAGTGCAAATCTCTTTTATTTACAGCCAGTGCCTGAACATTTTTCATTGTTACTCTTGTATAACTTCTGAACATACATACATACATCTTCCGCTTATCCGGGGCCGGGTCGCAAGGGCAGCAGTCTAAGCAGAGATGCCCAGACTTCCCTCTCTCTAGACACTTCCTCCAGCTCTTCCGGGGGGACACCGAGGCGTTCCCTGGCCAGCTGGATGACATAGTCCCTCCAGCGTGTCCTAGGTCTTCCCCGGGGTCTCCTCCCAGTGGGACGTGCCCGGAACACCTTCCCGGAAAGGTGTCCAGGAGGCATCCGGAACCTCAGCTGACCCCTCATGATGTGGAGGAGCAGCGGCTCTACTCTGAGCTCCTCCTGAGTGACCGAGCTTCTCACCCTATCTCTAAGGGATCGCCTAGCCACCCTGTGGAGAAAGCTCATTTTGGCTGCCTGTATCCGGGATCTTATCCTTTCGGTCATGACCCACAGCTCATGACCCACAACTCAGCCCAGGTGAGTTGGATCCGAAAATTTTGCTGGGGCCCCACCCTGGAGCCAGGCCTGGGGTTGGGGATCGTATGAGAGCGCCTGGTGGGCCGGGCCTCCCCCCATGGGGTCCAACCGGGCTCAGCCTGAAGAAGCGATGTGGGGCTCACCACCCGTAGGAGGGACTGTAAGGGGCCGGTGCTTAGAGGATCGGGCGGCAGTCGAAGGCGGGGGCCTCGACGACCCGATCCCTGGACCCTGGAGGGGTGCTGGAAAGTGCTCCGACTGGGGACTCCGTCGTTCTACCTGGGGACTTCAACGCCCTTGTGGGCAGCGACAGTGACACCTGGAGGGGCGTGATTGGGAGGAACGCGATCTGAACCCGAGCTGTGTTCTGTCATTGGACTTCTGTGCTAGTTACAGCTTGTCCATAACGAACACCATGTTCAAGCATAAGGGTGTCCATCAGTGCACGTCCCAGACAGCAACATAGTGTCGGCCCAGATCCGGCCCACATCTGGACCGTGTGGAATCCACATGAACCAGATTTGGGCCAGATCTGGGCTGATACTATGTTGCTGTCTGGGGCGGCACCAGGACACCCTAGGCCAGAGGCCGATGATCGTCTTTGTGGTCGTTTCATCTGACCTGCGGCCGTATGTCTTAGACACTCTGGTAAAGAGAGGGGCGAGCTGTCAACTGATCACCACTTCTGAACATTGATATGGAAAAACAAAATTTATATATATAAAAAAAAAAATATCCAAAAAAAAAGCGTGAGTGAGCGTGTGCGATCGCGAGTGAGCAAGAGAGTGTGTGTGTGTGTGTGTGTGTGTGTGTGTGTGTGTGTGTGTGTGTGCGCGCGATCGCGAGTGAGCAAGAGAGTGTGTGTGTGTGTGTGTGTCTGTACGCGAGTGAGTGAGCAAGTGTGTGTGTGCGATCGCGAGTGAGCAAGAGAGAGTGTGTGTGTGTGTGTGTGTGTGTGTGTGTGTGTGTGTGTGTGTGCGCGCGCGATGGGGAGTGAGCAAGAGAGTGTGTGTGTGCGCGATCGCGAGTGTGTGTGTGTGTGTGCATGTGCTCGAGAGTGTGAGTCAATGTGCGTCACGAAGCTCAGTGCAACTACAAATTAAAAAAAAAATTTGCTAGCATTCTTATACAGTTTCATCGAAGTTAAGTCCCATTGTCCACATATGTGGACATCAAATTTAGTAGCCTAGTAAATCTTTCCTGTTACAAAAGTTTGTCAAATGTGCATGCCATTTTAATCATACAACACTATTATGCATAACTGAACAAGAATCAACAATGAAATGTTATTACATTTTTTACCTTGTGGACGTTTTGGTCTGATGTGCCTGCGTGACATTTCGCCTGTGTTCTCCGCCATCTTGACATTATTTATGTTACATTTTTTTCTCTCCTGACACCACCAGATGGCAGTATAAGTGTCCTCGTTTGTGAAAAACATGTTCCAGTTACACAGAATTAAGTATTATGCCGCACACAGCCAAAAATGTGATGTCCACGTATGTGGACACGGGGTCGTAGGAGGTTAATCATCCATCACATTGGGTAAAACCAAAGAATATAGTTCTGATGTGCAGCAAAAGATTGTTGAGCTTTGCAAGATAGAAAGTGGCTGTAAAAAAATGGCTAAAGCATTGAAAATTCCCATTTCCACCATCAGGGCAATATTTAAGAAGTTACAATAAACTAAAAACTTTACAAATCTGCCTGGAAGAGGATGTGTGTATATTGTATTAATGCACGGCAAAGAGGAGCATTTGAGTGGCCAAAGGCTATATCAGGAAATGTTGTTTCTGAGGGTTTCAAGAAAAATCCTCCTCGCTCATCCAAAAACAAACTCCAGCATTTTCAGTTTCCAGACACAACTGTGACTTCAAACGGGACAGGCTTCTATGGTCAGTTGAAGCTAAACAAAGAGCTTTTTGGCAGCAAACTCACTAGTGTCACAGTATGTTCAGTGTGTTTAGTTTTCACGGACTTTTAGTTTGTTTTCATTAATCTTCTGTGTTCCTTGTTCAGATTCACGTCACTCGTTTGTCTCCATGGTCACCGTCCCTTCACCCCTACGGCTGCAGTGGGTTCCTCCTTACCATCGGCGTCTCCCATCGCCTTGGTCTCCAGTACCAGTGATGTCACTTGATTCTATCGGCTCTCCGTCTGCGCCTGCGGATCCATCTGCCACATCTCCGTCGGTCGTTCCCCAGTTGTCGTCAGCCTCGACACCACCTGGACTCCTCCCTCCCTTGTCTCCGCTGTGGGCTGTCGGCACTGGCAAGCTCTGGGTCTGTGTAGTGGACTATCTCCACCTTTACCGCCAGGGGATCATCGTCCACTCACCACCATCCATTCATCACTGTCTACATCACCCTGGACCCTTCAGTTCCGTCTCCTCCCAGTCAGCCGTCGTCCACCTGAACCTCCTCCAGCTTCCTCTGCTGGCATGCCTACCCTTTGCCATCCCTTCACCATACCTTCGCCATCTCCTGGCTACTTGCTTGCAGCATGACCTCGGCCACCTCCAAAGCCCCCTCCATCCCTCCCTCACTTCTTCTGTTATGGCGTGAGGTCGCCAACAGCTGTGTGTTATCAATCATCTTGTTTGAGCCACTATTTAAGTTCTCCCTTCACAGTCTGTCATTGTTCGGTCTGCCGTTAAGTTTAGATCTGTATGCCTGCCTTTTGTGATTTTACTATTAAACATCGTCGTTTGGAACTATCTTTCATTGTCTTCGTCTGCCTTCCTGCAACCACCCTTGACAACTAGATGGCTTTGGTGCACACAGGGATAAAACATAACTCATGCCCACGGTAAAATATACTGCTGGATCTTTAATGTTGTGGGCCTTTTTTTTCCCTGGACATCCTGGACATCTTTATTAAGAACATTAAAAACATTGATTTCATAAAGAGATTTTCCCCACATTCTTTTACTTCAATGAAAGGTTAAAATGTTGTGTTTTGTTTGTTTGTTTGTTTTTTCTTTATTTTTTTATAATTTTTTTATAAAAGATCAAAAGAATTAGCAATGCAGATTTATTTTTATAGGCTTCTTTGTTCATGTTTACCCGGGTTGCCAATTATTCTGACCATGACCATTTAAACCAGCGGTTCCCAAACTTTTTTTCCTGCGCACCCCCTTCTATGTCCCAACCGGGTTGGCGCACCCCCAATCCCCACTTCAAAAAAATTATGCAACAAAGCTTTGTTTTATCGCCATATAAAGACTCATGCGCAAATAACCAGAACACGCATGACAACAACAACATCAACAAAGTTTCAATATAATGCAACAAAGCTACGCACAAGCTTCCACTTTTAAGAGGAGGAGTGACAGACACAAAAAAGCACGGTTATTTTCAGCCGCGTAATTTAGTTTTATTTAAAAACTAAATATTTTGTAACATTACACATGTGACATGTTTTAAAGTCACTTTTGATCACTTCAATGCATCCTTACTGAAAAAAAATTCGGACTAACACATTTTTGAACGGCAGTGTACATTTAGTTGGTCATTATTGCAATATAAACACTATCAGAGTGATCAACAAGGTATATCTTCATTTACCAGTCGAAGACGGAGCATCTTTCTGCTATTATGTTTACTCCGTTCACTGTCAAGGGCTTCATCATATCTGTCGTGGTACCGGTCTTTGCAGCAAGTATTTTTACCGCAAATAGGCCTACTGCATCGCGCGCTGTTGGCATCGAGCCTGGAGAAATGTAGCCACACTTTTGATCGACTTTTCCACATCTTTAGGGTATTGTGTGTGTGTGCTCGCGTTTCATATTTGTATGTGCGTGGAGAGTTTGTGTGTGCGCGCGCGCGCGTCTCATATGAGTGCGTGAGCGACTTTAGGTGTGTCGTTGTGCATTTATGTATTGTTTTATCAAAAACTAATAAATTATAGTTTTTTTTATTTAAAATAAAATAAAAGGAAAAGGAATATACAAAGGAAATGTTTACTGTTCATTTTTTTGTTGTTATTGTGTGGAAAAATCCCACTTAAAAAAAAATGACCGCCATTACATTTTTCCTCTCGCGCACCCCCTGGTGGTAGCTCGCGTACCCCTGGGGGTGCGCGCACCACACTTTGGGAATCCCTGATTTAAACAATTCTCAATAATAATTGGTAAACCAAAATTTCTCATGTGTAATGGATTATGGGTATAATAATTATATAAATAATACATACATCATTTATAATAATTATAATAAATAATCATCGTTATTGTCAAGTGTGGCAGTAGTGGAAAGAAAGAAAAGAAATACATAGAAACTGTCACGAACTGCTCCGAGACACGAAGGTTGAGGTCCAAATGCAGCTTTAATTAAGTGGCAACCCAAAGGCGTAATCCAAAGTACAGGCAATGGGTCAAACACAGGTAGGCAGTCCAAACACTGGCTCGGCGGCGGCCATCTTGTCCGCAGACACTGGCTTGGCGGCGGCCATCTTGTCCAGAGACACTGGCTCGGCAGACGTGACGTGAACAGTCTCTGGATCGGCAGATGTGACGTGAACAGTCTCTGGATCGGCAGACGTGACGTGAACAGTCTCTGGCTCGGCAGGGCTGACGTGAAGCTCAGGCTGAGGGGATACTGTGGGTTCATGGAGCTCCTCATCTACCCTGCCCACAGTAAACGATGAGCCGCTCAACAAAAGGGCCAGGTCAGTATAGTGCTCTAAAGTCCCGTGAGGATCATGCAAGGGCATGTATGAACTGAGCGGTTCAGATAGTCCTCCCCGAAAAAAAGATCATAAGGCATTCTGTGTTCATTGAGGTGAGATGTGCCAGTTCAATAAACTCTTCGACATACTTCTCAATTGGCCGATTCCCCTGACGGAGACACAGGATTTGTACTGCTGTATCCATGGTTGGCATCGCTGCTGGATCTTGGTGTGGTGAAGTTTTCTGTCACGAACTGCTCAGAGACACGAAGGTTGAGATCCAAATGCAGATTTCGCTGCTCCATCGCTCCATCGCGATAGCTGCTCCATCGCTGCTCGCAGCTATATATATATATATAAATATAACTATATATATATATATATATATATATATATATATATATATATATATATATATATAGATGTAATGAAGATGAAGTTCCAGTGAAATATGTTCACAATTCCCTATGATATCTTCATGTCCTATGTATGTATTCTGAGTGGCAGTTTCTAGATGATGAGGTTATGATCCGTGATAGCATTGGAAATAATTAGCCAAAATGTAGGCCTACAGTATGAGCCCTTTACCGTGTTAAAGTGATATAAAGCCATAGGATAGCTTTAATATTTTTCTGTGACTGGGTATGTTTAGGCATAAAATAATAGTTAATTCCTACTTCCATAGGAATTAATTGAAAACGCTCGCTCTGCTTCACTTGGCTCTGCTTTTCTTTACAGTAAAACACTGTTCTCAAGGATTCATCCAACCCTGTTTAAAAATAATCCAATACTGCCCTCTTTTGGAAATACTATATATTCAATCTGTAGTATTATTTTATACAGAAATAAATTATTTATAATTCAGATGAGAATAAAGTTAGTGTTAATTAAAATTGTAAGGAAAACAAATATATTGATCTGAAATCTACTATCATTTGCTGCAAATAGGTTGACTATTTTATTATTATATTTTATTACGGCTATAATGAACCGGCTGCGATGTCAAGATTGCAATGCTGGAATGCACAGTGTGTGTGTGTGTGTGTGTGTGTGTGTGTGTGTGTGTGTGTGTGTGTGTGTGTGTGTGTTTGTTTGTCTGTGTGTGTTTGTGTGTGTGTGTGAGGCGCGGGCGTGATCGAACAGTGGAAACATAAAAACATAGGCTACTATTTTGTAATAGGCCTACCTGATTTTGAACACAAGAGGGCAGTATAGCCCTATGTTTGACTTTTTTTTTTTTTTTACTAAATAGCGCATTCTGGCTGTTTTTAAACTTATACATAATTCTTGAATTGAAAAAACTGAATAAACCCAAAACTGGGTTTAGTTCTGATATTTGTATAAGTTTATATAGAAATAAATGGTGTATAATTTCCTTTTTAGAAGATATGAGGCTTTTACTGTTTCCTTTTTTGACATTTCTTTAATCCCTCGCCATAGCAAAACCGTTTGAGATATTTATTATCCGTTCACAATTTAGCATCTTTGATGTATTTTCATCATGTTGAAAAAGTTTGGTGGGTTAAAATAAACCACTTAAGAGGAGTGGGTAAAAATGCAGAGGCTGATTTTGCAAATAAATCCACATTCAAACTAAAATATCTGACTTCCTGTTAGTCGGAGCTAATGACTGTAAATTAGAAAGTTGTCCGGCTCGATGAGACCAATATACGTCCTGATTTTTGTAACTGTGGGTAAAACTAACCCCCCCACTTTTGTCAAAAGCATTTTGAAAGTGACACACTTCCTGCTACCAGTTGGTGGCGCTATAACTTTGACTCACAATAGTTACATCCATCTGATCGGCCTCTTACCACGAACGCACTGCTGAAGTTTCATCAAGATCAGTTAATGTGTGCAGAAGTTATAACACTTCATGTTTCTCTTTTCTCGCCATAAATTCATGTCCTCGCCACGGTCAAACCGTTCGAGATATCAAAAATCCGTCCGCAATTTAGCATCCTCAATGTCTTGACTTCATGCACACCGAGTCTTCATGCACACCGATAATTCTCTAGGAGGAGTGTTTCAAATTCCACAGCAAGCGTTCTCCAAACAACCCATAATAGCCGACTTCCTGTTGGGCTGGCGCAAAACTTAGAGCACAAAAGTTGTTCGGCCCGATGAGATCTATATGTGTGCTGAATTTCATATTAATTCATGCAAGCTAGTTTGATCTATGGACCAAGTTTTCGGACCCCATTCCAGGGGGCGCTGTTGAGCCCCCCTGCCACGCCCGGGTACCAGCTTCAGCCAGGCCCTGATGGCCGCAGGTTCTGACCTGTGTGCAAAGTTTCATGAGTTTTCGAGCACGTTAAGGGTCCCAAAAGCCCCTGAAACCTTGAAAAACAAATATAGCTGCGAGCAGCGATTGCGGGCCCAAGCCGGTGGCACCTAGCCTAGAAATCTAGACGCACCCTAGCGGCAGCAAAATTATTTTGCAGCCAGGGTCAGTCTAGCAACTCTCAATAGACCTTTTTGCTGCAAAAACCTAAATTGGGTCAGGCCAATCACGTCGTGTATAGAGTAGGCGGGGGCGGGTTTAACATATGACGACAGAGTTGCGACGGTTCCTGCCACTTGAAAACAAAGAATGACGGCTGCTGCGGATGGAGAACAGCGGTCTTTCGAATCGGCTTTGGCCGCAACTCTGGAGGACTTGCAGTTAAGTTTTTCTTTGAGAAAAGAACAAAGAACGGCACTTAAGTCATTCTTAAAAAAAGGAAGATGTGTTCGTAGTTTTGTCGGCCAGATTTAAAAGTTGAATCTATCAACTAACGTTAGCTCCGCTGTTGGGAAAACGCTCTGGTTGGTTGAAGCGCTGTCCTATTGTGTGCAGAGGGAATTTGAAAGACAGCCGTTTATCCCGGCCCCTCGGATTGACCGTGTCTATGGTGAGTTGCCAGACTAAACATCTTGATGTACGTCTGGCTTGCCAGGCTAGGTGGCACCGCCACCCTGGTGCCTTTAGTTACATATATATATATATGTATATATATGCGTATATATATATATATGTATGTATATATATGCGATTCCGGGCCCAAGCCGGTGGCACCGCCACCCTGGTGCCTTTAGTTACACTAAAGGCACCGGGGTGGCGGTGTCACCGGCTTGGGCCCTTCATCGCTGCTCGCAGCTATATTTATATATATATATATATATATGTATATGTGTGTGTGTGTGTGTGTGTGTATGTATATGTAAATATATATATATATATATATATATATATATATATATATGTGTGTGTGTATAATATATATATATATATATATATATATGTATATATATATGTATATGTGTAAAATTTAAGGGACAAGACACAGAGAATTTTACTTGCCTGACCTGATTAGAACAATAAAAACAAAAAAAAACTAGGGAATCACTAAACCGAGAGAATTATTCTGATTTTATGATACACTCAAAATATTCCACATCAAATCCTTTAAATTTAATGATATTCAGAACGGAACAAGAATAGAAAAATAACTATAAATAACTATTATATAACTATAAACAAGCCAAAACGAAATAAAATAAAAATGAAAACGAAAGTAAGCAGTGTTTGGCTCACGTAACCCTCTCATTAGAATCAAAATGTTTCAACATTTGTGATGTATTTGGATGCTAATCTATTCTTTATCATTGGCTTTGTACTTTCCAATATCGACGGAAAAAATCATCCTCTTCACACGTGCAAAAATGTACTTGGAAACATCAGAGCACTGCTTACTGTGAATGTTACAAATTGTAGCCTACTACTGACTATTTAAACAGAGCAGTGTAATTTTTGAGTTAGGTTGACTATTTAGGGCCCGAGCACCGATGGTGTGAGGACCCTCTTGGAATTGCTCTGTTTATTATTATTATTAGGGCCCGAGCACCGATGGTGTGAGGACCCTCTTGGAATTGCTCTGTTTATTATTATTAGGGCCCGAGCACCGATGGTGAGAGGACCCTATTGTTTTTGCTCTGTTTATTAGGGCCCAAGCCCTGAAAGGGCGAAGGCCCTATTGTTTTCGGTAGGATTATTTATTAGGGCCCAAGCCCTGAAAGGGCGAAGGCCCTATTGTTTCCGGTAGGATTATTTATTATTAGGGCCCAAGCCCTGAAAGGGCGAAGGCCCTATTGTTTCCGGTAGGATTATTTATTATTATTATTATTATTATTATTATTATTTTTCTGTCAACCTTTCGGGCATTTTTGGGGCCTTTAACATGCTCGAAAACTCTTGAAATTTTGCACACAGGTCAGAACCTCCGGCCATCAGGGCCAGGCTGAAGCTGGTACCCGGGCGTGGCAGGGGGGCTCAACAGCGCCCCCTTGAACGGGGTCCAAAAGTTTGGTCCATAAATCAGACACGCTTGCATGTAATAATATGAAACTCAATACACATATAGATCTCATCGGGCCAAACAACTTTCGTACTTTTACTTTTTACGCCAGCCCAACAGGAAGTCGGCTATTATGGGTTGTTTGGAAACGC